>NC_090928.1:553865220-554168250 GCF_040938575.1 Ambystoma mexicanum
TTGCCTACACGGGCAGCATACTCTCTCGTGCAATCTCATGCACTTCTAGCATTCTAGTTGCCTTGAACAAATATCTGTTCCCCTGTCTCTTTTCTCCCATTCTTAGACACATGCCCTGAGCACAGCCTTGCTCCCCAGACAACTGCTGCAAGGCTCCATTCACTACAATGACATTGGAAGTCGATCTCCATCACCTACTTCTAACTTTCCAGGTCAGTCACTAGACAGCACAAGCACACAAGCGAGAGCATGGTTTCCATACTCTTCACCCCCAGGGGGTTTTTAATTTGGTTTTAGTACATGCTAGTATCCCGTTTTTTTGCCACAACACTGCAGTGTTTTATCCACACTAATTACGTCCTCACTTGATTCCCCCATTTAGGAAGACCGGGTCAAGACCCTTGAAGAAGGCGTTCCACGACGAAAGGTCACAGGACCATCTTTCCATCAGGGCCAATCATGCCCGTCCCCTCACACCATCTGAAAAAATATCTAGACGTAGACCAAAGACTTGGTTATCTCCACAAAATATCCAGCACAACACTGGAAACAACCATCAGGAGGTTTTTTTGTGAAGACTAAACTCCGGGTCACCAACTACAGTTTCACGTTCTATTTGTTTTCTTTTGTACATAATTACTGAAAAATTACCCTGCTTCTATGTACATGTTTTAGTAAATTTATGACCATGTTATGAGAATTTGAATTGTGGCTTCAGTCTGCTCTTTATCTGTTCTCTTTTCAATATGTCTGCCAACTTTTAGGCAAGTGTTGTTCAAAAAAACTATTTAACACTAAGGAAAATTAATCCCAGATCATTTGTGACACCAGCTGAATAAATAAGCCAACAGTCACCTGTGGCATTCTCTTGTGTATCCTTGCCCTTACCAACTATGAGTACTCAGCTCTTCTGATACTTAGCATGCGTAATGTTATAATCTTTGCAGCAAATGAAAATGTAAAGAACAATTGACATAAATATATGTGGCAGGACGCCACTCCTTTTGTTTCAAACACTGGCAACACATGGGTTGCTGTACCGCATTATAGCAATACATTGATCACATGCAGTGACGCTGCACTCCAAAAACACACTAAATTATCCTACATTCCTTACACTTGTGGTAAAATGCCTTTATTACCTTGGTAATACCTCTGGTAGTCCGTGGGGTATCCTGATTGCCATGCTGTGGCTGTGCTCGATGTCCTGCGTATGCAGGGGGCCAGGCCTAAAAGCTGAGAGGTCCTGTAACTTCAGCGCAGATGTTCCTGTCAGCTGTTTGGGTTTGTGTGTTGGGCAAGGCACACTGAAAGAGCGTCAGGCTCTTTCTCTAATAACACAGACTTGGCTCCATAATGTAACTCTGCAACCCTCTCTTTTCACTGGATTTAAAGGTATATACTACAATTTAAGGCACAACTGGTAAAATATTATTGCCACACATAAAGGCATATTTGCTATTTTAATTTATAGCAGTTAATATTAAGCATACATGGTTGAACTTTTGCTGCTTACTTTGTTGTATAACTGCACAGGCAGTGAGGCAACACTGAAAATTGAGAACTTGCTTGCTTTAAAAGTATCATATCATTTTAATGCGCAATTGGTAAATCACAATTAGTTCACATTAAAGCACGATTGACATTTTAAAATATAGTAGTAAAACACCTTCAAGAACATATGGCTGAACATTAGCTGGCTACTTTTTCTTATAACTCTGCACAGTTACCAGGACAGCCTTGAGAATTGACATCTCACCTGATATGAAGGTATCTTTAACAATTTAATGAGCAATTGATGGAATGTAATTATTTCTCATAAAAGTACAACTGCTACTTTCAAATACAGCCGTTAAGAGCTTTCAAGAACTTGTGGCTGAACATTAGCGGACTACCTTTCTTTCATCTTGACTCATTCACCAAGGCTGCATAGAGAATTGAATACTACATGCTTAGTTGTTTAAGACTAATACCTTTATTCCCTCGCTCAGCATTTGCCATGACATACTATTGCCTTTGGGCAATGTATCTGGGAAAGAGATACCTGCTTGCATAAGAATCGGGTCAAAAGACAAGTGGAGTGCAAGTGTACAATGTTATCGTAAGTGTGCCTTTGGTTTACTTTCTCAATATTACATCAAAGAAAAGCAAAGTTAAAGAAATACCTATCCCTCCATCAAACAAGAGACAGAAAAGTGAATCACTGACACATAAAGAAGACACTCCTGATTCTACCATGCAAGCCATTCTTATGCAAATAAAAGCTCTGAAACCCTTTATGGAGGCAACCATTGTCAAATTACAACAAATCGATGAGAAATGGTTGCTTTTAAAGCAAGGATCTCTGAAGTTGAGCAGGCAGTTAGTAGTACGGAAGACGTTACAGGTAGAGTTCAAGTGCTTAGGAATACTGTTAAATCCCTGCAGAAGCATACCGAAACTTTAGAAAATTGCAACAGAAGGAACAAATTACGAATTGTTGTACTGCCAGAAGGTATTGACGGAGATGATGCAATTCTGTTCCTTAATACTCTGCTAATGAAGCTCCTAGAACTCCCATTGTTAGTTAATCTGAACATTCAGAGGGCTCACCGGATTGGACCAACGAACTTAATATAGCCCTCCAACAGTACTAGCAAACATTCATCTAGAACCATCATATTTGCTCTACTGGACTACACTCATATGCTTCTGATCTTGGAGAAAACCAAATCAATAAAACAACTTGCATGGAACGGTAGAAGGATTTTCATTGCCCAAGAGGTATCCAATGCTACAGCGGCTAGAAGGAAAGAACTACTTGCTTTTAGACCTGCTCTTAAACAGCTAAATGTGAGATATGACATCATAAATCTAGCCATTCTTAAAGTGACTCTTAATGGCCACACATCATCTTTCAAGGCCCAATTGCCTTAAGACACTTAATCCAAAGTCAGAGGACATATGATGTGGATGCGGCGAGGCCACCTACTTGATCGTTACTACTTATGTACTGATCTTCACCATAATGTTTCCCCACCGGAGTGGGGTGTGAGAATGGCTGTCTCCTCAGAGGCTCTCCCACCCCCGTTTTCTTCTTTTTACTCAGCATGGTTTGGAGTGGCAACCTCCTGTTAGCCACAACTGTTTTCAATGTTTTTTTCTCTGGTTTGATGTTATCAATGTTGATCATGTTGGTCCCCCCACTTCCCTTATGTATCCTTCCTTATGTGTCCTTGTTAAGTGTGCTCATGAAGTTTACCACCTTTTTGAAAACAATATATAGTTCTTGGTTCAATATAACTCCTACAGCGTTTCTTGTACTATTCATTACTATTGCACTCCTACGTTTTATTTCATGTTTCTTATCCAGCTGTAATTTCTTACATTCAATGTAATAACGTGGAATGTTAAAGAGTTACATAACCCTATTAAAAGACAGTAAAGTCTTTCTCATCTTAACAGAACCAAACCCTCCATTGCCTGTATTCAATAATTTCATCTCTCTAACGCAGAAGCGCCTAAACTTAAGCGTCATTGGGTTGGTCAAGTCCTCTCGAGCGCCGCTAATGGGAAGACAAATTGTGTTATAACTCTAATAAGAAATATGTAGATGGGTAATGGTAAAACTTTTAGTTAAGTCCACTGAATTTACTGTCCTCAACATCTATGGACCTACATCGCCAGATCCTTACTTTTGGGTGCAACTTAAAAAGCACATCTTTCTCTCTAATCTTAACAACCTTATTGTTTGTGGGGACTGCAATGAGATAATGGACCCATTCTTGTATAGCAAATACAATGTTTGCTATAAACTCACCAAATCACATATGCAGTTCACCGAATTTATTACAGAATTAGGCCTTATTATTCATCCTTCTGACTCATCACGAGTTTGGCGGTAACGCCAACGCTATTAGCACCAGCGCTAATAGCCCTACCGCCAAACCCCCCGGCGCTATTAGCGCCGGAACACGGGTTTGGCCGAAGGGTTATTGCCCATTCCCCATTGGGCCCATTCGGGAATTCCTCATTCCCCATTGGGCCCAATGGGGAAAATTTGCGCTATTATTCGGTAATCGCGCCAAAAATCGGCAATTTTGCGTCGGACTTCCACCAAAGCCATGATCTGGCGGACCCTTAAATGCGGCAGTAATAGCGCTACCACGGCATTTAAGGGTTACCGCCAGACTCGTGATGAGGCCCATATCTAAACCCCTTGCAAGTTGACTTTTGGATGCCAAAATTGACTCTATGGCATTATCACATCACGCACTCGTTCACATTCAATTATCTTCTCCCCAAAAGTCTAGAAACTCTAATAGATGAAGATTCAACTAAGCCCTCCTCAAAGAAGAGGCATTTACTCCCTTCATAACACAACAGCATGATAACTACTTCTCAGAAAACTTAAGCCAAGACACCTCAGTTACAAATATCTTATTTTAGGAATATCTGGGACTGCTACAAATTGGTCCTTCGAGGACACATTGGGGGTCATTAAAAGGTTGGTGGTAGGGGTTTAACAGGGCCGGTAGAGCTGCAGACTCTGTTAAACCCCTACAGCTGCATTACGAGGTTTGCTCGCGGGACCCTTAGCGGGTCCCATGATCAGACCAGGGTGCTAACAATGGGCCCATTATTAACAGGCCCGTTGTTAGCACCCTCCCCATTCCCATTGAGCCCTATGCGGGCTCGAATGGGAATGGGGAGCTACCGGGTCCGGGTTCCTTAAATGAGGAATTACCAGGTCCTCCAAGGTTGGAATGGCCCAGTAATTCCTCATTTAAGGAACCCAGACCCGGTACCCAGTAAGGGGGTAGCGATGCCGCTAATAGCGGCACTCCTGATTCTACCATGCAAGCCATTCTTATGGAAATAAAAGCTCTGAAACCCTTTATGGAGGCAACCAATGTCAAATTACAACACATCGATGACAAATGGTTGCTTTTAAAGCAAGGATCTCTGAAGTTGAGCAGCCAGTTAGTAATACGGAAGACGTTACAGGTAGAGTTCAAGTGCTTAGGAATACTGTTAAATCCCTGCAGAAGCATACCGAAACTAAAAAAAGTTGCAACAGAAGGAACAAATTACAAATTGTTGGACTGCCAGAAGGTATTGATGGAGATGATGCAATTCTGTTCCTTAATACTCTCCTAATGAAGCTCCTAGAACTCCCATTGTTAGTTCAACTGAACAATAATAGCGGCATGGCTACCTCCAACCTTGTAATGACCCCCATTATTTCCTTTTGTAGCAAATACAAAAGGTTGCTTTTGAAAGAACTTAAAGCCCTGGAATCTCAATACTCACGTGCCAACACTGAAAAATTCTTAAATTCCATCATTAAACTTAGAATTCAAAACAATAAAATCGCAACCCAATACACCTCTGATAACCTTTTAAAATACAAAGCTAAAATCTACCAACTTTCTAATAGATTGAGTAAGTCCCTAGCTTCTTACCTGAAACTTAAAAAAGGGAAAGCCACAATTGCAGTTATTAAAGAATGCATAGGCAATAGAACATTTTCGGATAAAGAAATTATCAAAGTCTTTTCTGATTTCTATAAGAAACTATATACTTCCAAAACATCTCCTAATAATGAGCTCATTTGGACATTCATGATACACCTCACTCAACGTATCAATTAGCTAACCTTCAGTCGCTCAATACTCTCATATCCATTAGTCAAATTCATAAAGCCATCAAAGACCTCAAGAAAGGCAAAGCTCCTGGACCTGACAGATATTCCAATGAATATTTATGGAAATATTAAGAAAGTTTGATATTTTATGAATGTATTTTGTTGTATAAGTTTTATTATTAACTGAAAACAACAATAAACAAATAAATAAATAAATATGCACACTTTAAAAACATTTTAGAACCTAAACTTAATTAATTCTTTCCTCAATTTATCCAAGATGGTAGGGCTCTGGGATCATTTTTGGAAGCCATGCTCATAATATTCCCCAAATCCGGTAAAGATCCTGAATTTCCCCAAAGCTACAGTCCCATCTCCCTTATCATTACAGATTATAAAATCTTTGCGAAGATCTTAGCCAGCAGACTTCTATTGGTACTACCTAAACTAATTAAACAGGATCAAGTAGGCTATATTAAAGGTAGATTATTCTCTTCTAACATAACATTGGTTCTAGACACTTTAACTCTATTTCTGGGTCCAAAGATCCTTATGCAGTGGTTGTCCTTAACGCTGAGAAAGCTTTCGATCGGGTTGAATGGAACTATATGTTGGAAGCTCTCAAATGGCATGAAACTCCATTCTTAGCAATGGTCAGAGTTCTTTACTCTATTCAGATGACCTCCATATTCATTTACTGGACATATATCACCTTATTTTCCTTTATTTAGAGGCACATAACAAGGGTGCCCTATGTCCCCTCTCCTGTTTATGTTGGCCCTAGAGCGCTTCTTGGAAAGAATAAGACAAAATATTAATATAAAAGGTATAAGATGTGGTGATTTAGAAATTAAATTGGCAGCATGTGCTGATGATGTCTTATTACTACTTAAAGATCCCAATACTTCCTTGCCACATATTTTAGACATTATCTCACAATTCTCTGTTGTTTCGGGATACAAACTGAACACAGACAAGTCGGATATTTTACCTCTTAATGTGCATTGTACCAAACATCAAATATTAACATCAGGTATGAAATTGTGTCCATTTATCTAATGGACGTGTACTATTTCGTCTGCCCACTACCCCAGAATATATTTATTCCCCCTCAATTCCAAAGTCCCACGGGGCCGATTCATGGAACAAACGTGCGCCGAAAATCCCAGCGCAAGCAAGCGCAAGGTGGCGCAAGCGTGAGTAAGCAAGCGCACGCGTGCGATTCAAGGAAGAAGCTGCGCATGTATACCATTGGTTGTGCGCCAAATCCATGCGTGGCGCACGCGGGCACACATGTCATCAAACGCTGTGCGCTATGCGCATGGATTTGGCGCACAACCAATGGTATACAAGCTATGCGCACAGCGAAAGCGCTCATAGCGCGGCACACACAACAAAAGTGGGAGGAACAGTGGGCGTAACACGCGGAATGGGGAATAACGTGTGAAAAAGAAGGCATAACTGGGGAAGTACTGCAGGGAACTACACGGAACGCCCACACGCACGCTAACAACCCGTATTCATGGATCCAAATAAGGGAAACCTGTGCACGGCAAAAGACGCGCATAGGCGTCAATGCCTCCGCCAGAGGAAGGCAGGCGGAAGCGTCCCCGCACACAGTATAAAAGTGCGCACAAACAACAAACACGTATATACCGTTACAATGAATGCCCATTTGTCGCAGCACTGATCGTGGGACACTGCAGGAGGAGGAGAATAGCCAGGGCACGCATTTTTTCACCCCGGACAAGCCTTTTTGGGATGCCTAACGACCAGGTCTACGGCGGGTATAGGTTTCCACCTAGTATCATCCTAGACCTGGTCAGGGAGTGGGAAGACGACCTTGCATCCCCCATCCTCTGCTCCCAAGCATTGAGCCCCTCGGAGAAGGTGCTCAATGTCCTGCATCTTTTGGCCACTGGGTCATTTCAGCGGACTACTGTCATAGTGGGGGGGGTCTCACATGCCACGCAGTCACGCTGCCTACACAAGGTCTTGGCAATCACGACAGCGCGCCCCTGAGTCCGCAGGCACATATACATGCCCAGAACACCCGCAGAAAGGCAGGCCGTTGTCCAGGACTTTTACAGGGTGGCACACTTCCCCAAAGTGCTCGGTGCCATAGATTACACCCATGTGGCCCTACGTCCACCTAGGGCCACTGAGAACATCTACCGAAACCGCAAGCACTGGCATTCCATCAACGTGCAGGTGGTATGCGATGCAAAGGGAATCATCACCTCTGTCTATGCAAACTACCCTGGCTCCACCCATGACAGTTTCATATACAGAATGTCCGCCCTGAGCCGGGCCCTGGAAGCTGGGCAGCATGGCGACACATGGCTCCTAGGTGAGTACAAATGCCTGTGCACATGCATGCATGTCACACACACACACAAATACACAAACCCCAATAATCACAACCATCATCACCTCTCCAGGGGACAGTGCCTACCCTCTGAGAAACCACATGATGACGCCAATCCGGAAGCCCACCACCCCAGGTAAGATACAACGCTGCCCATATTGCAACCAAGGCCATAGTGGAGCGCACATTCAGAGTGCTCAAGTCACACTTCCGCTCCCTTGACCACTCTGGTGGGCAGCTACTCTATGCATCCCCAGTAGTGTGCAGGATCATTGTGGCAGCATATGTCCTGCACAATGTTGCAAAAACGTCAGGGCGTACCGGTGGACATGGTGGTGCCCCCACATCCCCAACCACAGGCACAGGCGCTGCCCATGGGAGGGGACAGGGCATGTGGGGAGGCAGCCCGGACCCAGCTTGTGGCCACATTTTTCACCTAAACTCCAACCCCTGCGGATTACACACAGGCCTGGCACAAACCAGGTGACAATCGATGATGACAAAGAGACAGTCAACTGTCACAACCTTACCACCCTGAGAATGTTGCCATGGAAGTGCCACATTGTGTGCATCCCTAGCTACTTAAACATAACCAATCCTGTGTGACCAAAAGGCACACATGCAAGGTGTGAATCACACAGACCTGAAAAACAGGCCATGACTATCACTGCTATGTCACCCAAACCCTTCCAAACCACAACATGACATGGCAAGCAATAGCTATACACCAACGCAGTACCAATAAGGTACACATTGACATGTGAAAAATGTAAAGTGGCATCACACAATGATGCCTGACATGGAATCAGATGAAATGTCTGACCAACAACCTCCCACCCAAAAGAAGTCATACCCAAATGCATTCCAACAGTTGTAGTTGTAACATAACAACGAATGCCTGTCTACATGGACATTGTGCATTGCAAAATCAACACTGCAGCTTCTGTGTGCCGTGCCCACCTCATGCAACACACTGCTCAGTGCACAGCATAGTGAACAGCCATTATGTGTGACGCACACCCTGAGCATCACATCCAAGCGACAAACTACATCAAAAATCAAATTACGCTTGTACAGGATCCACAATTGGTCATAGATCATGTGCTGCAGGGACACAGTGGGCACCAGAAGGCAAACAGAGTGTACATGTGGACATGGAAGGGTGGTTGTACATGTAGTGGATCATAGAGCGAGTGTGTGGGTCAGTAAGGACATGCACTCAATATATGCATGTGCAATCAAGTGACCATCAGTTTCCTCTACACATCACTTGTGAACATCCAACATGTGTACACCCCAGCATGTCAAGTCACAACTATTCCCTCACAGCTGAAAGGTAAACACAACACATGAACAGGCATTGATCAGCATAATACATCATGTACATAGGATAATGCAATTACAATGTCAGGGTGTGCATCACACTGTAGGGCAAGGCAACTGTCAACAACAAAACACCCCCCCCCCATCACAAATCACCATGACCCACTGAACAACTGCACCTGGGTTATCTAGCCTTCATCCTTGAAGTTCACCTGGCCACAGGATCACCCTTCCCCTTTGTCACCATCTCCCACCTTGTGTGCAAAAAGTGTCCAGCACCCTCAGAGGCCACCTTGACTTGCAAAAACACCACATCAAAGAGAACTCAAAGCAGGCCAACACAGAAGCCAAGCAAAAAGCCTGCAGGCAGCAAAACAAACCAGAAGACCCTCCAGTAGATGACTTGAAGTAGCAGTACGTCACAAAGCCCAAGTACTACCACAATGATGTAACAACCAAGGTAGCACAGTAAAACAATGTCACAACAGGATGTGTACCATGTGTGGTACATAACACAGAATAATGCACCACAAACTGATGTGTACTGTCAGGTGCAGGAGTGGCACAAACCAACCACCCCCACCGTGGCTGGGTGCCTGCAAGGTCAAACTCACACAGGCGTATGAGACCCTGGTGGGGAAGGAGGGTAAGGGATATGCAGTCGGGACAGGCATTGCTATACTGGATAACCGGAATGAGGGGCAGGAGAGGGGAGTAGGATTCACATGGGAAAGTAGGAAATACACAAAACTGTACTACTCACATTAACACATACACAAGTACACCAAACCTGATAATCAAGCACATAGTAACAAATTACTCAAATAGAAGACAAACAGAAACTTATCTCTGGGGTGAGTGCTGGCCTCCTGCCTCTGCACTCTCAGGTCCGGTAACAGGAGCAGTTTAATGCTGCACATACGACCCGGGGGGGTCACACAGGAGGGGGGAGGTACAGGGTGCTGCTCAACACCCACATGCGATGATGTTGAGGAAAAAAAAAACCTCCATGGGCGGAACGCCTGCACAGCCCAACCTATGTGGGAGATAGATTGCCGTCCGAGTCTGGCTCTTCCTGGAAAGGAGGACGTGGCACAGGAGCCTGACCACGCCTAGCCGCAGCTTGCCCCTCGTCGGCAGCAAGTATGCCGGACGGGTGAGCCTGGTTCTGTGCGGCGATCACACGTAGGTCTGCATGCAGAACCTCCCGTGATACACGTGCTTCCTCTTGCAGGGTAGCACGTGTAACACGGAGTTCATCCTGCAAGGCCTAGCTGGACAACTGCTGCACCTTCCGGCAAGCATGTAGCTCAACCGAGATGGTGCGCTCAAGCTGCGCAAACCTCTCCTCTGCCCGCTCCCTCTGGGACATCAGAAGGACACCCAGAGTGGATCTGAGGGAAGCATAGTCTTGCCTCAGGGCCTCCATGTGTGCCTCTGCGTGAGCAGCAATTGCTTTACGCAGAGACGAAATCTCAGCCTGGCGTGCCCTGTCTGAGGTCGTCATGCCCAGCCTGAGCGAGCGGGCCTTGGACCGTGCCGCCTGCTGCTGGAGAAGCACCTGCCTAGCAAGGGGGAGCAGGGATTGGGCCACACGCTCCATGCTCTAAGCGATGTTCTCCATTGCTGCCCCCTGCCGTTCAGAATTGGCAGTCATGTCTTGCTCCCACTCAGTATACTGCGGTTGCGCGCGGTGACCGCGTTGCTGGGCTTGACCCCTGCAGGACCCAAGCACTGGGTGTCCTCATTGTGTTGGCACCGCCCGCGGCTGCACGACTACATGCCCCCGTTGACGTGATGGCCCAGGTACATCAGTGACTGGTGCGGAGGGTGACTCTGCGTCCTGATCCACCACAGGCGGAGGTCCCAAGACTGTCTGACCCCTCAGTGCAGGTGTCGCAGACAGAGGAGTGTCCACATCAGAATCACTCACCCCTGACATATGGACCTGATGCTCATCCAACAAGACATGGACGTCAGAGTGGTCATCAGGGCTGGACTCATTGCCAGCCAGAGACAAGATGGACTGTAGCACATGTGCGTTTTCGTGGCCTACCACCGCACAACCCCCACTTGTGCCGGGTTGCTGTAGTGATGACAACCCTGTGCCTGGCATGACAACACCATCCTCTGGCTCCATTGCGTCATCATCTGAAAAGTAGAGAGAATAAAGGTCACTACACATGTTAGAAGCACACACCACACACACACAGACACCAAACACATCCAGCAGACATATCACACACAACATAGAACCTGCCATGCATGCTGGGTCAACTTGAAGTTGCTTCTGTGATTAGGCATGTTTAAAGGTGTCAGTTTGCACTGAAGTGGGTTGATGCAGTGCAGCAAATATGTACGTTACTCACTATCTACATGTACAAGAACTTCATGATGTGTGTCAGAAAATGTGAAGGCAGTGCAAGGTCAACTTCAGGAATCACTTGCAATGTGCATTCAATGGGTAGCATGTCTACAAGCAAACTGACCCTCCCCCCAAGTGCAAATGCAGGGATGCATAGCATGGTATCAAAAGGCTGAACATAGACCTGTGTATTGACAGTGTTGACTAGCATCAACTGCATCATGTGAGTCAAGTGACAACACAGCAAATGACGATGGGACAGTAAGCAGGACACATGATGAAACTTCTGGAGTACACACACTTGGGAAGAAGACACTACACCAGTTGGACAGAGTCATTGGCCATTAAACAGGCTGAGGCCTGTGACCCACACAGACTGTCACACCCTAAACATGTGTGTGACGTAGGACTGAGCCACAGCGGAAATGGGAAGGCTGATGAAATGCCATGCAATGTAGGTCCCCCTGGACTCCCACTACCAATGATCATCCAGTCAAGGACACATAGGGGCATGAGTGGAGTACACATGGAGCATGGATGAGCACTCATGTCCCTGGTGGGAATTTGGCCTGTGCACAGTCCAAGTGAGACACCCTTCATCAAGTACAAAGGATGAACCACACAGCATATGTCTGGCAGATTGGCTGCAGGAAGTTAGCATGTACACAGGACGCATGAACAGGGAAGTACTCAACGGCAAAATTGAAGCATACCAGTGTTAAGGTGGAATTGGGGTGCAGAGGTGGGGGTGGAGGGGCAAACGAGCATGCCTACACGGAGTACCCGCATGCAGGCACAGGACACATGCACGTCAGTCATGCTATGACATAGTCCCTGGGCTGCGAGGAAGGTCACCCCACGCTAAATGCAGAAGGGCCAGTGAGCTGGAACATGGACTTCAGAGGCATCCTGGTGACCAGCATGTGAGTAGCGTGCATTAGTGGTGATGCGGACAGTCCCCGTCCACTCCACATGTCCACCATCCAGCAGAGCAGACATGCATCAGAAAGCATTGCATTACTTGCACATCAGAACCATGTACACGTGACATGTAGTGGCAGTCATGCACAACACATCAAACAAGTGAAACACACGTGTCCACAACAAACACGCAGCAACACTCACTGGACTGGGCATCAAAGTCCAGCATCTCTCCCACTCCTTCGACTGATTCAGATGGTATAAACTCTGTAACAAGTGACTCATGCGGAGTGAGGTCTTCCTCCTCAGGTGCAGGCCCACTGCCAGTCACCAGAGTCAAGTTGCAATTTGAGGCATGCTTAGCCTTAGCGCTGCGTTTGAGGTCATTGCAGCGCTTTTTGCACTCTTGCGCCGTGCGCACCTCATAGCCGAATGCACTCACATGTTCCACAACTTGCTTCCAGTGGGTATCACGGTGGGCAGCCGTAGTCTGACAATTAGGACCCACTAGCATGTCACAGCTGTGGTCCAGCACGTAGTCCACGAGGCAGTCCAGTTCTTGGTTGCAGAAAGGCTTCTTCCTCGATGTGCTGGAGGTCGTGGCTGTGTGTGGGGTCCCAGCCTGTGCTGCAGGAGCAACCTTCCTCCTCTTGGATTGTGGCGCAGACCCTGGCTGGCAAATGCCACCCTGATCACTATGGCCAGTAGCACCAGTGGATTGAGCCAAGGGAGTGGCAGGTGGAGGGTCGACCAAAGGCCTGACTTGCGTCAGTGGCAGCTGGGTGCCCTCTGATGGACCCTGCGCAGCAACATCCGCTGTGGCAGAGTCATTGACCGCGACTGTCCTGGTTGGCAGACTCACAACTGGGGTGTTGTTGGCTGCATCTGCCCCTGCACTTGCCAACACCCAGCTGGTCGGGGCAGCAGATGACATTACTGCCCCAGGGACACGTGTCTTGGTCAGGGCAGCCCTGCCTGCACCTATGGTTTCCCTCCTGGCCTGTTGGAAATCTTCCAAGGGCTCTTCAAGTGCCAACGCAGCCTGCGCTGGCAGACCCTGAGCCTGGGCGGTGTTGTCCACAGCTGCACCTGCAGCTACCATTACCCTTGAGCCCGTGGCAGTCGATGAAACAGACTGCCTGGTCACACAGGCACCAGTGCCAGATGCAGAAGCTGCATCTCCCGGAATCACAGGGGGTGGTGGCAAGACTGCACCAACACATGGCACAACATCGTGCTCAAGTGGCGCACCCCTGCCTCTTCCCCCTCTGCGGCCACCCTGGACACCCTGGAGTCCCCCTACTCCCTGGTCACCCTGGCCACGTCCCTGACCACGCCCGCCACGAGGAGGACGCCCAGCTGAGGTGCCCCTCACCTTTGGTGAACTCCCAACCATGGCACAGATGGAGTAGTGCCAGCACAGATGGAGGAGTGCCAATGGGAGGTGTACACCACAATTGTCCTGGGCAATTGGGGTGAAGTGGGTGGGATGTGGGATGCAAGATGTTAACAGCCCCCCTGCACCTGCAAGGCTGTATGTGACCCCGGTGATGTAGTGACGGGTCACGCAACGCTCAGGCACCCCAAATCTGCAGTAAAACTGTGCACGCAACCCTGCAGCCTACGTGCGTGGAATCAACCTCCTGCAGTACACGGTGGCACCCAGTAACACGAAAAACGCATACGCCTACGCGTGGGACACGCAGGTTACTATGACCTCAAAAATGGGTGCAATACACAGGGGCACCCGCAGTGGGAAAAATAGCGTACGCGACTCACCGTCTCATTAGCGTGATAATGAAAAACACGCGTAGCCAATACCCCCACCAAAAGAAGAGATACATGCTCGATCCGCTGTGAAGTTGTGCTGGCGCGCGAAACAACCTGAAGCAGCAACACACGTCTCCACGAAAGGCACGTACAGCAAACTGCTGGCCCTGCTAACCTTTAACCCAGCTGAGGGAAACGCCCACACGCGTCACGTCACTTACGCGTAGGCCCTTTCCTCGGATTACACAAATTACATGCAGATGTGCAATTTGTTCACGTGCCAAATCACTCCGTATCAAGCTGGCCACGCAACAACACACGGAAGACCACGCTCCTGCCCAGAAGGCTGAATTACTGCCACCCAGAGCCCCGAGCACGCTCCCACCTGCCATCTGCTGCTGCCTGCCTGCCTGTTGCCCACGTGCCCTGCTATTTGCTGCCTGCACATCAGCCATCTGCAAGGGTGCAGTTGTTGTGACCCCCTGCTGGAACTGAAGACTCCCGACTGCGATACCATCGCTCCTCAGCCCAGCCCCAGAACCCAGTTGCCCACCCACACCTGCCTCTGGGGTTGCCATGTCGGGCACACCACCATCTGGCACCACTGGCAACCCCCAGCCAGAGAGGCCGAGGGCCACCAGCTTCAGTGCCAGGGAAGTTGGTGTCCTGGTGGAGCAAGTCCTGGGGCAGTATGATTCCCTCTTTGGAAGTTCTCACGCTGACTATGAAGGACGGACCAGGATCTGGATGGACATTGTGACTGCCATCCACGAGGAGGGGGTGGCAGTCCGTGACATCAAACATGTCAAGAAGCACTGGGAAGACTTCAAGGACGGGACCTCTTGAGGGCAGCGTATGCAAAGGGGCGCCAGGGCCGCCTGTCCGACCACCAAATGAGGGTCCTGGAACGCATATGACCAGCGCTCCACGTCCAGGTCCTTGAGAGGCAGACCCATCTGGAGTCGAGCGGTAAGTGTACATGCATACTGATTGGACGCTGTGCGTGTCGTGGTGTGCCAGTAGTGTGCAGGTTGCAACTGTGATGCAACATGGATGCATGTGACACTGATATGTAGAAGACTGAATGCCAGATGTGACATGGATGGCGATCTCATCACTGCGACAGTTGGTGGAGATGTACACATGCATGTAAGTGTGGTGGTGTGTGTGCATGTCTTGTACACTCCCCGTGTTTCATGTGATGTCAGGCTCACCTTCGGCTGCTCATGCTGTTGTATGTGTATGGATGGTGCTGCCTGGTGCAATATTGCTGTGGCATTGCTCATGTGTGTGAGTTGAAATGACATGGGTGTTGGGGATTGTGATGCCATGCCTGAAGTTTGAAACTGCCACTCATGTGCAACTGTCATGTGTGTATCAGTCCATTGTACAGTGCCCTGATGCCTGTGTCCTATCTCTCCCTGTCTGCAGCGTAAACTGATGAAGAGGGCGGAGAGGGTGCTGTGGAGCAAGGCGGCAGGGATCGCACCTCCAGCCGGAGACGCAAGGCCCGGCTCCCCTTCCAGGTTGTCATCTCGTCAGGGAGTGAGGAGTCCGGTGCCGCGTCCCAGGCCGCAGCTGCCGAGGGTAGGTCCAAGAGGCAGAGGTCGGAGTTGGACCTTTTGGCAGCAGAAGGGGCAGCTGAGATCCCACAGGGTCCGACGGAGGAAGATGGCACGGAGTCATCCAGGTTGGTGGGGGGTTTGGTGGAGGAGGAGGCCGTGGAAGGAACAGACACGGGGTCTGGAGGTGGGGATTCCACTGTGCTAGTGGTGCAGTGTAGGGGCAGGGACAGGAGGCAGCACAGGCCGCCGCGGAGGTGCCTGTGTGTAATCCTGTCCCCGATCCTGTGACTGCATCATCCTGCACCAGCAGGGATGCCTACGTCCAGACCCATTTTCAGGGAGGGGATCCGTTTACAACAACTGGCCTTCCTCTCCCTGCAGACATGGCTATCCGGGACCGGGTTGAGCCTGTCCTGAGTGGGATGGTGTTGCATCAACGGGGCATGCAAGGTGACCTGCAGTGTTTTCGTGAGGACACTGCACGTCATCTCGAATGCCTCGTTGACCACGTTGACCTACTCGGACGGGTCACCAGGGTCGGATTCCTCTGTTTGCTGGACCTTGTTCCGACCCCCTCCTCACCTGAACCCCCTATGCACCAGTCGTCCTCCATGCCATCTTCCCACCCATGTATCACCTGGGTACCTTGTGGAGCTGCCTCTGACCCTGCGGCCAGGCTGGTGGAGGACACATCCATGCCACAGTCGGGAGTCGGACGTCCAGCAGGGGTGTCCACCTCAACAACTACACCCCAGCCAGAGGAGGACGTGCAGGCAGCAAGAGCCAGGGCACAGGCACCGCAGCAGCAGCAACAAGGTGGGAGCCATGATGGCTCAGGGCCTTCAACATTGGAGGGGCAGGCATCGGCCAGAGGGCAGGAGGACCCAGGATTGGAAGTGTCTTCCGTGTGGTAGAGGTTGGCCCAGGCCATAGATGCGGAGCGGCAGCGGGTGGAAGAGGCACGGCTCACAATGGTCAGGGCGGAGAACTCCATGCGGAGGACACTGAGGCAGGCCGAGTGCCTCGAGGCCATTCGCAGGGAGTTGGAGGTCCACATGTCATCGTCCCTGCGAACCCTCGGGCCATGGAAGAGGACCGCCTCCGGGACATCGAGCAGGAGTTCGATGATGCCCTGGCCCGGGAAATCGGGAAGTGAGCCGTCGGACTAGCGCGCTGCCATTGTAAATAGTTTTTAGAGTTAGGTTTCCTTTTCCTTTTTCTTTGATTGGTGGTGAATGGACTATGCCACACACATTTGTGTATAGTTTTTTTATTAGGTAGTTTCTTAGGTAGGTTTCATTTCTTTCGTTGGGCTCATGGACCCTTGACAATGGATTGTACATAGTTGGACAATGGATTTATTTGAACTTTTTATTTGATTTTGAACATGGATTAATGGATTTTTCTTTTGGACAATGGATTGTACATAGTTGGACAATGGATTATTTTGAACTTTTCCTTTGACTTCACCATGGATCAATGGATTTTTCTTTTTACGTTTCCTTTGGATTTGCGTTGGTGGAGGGAGAGTTTGGACTATTTTTCTTTCGGATTTCTTTGGATTGGTTATACTTTTCATTTTCTCATCTTTTGCACATGCTTTTCATTTCATGTTTGCTATTTTGTTATGCTTTCATTTCATTGCTTTATTTTTGTACATAATACATTTTGATATTTTAGTTCCATGTGTGGGATTCGCTCATTGGGTTAATGCATGTGAAAATCTGGGTTTACACAATCAATGCCAACCAGTGTGTGTGTGTGACGGACATGTGTTGATATACATAGTTGACTTTTGGTTTGTGTCTTGAGATAGGCATGTCAGTGTGGGGTGGATTGGGAAAATATTGCATCTCAAGAATGGGGTGGCGTGCTGTGGTATTGTGGTGTAGAAGTGGGCCATGATTGTGCATCTTTATTTCATGTGGGGGGCATGAGTGGGGGCCTGCTGGCAGGTGCCCCTCACTGCTGGGGGGTGGGGTTGCAGGGGGACATGAGTGGGACATGAGTGGGGGCCTGCTGGCAGGTGCCCCTCACTGCTGGGGGGTGGGGGTGCAGGGGGACATGAGTGGGGGCCTGCTGGCAGGTGCCCCTCACTGCTGGGGGGTGGGGGTGCAGGGGGACATGAGTGGGGGCCTGCTGGCAGGTGCCCCTCACTGCTGGGGGGTGAGGGTGCTGGGGGACATGAGTTGGTGATCATATTGCAACGTGACATGTGGCTTGGCTGGGGGGCATGCCCATGGTGGATGGGCTGCCTTCGGGACATGACCACGGGTGCAGTGTAGTCCCCTGTGGTGTGGGCTGCCTGCAGGGGCCGTGGAGGGGGTAGAGGGGACACCTGTGAGGACCCACACTGCCAATTCATGTGTGGGACTCCCCGCGCACCCCACTGGATACACGTACCCTGCTCTGACAGCAAAATCGCGTGTGAAACTTCACGCGCACCCCCGAAATACACGTACCCCACTCTGACAGCGAAATCGCGTGTGAAACTTCACGCGCACCCCCGAAATACACGTACCCCGCTCGCACAGGGCCAATCACGTGTGAAACTTCACGCGAACCCCAGTAATACACGTACCCCGCTCGCAAAGGGCCAATCGCGTGTGAAACTTCCCGCGAACCCCAGTAATACACGTACCCCGCTTGCACAGGGCCAATCGCGTGTGAAACTCCCCGCGCCGGGGTGTACATGTATTCGGAGGGGTGCGCAGGGAGCTTTACAGGCATTTTCGTGATTGGGGGCATGTGCGCCATGTACAGGATTTGTGCGCTGTGCATGGCACATGGGGAGGGGTTGGGGGCGTAACTGGCGCTGCTGCAGGGTCGCTGCGCCACTCTGCGCCACGGCTGGTTTTGGATGTTAAAATCCATGAATATGCTGTGCGCGGAAATGGATTTTAGCGCACGCGGCTGGCACAGACTGTCGCACGCACACACTGTGCGCCAGCCGCGTGTGCCACTTGTGCGCTGGATTCTATGAATTACCCCCAAAATCTCATTGTATATTTGGTTCGACCCTTTCATTAGATTCAATAAAATATCAATTTTTTGGAGGCCATGGCTCGCTCTGGTTTACAAATATCTTGATCAGTTATTTGTTCAAGTTATTCCAGTGAAATTGAATGTACTTGTTAATAAATTCAAAGTCCCATTCTCATGTTTGCGACAATTGCTGTAAATTATGATTCTCTCATCAATAAAATCTTTGCTCCAAATGCTGAAAGGCTACAATCGCTCTACAAACCAATTATGTCTGCTTCTTTATATTACAAAACTCTTCGGCAAAACTCTTCTACACACATATTGCATGATTGCTTCTTAGCCTGGCAACAAGACTGTATACTAATGGATAATCAACTGGAATATCCTAAAGTTTGGAACCACATATCTAAAGTCACAGCATCAGCAAACATATTACAAACTACGTATTTATTTCATCACAGAATTCTATTACTCCTGTGCATCTTTTCAAGTGTGGCCTTACGCAAAATGACAATTGTAGTAGCTGCCATCAATCTTCTGGATCCTTTAAGCATATGGTTCTTGATTGTAGATTTGTCAAATCCATTTGGCTTGACATTTGGAAAACCCTCAAAAGTGTTTTCAACATTTCAATTGACTTTTGTCCTCAAGCTCTTTTTACTGGAAGCTCTATTGTTCAAGATGTTACAAGCAGCCATTAACATTTTGGTTTGATTTGTTTATTATGCTGGTGATCAGAAATATTTCATCCAACTGGAAAAATCTAGATAAACATCATTACAGAATGTGGTGGATTTCAATATGCAACACTCCTAGACTAGAAAGGTGTAATCGCTACTGTGTCTCTATTGTGAAAACATGAACTAAAATGGAAACCTTTTATTGAATTTCTTGCACATTCATTGGTGGTTTAACTATCATTTATCTTATACTTGTCACACACTCTCCCCCATTGTCCCCTCCCCTTCCTTAGGTTCATTATTCTTCCTTTGTATGTTCTATTCCTGTTATGTCATGTACTTGTTCATAAATGTATATGTATCCCATCCTCCAAAATCAAAATTTTAATGATTAATGAATATGTATTCATGCAAGGCTATCTCATATCTCAATAGCTAAGTTTATATTGTTCTTGCATGATCCGAATGACTCAAGGCCTAGCAGGACGGTTTTTGTTCACCCAATTGTGCACCCACTCAAATGTGTTCTTCTTTTGCCATTGTTGCGCTGTGTTGTACCTGTTTGCAACCACCTCCCCCTCTCACCTGTACTTCTTGTTATGTCACTTGCACGATCCGAAAGACTCAAGTCCTGAAGGACCGTTTTTGTTTTTGTCCCTGTTCCCCAACCCCACTTATCTTGATGTTCCTTGGAACATCATTTGTTGTATAGGAACATTATAAATAATCAATAAATAAATAAAATAAATAATGTATAGGTCCCATTTTTAAAATATTTTTTAATTTATAGTGGTTATATGTTATTTTAACTCTGACATAAAATTGAAATGGATATTTAACGAAACTTAACTAACGTTAAAAAAAATAACGAGTTACCTTATTCATCATGCCTAATATCTACATGCAGTTTTTATCTGCAGTCTGAGAATGCCATCTAGTGGTCCTTTCACTTCAATTCCTGTTTTATGGTTGTTTAATGTCATGTCACCAACCCTATGGTTGTTTAATGTCATTTCACTTGATTAATGTAATTTCACTAACCCTAATTACAGTTTACCTACACTTGCCTTATAAATACATTTTACGGGGGGATACCTCCCGTACTTCCGTGACCGCTTCTACCTGTGAACCCTCTTTATTTTCCCTCCCATTTCTCGTGGTTTAAACTAAAATCTAGTTACACTTTTTTACAACCTCTCCAAAACTCACACCTGTAATTCAACCTTCATACCTTCATTTCGACTTTCATACCTCCACACCATCTTTATTAACGAAAATTCATATTTTTTAACCTTTATTCTTTTAACTATTTTTTTGGTCAACGGAATTGTAGGAGAGAATGAGAATATGGGCACATTGATCCAAAGTCCCAAACCTGCGTGGAAATATAATCTGTGAAAGGCATTGTAAAATAAGCATGCTTCGACAAAGCAAGCAGCCCCATTTAGCAAAAGGCCTCATGCTTAGGCCAACGGAGCATTAGCAGCAATATTTCAACCAGGCCATAACATGGCCCTTATAGACACAATATATTCATGTACCCTTAGCCAAACCCAGTTGCATTTAATATCAATTAGAGAAATGTAGAAGGAGTGTTTATATTGATGAATACATAATTACCATTGTTTAATAATAGCTGAATACACTATATGTATGCTTTAAGATTTAGTAAGCCATTCCTGAAGCATGAAAATAACCTGATGACCTCATAGCAGAAAGCAGCAGTCAAACCCTCACTGTAAATGCACACATTTGCAGTTGCAACATTCACACAGCCACAGGCCAAAAGCCATGCAGTGATTGAGTAAAGAAAGGGATGGTGGTGAAAGCTTTCGCAGGGTTTAGATTATTGCAGTGAGATTATGTAAGAACAACACAAAATGATACTAGATTCTGGAGTTTAAGGACAAGACACTGTATTCTAATTGATCAGACCACGTCAGGTTTACTGAGTTCCGATAGCCATGTCCCAGTGAAATATACCAATCTGTGTCCCTAGGCCGAACAACCAAACGTAACTTAATGAAGGTCACAAGTTGGCAGAAGCTGAACAGCAAGACATGGAGAAGCATGATCCCGGCGCTAGAACAATCACAGTACAACACTGCACCCTGCAGGATAAATCATATTCGCAGAGCTCTCTTTGGCAAACAGACAGTTATGCAAAGACACTAATATCCACAACTTTGCCCCACTTAGGAATTAGTAGACAATACAGAGTTGCCCCACTGCATGAATGCAACAATGATACAGACAACTCATCTTGCATAAGCACCTTTGACTTTATAATAGAACCACCTAGGAACTAATTAATTGGTATAGCAGTTCACACTTAACTGATACCACCTGAATGTATTACAAAATACAGACAAAATACAGACAACTTGAGGGTAATACACATTTATTTATTTATTCATCTATTTATTTATTTATTTATTTTGACATTTGTAGAGCGCACCAAACCCAAAGGCATTTGGGTGCTGTTTACAGAAATACAAGATACAGACGGACAGAATTGTTGATCAGCTCAAGCAGGTTTTTGCAATCATAGAAGAATGTAGTGGCATTGCAAGTTAAAGGTCTTGTGTGAAGAGCAATGTTTGATTTTAAGGCCTTTGTGGAAAGACCACAATGATGTTTCTGATCTCAGAAATAGCGGAAGAGCGTTCCAGTTTTTTGCAGCTGCCACTGGGAAGCTACTACCCCTGCTTTTTGCAACTTGTATCTGGGGAAGGCGGGGAGATGTGAATGGGCGACCTGGGTTGGTCTGTTGCATTGAGGTTTGGCAGTTTTTTTGGATAAGTATCTAGGGGCAGTGTTTGACAAGCATTTGTTAACCAGACTGTTTTGAACAAGATGTGTTCACGAACAGGCAGCCAGTGAGCATTCCATCTCACAGGAGAGATATGCTCTTTTTTTGTAATGTTCAGTGTTGCTCTGAGTGCGTTGTTTTGTAAGATCTGTAGTTTCTTGATATTCCGCGTGGTAGAGCCTGCAAACAGGGCACTACAGTATGTATTCTGGAAAGAATGAGGACTCTGGCGATCATGATGAAGCTTTCGGGGGTCAGGAATGGTGTGCAGGCTGTGATAAGTTTAGATGTCTATGCAGCCTGGGGTTCCCCAAGGCTCTTTATTCTCCCTGACACTCTTTAATATATTCACTAAGCTGCTCTTTGACATCCTGGATGATATGGGCATCACATACACTAACTCTGTGGATGATACACTGATCCTCCTTTCCATCTCAGGTAATTAAAACACTGATTCCATTGCACTTAACAAAATCTCTCTAACCATCCAGGCTTGTAGACTCCCTTCTTGTACCAATCCATCATAAAACCAAAGATCTTGCTAATGTTTTGAGATTTACAAAGACAAAATTTCAGATGAGTTAAAGTTGTAGTAGAGATTGTTGTGCTGCAAATTTGCATTCTGCACTTGCACATTGTGGATCACTAAACACTTACTAACTGGCGGGCTGCTGGCGCCAACCGCCACCGGCACATCACTCAGTTACCCACATGACTGAAAAATATCCTGCACACAACTATTCTTTGGTGCACACAGCCCAAAAGAATTAGAGGGAACGTTGCTTGCCATACAGTATCACTGGTTACCATATTACTTAACAGATATTACAATTCACTCCTGATGAAGGGGTCATTATCCAGAAACGCACTGAGCCAACTGTACTGTATAAAGAAGAGTTCAAGAAAAATTATGAAATATATTTTTATTATTTCTTGATTATATGGCCATTGTCATAAATGCAGATGATGCATAATAATTTGCAGGCTGTTATTTATGAAGCAATTCTGACACTATTTTTGTTTTAATGTTCAATGTTTATATTTATATTTTCATGTTTTTTTATTATTTGTTGTGTGACATATTTGTTTTTCTGTTTACTAGCACCTTTTTGCCCATGGGTCTAAGTCGTTTTATAAATGGTTAAATAAATAAAATACATACATGACTTGTCCCCTGGTTGTCGTAGAGAGGTAATGGGGTGTCGGCCTGTCTTTTTCCCAATGCTTTGGAAGAGCAGCCCTGGTGTGAAGCCCTATTAACCACTAACATGTGTGAACTGTGTTGGGTTGGGTTGCTGGGTCCCAACCTGAAATATGAGGGTCAGGAGGGAAACCATTGTAGAAAGGCTGTAAATATGGGCTGTGATTATATTACAACATCTGTTTTTAACACCTTCCATTAAAAAAAAAAGTAACTCGCAAATCGTTCTATTTGAGAATAGTTGTCAGTACATGAATTCCAATTGGCCTTCTTTATTGGCAAAATCATGTTGATCTCTTAAACACTATATATATTGTAGAAACTCAACGTTTATTGTTAATGAATACTTGCACATTGACTATTCCACTTGATTTAAAAACATTATTTCAAAAACATTAAATTATTTTTCTAAAAACATTCCGGTTTTAAGTAAATGACACTGTTAACTCTTCAAACTTTCATTTTAATGTCTCTACAGATAAAAAAAACTTCCTATCATGTTCCATTCTTCCTTACAATCATGACAATATAGATATAACATCCAAAACTGTTCTCTAATAGCTCATTTGTTCTCCAGTGTACCACAACATTAATCCTTCTTTGCTATCTCTATTGCCCACCATTCAATATCACTGGTGCTGAGGTTCTTGTGAGCACTTAGCATTTCTTAAGTATTTTTTAAACGAAAAGTGATCATCCAGGTATTCATATGTGGAGATATGTGAAAGTATGAGTAGCAACCACCACTAGTTCTAGGCTTATGAAGCAAATTGTTCATGACATGTTTTGTTGCTTTTTAGGCTAATATAACTGCAATATGTAGAACAAATGTATCTCACTATTGTGACACTAGATATTAGCTCAAGAAGCACGATTACAGTAAAAGAAACATTAAGGCGAATTTTTGAAGGAGGATGTAGTGCAGGAAGAAGTAAAAGACTCCTAGTTAATTATTCATTATACAGTATTACTTATAACTTTTGGTAGCTCCTCTGAGGATATGTTATTATTTAATGATTCATTTTAGTTGATTAAAATGGTGAATGTCCATTGTGCCTTCCACGTACTGTGACCCATTAAGAATTCCCTTGCAAGTGTTAAGGTTTGTGAGTTGAAGTTTCTACAAGGTATACCATTTCCCAAATAAATTAGCAGTTTGTGTTATATGATGACTCGAATGATTTAGAGCTTTTTGATACACCCAATATGTATATGTTCAAGATACCAAGCAAGTATATAAACATTCAGTAAAAGAACTTTGTTAAAGGGACATTGTGATTAAGTTGCACTAAATAAAAAACGGTCAAAATCTGTTTAAACACTTTGCTAAATGGACATAATGGTTATAAAGCAATATCAACAAATTCCAGTTGTGGTATGCAGGGCAACCATAACTAGCGCCCCTGCAATACACTGGTCAGACTAACACCCAGACAAGAAAGATAATATCACAAATGGCCATATAATGTGACTTCAACTATAAATGTTTTATGTGCTGTAAAACATGCCTGACTGCAGCACCCATCCCAATTTCTCAGCAATGCTTTTAAAACTACCTCTACCTTCATTGTCACTTCTAAATAACCTACTACATATGTAAGTGGACAATTGCATCATTCCAAATAGTTCAATTACCATCCTACAGTACCAAAATATTGATGAGGTGCTTTTATAAATGTTGTGCCTTATCCCAAAACTATAAAAGATATTCATATTAGAATTTAATATACCACCATGCTTATAATGGCACTTTAATTAGAACTTCTTTTCTGTGATACAAAACATAATTGCCTGCAGCACCAATTCCAACTATATAAAAACAGTCATGCATTATACACTTCTTTAAATTTGCAAACATACCAACATTCTTTCTTTTACATTGTCAGAAAAAAAGATTACCTCAGAAACTTACCCAACCAAGCAAGTCTTTCGATGTCTAAAAAGTAAGTATATTTATGTAATATACATGTAATTACAATGTTGCTGACATAATTATACTGTGTGTTAGCTTTATCTGTTTTGACCCTATAAAACTATCCGTTCATAATTTACTCATTGCCACACCTCCCCCTTCTGCATCCCATTACTGCATGCATACCCTTTTGCATCACATCCACACCACTCTCCCTCATCCTAGAACACTAGCAGACTGCAACATGTAACATTACAAATGTTTTAGCACACAGACCCATACCTTCCCCTTTCACATGCCACTTCTAAATTATAATCCATATCATTATCTCCATACCACTCTTCCTCGTCCGTACCTGTATAACAAGGTCTACAACCTTAACTATATTAACTATATAAATGTTTTATCCAACAGCTCCCATTACCCATATGCCCCTCTTCCTCTTGGCACTTCCCTATTATAATCCATATCATTAACCCAACGGCACTCTACGTCATCCCGAGTACACCAGAGGCCAACAACCTCTTACTCTGCAAATATTTTGTTCCACAGCTCCCATTGACTATGCATTCCTCATCCTCATGCCACTTTTCAATTATAATCCATATACTTTCCCCAACACCTCTCCCTATTCCTCATCCCAATACCCAAAAAGAATCCATATCATTATCCCCACACCACTCTTCCTCATCAACAAGAGTCAACAACCTGCCACTCTACAAATGTTTTGG
This sequence comes from Ambystoma mexicanum, assembly GCF_040938575.1. Taxonomy (NCBI): domain Eukaryota; kingdom Metazoa; phylum Chordata; class Amphibia; order Caudata; family Ambystomatidae; genus Ambystoma; species Ambystoma mexicanum. The sequence continues at coordinate 553,891,480 of NC_090928.1, forward strand.
CCCACAGCTCTCATGACATATGCACCCCGCTTCATCATGCCACTTTACAATTATAATCCATACATTACCAGAACAACCCCTTCCTGGTCCCATTACCCAATATTAATTCATATCATTATCCATAACAGATGCTGAGGTTACAGCATTAGTTTGTGTAGAAAATGATAGGGTGTAATCAAGGTAGATGCCTAGGGTTTTGGTATCGTTAGATACTTTGATGGTGTTGCCATATATGATGAAAGACTTGAAAAATGGGTCAAGTCTACTGAGTCGGTGGTGGGAGCCCAGGATGAGGAGTTCTGTCTTATCGTCGTTAAGACATAGCTCGTGTTGAGCAATCCAAGCCTGGATGACCAGATAAACATCATTTAAGGCTTTAGTGTCCAGTGTGTGATCTCCTGTGATAGTAATAGTAAGTAATAGCATTAGGGCCAATTTACTGTTGCCTTTTAATTCCTCAATTTGGGTTTTCAGGTCAATGAGGGCGGTTTCAGTTCTGTGCATTGGTCAGAATCCGGATTGTCTGAGACCGAGTAGTTTGTTAGTTTCCAGGTAGTCCTGGATTTGTAGATAAGCAGCTCGGTCTAGGATATTTAGCAGAAAGGGGACGGTGGTGATGGGCGTGTAATTGGTGGGTATGCTAGGGTCTAAGGAATGTTTTTTTAGTAGTGGAATGACCCAAGCATCCTTAAGGTTGTCAGGGACTATGCCTGTGATAAATGAGGAGTTTATGAAGGCCGCGATAAACAGGGCTAGTTCGTGGGGGCAGGACATGAATCACTCTGGCAGTTAGAGGGTTTGAGTATTTTGATAATATTGTCAACCTCTAAGATAGTTAAAGGGCAGAAGCTGAAAGGTTTGAGAGTGAGGGGTGTAGCGGCAGTATTCCCGGGTGGGGGATTAGGCTGTGGCTCGATGTGTAGGCTGTTTATTTGGCATTCATTTTGGATTGAAGTGTAGCGATTTTGTTGAGGAGCGCTTTTTAAATATTTGAACACCATGTACTATCTTTGCTACAGGTGTCCGGAGAAGTGGAAGGTGATTCAAGTTCTTTGAGAATGTAAAGAGCTCTTTATTATTGGATTCTGCTTGAAAAATGCGATTGTTGTAGGTCTTTTTTTTGGCTTGAAAGATAGCCGATTTGAAGTTAAGGGAGGCTTCAATAAGACTGTCTTTATTAGTATCTGTGGAATGGCTTTCCAGCGGGTTTCAAAGTTTCTCTTTTCTTTGCGAAGCATTCTCAGTTGTGGTGTAAACCAGAAATTGAGGTGTGCACGCGGTTTGGGTTTCCTCAGTTTGATAGGGCCAATCGAGTTCATAGCTTCAAGCATGATACAATTGTATGTATCTACTAAGACTGTGGGGTCTGTACATAACAATGAAACATTGTTCAATATGGGTAGGATGAGAGGGAGGAGTTCCTCTCGTGTTATGTCCTTCTTATTTCTAGTGCAGACTGCAGGTGCAATGTCCTTGCTAAGACATTGGCCGTTGGCTTTGATATTGAATGAAATTGTGTGGTGGTCGGACCAAATGCACGGTGTGTTAGCCACTAGATTGATGGTACAGTTCAAATCGAACAGCCAAACAAGGGTTCTCCCTTTGTTGTGGGTGGGTCCGAGAATGTGATGGGAGAAGCCCATGTCTGTTAGCGTACTGGCAATGTCAAGAACTTTGAGGTCGTTGGGGTCATGGAGACCAAGATTGAAATCTCCTAGCATGATAATTTGCGATTTGGTCTTGGTGTTGTCTGCTAGGGTGGATGTAATGTCATCTGCAAAGGTAGAGATAGGGCCTGGGGGCATATAGATGAGATGCAGGGTGGCAGTTTGGTTGGGTGAGATGGCCTCAGCGCTGCTGGAAAATGGACCCAGATGGAGGAAATAAAAACACAGGTGCACCCCATGCACACAGTAATAGTACTAAAGTACCACCACCCCTCAAACGCAAGTGAATCAGTAGACTGGGGTAACTAGGACCATATATCCTGGTGAGAAATGGGGCATGCATGCATGGACTGATCATTGAGATTCTGTCAGAGGCAACACCACTGCAGAGCATCATGACTCACACGGTAAACTTCAATTTAAAAGGGTAATTTACTTCCCACTGTTGCCACTTGCATAGTTTCTTGGCACTCTGGTGGGTCTGCAATGGAAGTAGTGTTGGGGCAGTTTGTTAGTGGGATAGAGAAGGTGAAGAACAAGAGAGTTTTGATGCTATGTGCAAGATAAGGCTAACCTTGTGTCCTTATCCTTTGCAGTTGACTCTGGATACCTGCTGCTATGGTGGTTGATGACCCATCCAAGGGATCCCCAGATGCAGGAGGGAATGGCATACAACAGGGCACATGTGAGGACCAGGGTGACCATGAGCAATGCTCTTGAAGGCACGTTTCAGATGCCTACACAGGTCTGGGGGTGCACTCATGCACAGACCAGAGAAGGCAGGCCAGATAGTCCTATCATGTGCGATGTTGAATAACATTGGTGTCAGAAGCAGTATAGCCCTACCCCCAGATCTGGACATTTCCTCTGACAGAGGATGATGATGATGATGATGCAGCACCAGCCGCCCCAAGCCACTCTTGGCCACAGGACCATTGCATGGCTTAGGTGTGGTTGTCTGCCACTGGGAGCAGCACCTCAGGATGCTCTTCTGCAAGGTCCCAGGGTTGGGCTTGGTTGAGGGCGGGTCAGACCCCTGGGCCTTCAAGTGCTCCAAGGTGTCATGCAGGGAGTGGGAGAGGGACTCAGCCATTGCTGAGATCCCTCATTCCCTCCCGGACCCTTGGGGTGAGCATAACGAGGGCAGTAGAGGTGCATCCCTGGGCCCATTTGCTCCTACAGCTACTAACTTCAAGGCACTCTTGCAGGATCCAGAGCTCATTCAGCTGTTTCTGAACCTTTCCAGTGATTGCCCTGTGCCAGTCCTCCATGGCATGGATACGCACATCCATGTCCTGAATGTTGAGAATGGGTAGTGGAGGGATGCTGTGCAGAGTGGCTGGGCTAAACGATGGGGTCGGGTTAGGGGTGTGCTTAACCTCACCATTTTCCTTCTCCTCCTCCTCTCCACCATACCCGACTTGATAGGGCAGTGGCTGGTGTGGAATTGTTAGTGTGCACGGCATGGGAGGGATGGTGGTTCCACTGGAGATGGGTGTTGTCTGTCTGGCAGCTGGCAGTGGTGGTGGCAGCTATGCAGCTCTCATGACAGGTGCTGGTAGTGTTGGTTGTTGGTGTGCAGCACTCACAATAGGGGATGGTGGTTGCGGTTGAGCTGCAGGAGGTGGTGGTAGTTGGGCTGCAGGATTTGGTGTTGCTAGTTTAACAGGCCAAACACTTCATTGCATGTGTTCATGAGCTTATCTGTTCCTACCTGATGAAAGGGTCAATTCCATTTTAACTGACTTGACTTTACTTTACTTTACTTTATTGTATTTATATAGAACTGGCATGGACCCTAAGGCTTGAGGGTGCTAAGAGACATAACATCACAATAAACAAATAGAAACCAGTAGCAAGGAGGCTAAAATAATTAAGATATCATTAATGATTGAAAAGCAATATTTATTAAAAACAGAAGTCTTCAGCTTTATTTTTAAAAGTCTCCTGCGATTCAATTCTTCTCATCTCTGGGGGGAGAGCATTCCAGACATTAGGCTCAATAGTAAAGAATGCTGAATTAGCCACCTTTGCCGTTCTGCATTTTGGAACAATTAAGAGGTGCTGACTGTTGGATCTCAGGGCTCTTACGTTTGTTCTCATAGGGAGAAGCTGCTGTAAATAGTCCGGCATTTTACCTTGACTACATTTTTGTATTATAGTCAGAATTCTGAAAAAAAATCCTAGTCTCCACGGGGAGCCAGTGGAGAGCGTGTCTGGCAGGCGTAACATGGTCTCTGCGCTTGAGTCTCATAACAACTCTCATTGCGCCATTTTGCCACACTTGGAGTTTGTTACGATCAGTTTTGTTCGGTCCCATTAAGAGGCCAGAACAACAATCAATTTTAGACCCTATTATTTCTCTAGCAATAGTTTCAGCATTTTCTTGTGATAGAAGAGGTCTTAGGTGTGCTAATAATTTTATATAATAAGCTCATGAAGAGACCACACTGCTGACGTGTTGCTTCATGGAGAGTCGCTGATCAAAAGTGACACCAAACTTTTTTTAAAGGAATGATAGTTTCATCTCCCATTTGAAAGCTATCATGGCTTGGACCATGTTTTTCAGAGTATGAGTAGATTCAATAACTAAAAGCTCGGTTTGAATTTATTTGGAGGCCAATTTATTGTGAACCATCCAGGTTTCAATAATGGTGACGACTTTTTTGATGTGAAGTTCATCCAAGTCATGTGAGCTAGATAACGGGATGATACATTGCTTGTCATGGTCTAGCATGGCAAATAATGGAACTGTGAAACTATTATAAAAACAAGGGGAGATGCAAGCCCCCTGCGCACCCCACAAGTAAAGGTAATGGGCTGAGATTCTGCCGTACAGCAAAACACCTTACTATCATGATTACAGAGGAATGAGGAGACCCATCCGGCTGCTAGGGGGGGAACATTTGCAACCTCATACAACCTGTTGGACATGATAGAGTGGTCTACCAGGTCGAATACCACAAAAAGATCAAGCAACATAAGCAGTGATGCTTCATTCCGATCCATACAGGCCAGTAACTTAGATTTAAGCTCTAAAAGAGCAGTCTCAGTGCCAAAACCAACCCGGAACCAAGACTGGTGATCATTTAGTATGGGATATAGTATTAGTAGTGGGCCTATAATTATTAGTGAGGTCAATTGAAAGGCCTGGCTTCTTTCAGATGAGCATAACCCAAGCCTTCTTAAGGTCTGGGGGTACCATACTGATGTTATGGAAGTATTGATATATTTACAAATTGCAGTATTAGGGTGGGAGAACACGTTTTGATCATCATAGTAATATGGATGTTATTTTTACATTTAGTAGCCTTTAGGTGTTTAATAATGATTTCTAGATCGTCTTCTGTAATAGGTAAGAAATTAAAGACCGGGATAAAAGGGGATCTTTTGTGGGCCCGCTATAGGGACTTGTGCTCATTATGTTTTATTTTGTTACTTTTTTCAGTAATATTTTCCTTAATGGTATGTAATTTATCGTGCATGTGTTGTTACATCACATTTCATTAGGTGTCATTGGGCCTCATTAGGACCCAGGCGGTAAAGGGTTTACGGCGGCGTAAACAGCACCGACCCTTACCGCTTGATTCCGAGGTCCCTTAGCGCCATGGATTTTAACACCTGCTAAAAGCAGGTGTTAAAATCCATGGCGCTAAGGGACCTTGTTGTTAATTACACCACCGTAATTTACGGTGGCGTAATTAACGCCTTCCCCACTCCCATTATGGGAATGGGGAAGGGTAAATGGGTTAATGGGGACTTACCACCCCACTCACCTCGGAATGGGGCGGTAAGTCCGCCAACCACCATGGCGTAAACATAGTTTACGCCATGGTGGTAAAATACGACCCAGGCGGTAACTTACCGCCTGGGTCGTAATGAGGCCCATTGTCTTTAGTAGATCTCGCTGGTGTAAGATGATTAGTGCTTTCTTGCTCTTTTAAAATACAGTAGAGATCTTTAGTGTCATACTGGGCACTTTGTATTCTTTTGTTAAAAAAGTTTAGTTTTGCCTCTAGAATATCCCTTTTGTAAGTAGTGGCCGCGGATGGATATTTACTATGGTGCAAAGGTGTACCATGTGCCTTCCAAACATGGTAGCTTTTGAGAGTTAATGATTTCAATGATTGCAGTTCCGGTGTGAACCAGGCATTACGTTTGGTTTCAGGCTTTGCTATTTTCTTCTTAATAGGGGCTAGGATTTTAGCAGTTTTTTCCCAAATTAAATTAAATGACTATGGATAGTTCCTCAAGAGTATCTTTTTTAGATGAACTAAATAGAGTGTTGAGTAGCGGTTCAACTTTATTGAGAGTAATATTTTTCAAATTACAGTATGATATCGATAAACAGCCAGAGGAGCCAGCTTCCCAGTCCAAGCTGCCAAACGATGGAACTCTATCCCCGTCCCTCTTAGACAGGAACCTTCCAAGCCAGAATAAATAATTGGCTGAGCAACAAACCTCTTCACTAAGATGTCACCATGATGTCTGTACACCACCTGTGTTTGTATTTATGCGATTGTTCACTGTTTCCTGATTATTTACACTATTGTACATTATCTCCTGCATTTCTGACCCACCTGCAACCAGGGTACCACTTGTTGTTCACATCTGATTGTAATGTGCTCTTCTTCACCAAGTATGTAACCTCTACGTTTTTCAAGCGCCCAGTTACCTCAGGGTTTGGTGCGCGATATAAATAATAAACAAATACAAAATACAAATATTTCAGTGTCATTTTGGCATTTAAATTTAATAGGGCAATCCACAGTAATAGAAAAATTAACAAAGAAGTGGTCAGACCAGCGGCAGATTAGTACTGACATTTTGCTAGTTCTGATTGCATGTCCAGCCACCCAATCCACGGTATGCCCCAGAATGTGTGTAGGCTCTTGGATAAGTTGTGTGAATCCCAGTTCATCTAGTACATTTTGGAGTTCAAGCACATTCTTATCTTCCTTGTGATTGAGCCATAAAGTAAGGTCTCCCATGAGTAGATATTGTGCATTTAACTTGAGAGAGGAGAGCAAAAAGGTTGAGATATTCTTCACAAAGTCTGTGGTTATGGTGGGGGGTTTATAGATCAGGAGTATATTCAGTGTGTTCTCTGCATTCAAACTAGTTTAAATGCAGAGAGAATCATCTCCTTCCATAACAAATTCCCTACTTTCCCATATATTAAAAGTTAATTTATTTATAAAAGCAACACCCCCTCCCATGGCATCCTTCCTATAATTTCTAATCATTCCATAACCTGGGAGAATGGCTAGGTTAAGCGAGGGCCCTGCCGCTGCATGCACCCAAGTCTCTGAGATAGCACAGATGTCAATGTAATGTTCTTCTAAGTGTGTCACGATCTCTATGGTATGCTTTACTGATGATCTAGTGTTCAAAAGAAGAAACTTAATATTTGAATGAGGAATAGTCCACTTCTTAGATTCAGTGATACTAATAGATACTTACCTCAATGTGACCATATCAGGATTAGTTATGAAGGGTTCAGCATTATGTGAAGCAGCATTAGTAGGTATATTCACAGGTTCAATACTAGCGTTCGGGTTAATAGTGGTGGAGTCATTTATAGTGTTGGGGTGGGACCAAGAGAGATCACAGGTATGGAGTCAGAATCATTCAAAACATGACTATCTTTGCAGACTTCATACGATATGTATGACTCATTAATATCATTTATAAAGTTCCTAAGTGAATTAATATTAGTAAGTATTTGAGTATTCATAGTGTGATGTTTAGTTAACGTACCTCTTGCAGCTTCTACTGAAGAAAGCACTGGAATAAACCTTTATTGCACAACAAAAACCCATAAGCCAACCAGCTTTTGATGAAAGTTCCAACTGCTCTTTGATCACAAACTTTTGATAACTTTTCAAGATCTAATATTTTCTAATAGAAAATAGATGTGTCCTACATGTGTTCCTTTCTGCTTTCACTTAGGTATGTTTAGCATTTTGGTTTCATTGAAATCCAATTTAATCCGATGTCTACCCCCAAAAAACATGTTCCCTTTTCAGATTTATACACAAATGTCCACTAGACGGCAGAACTGACCTTACTACAAATGGGTTCCTGTATTCAAGTTAAAATTAAAGGCAAGGTAAGCACTGTCATCTAGTGGGCCTTTTCAGACACGTCTGTACTGAATATGATCTGGACTGAAAGAAGCAATATGATATGTTGCCCTTAATACTTATCTGTTATATGGGCTATGTATTTTTATGATAAATGCACTTTGGAGATCACTATTGGACTCCTTAAATTCAATGCAGAAACAATTCAGTTAGTGACTTGTCAAAAAAAGTTCTGGAGGGACTACTTGATCAAAGGGTGCTTTGTATTCCAAAGAGCCTCCATGAACCCCTAGCACATGGAAATTCTTTTGGAGAAATGGGTATGGTTAAGTCTCTGATTTGGAATTCCCGAATTCCCATTACTCATTACATTATATATCCAGCACTTTTTATGGTTCCAGAATCTATTCAACCATGCAACCTTTACATTTTTACCAAGGGCTCAATTGTAATCTCTGTGATCAGAAGATTACTTCCCCACATTTTTGTTTTAATGTTTGCTTGGGTCTTTCTCCTGCATGAATGTATGGCTAAATGTGCCCCTGTCCCTCTTGCACCTTCTGCTTCCTCTCTTGAACACCATATTATCGTTGTGCAGTGTATGTCTTATTGTTACTGCAAAGTTAATTCAGGTTCTTACATAGCCACGTGTCAGGCAACAGGAGCCCATCAAGTCCTTATTTGATTCTTTGCATTTTTGTATGTTTAGTTTTTGTTTCCATTGTCAATTCAAGACCACAAATCCACAAATGCAGAGATAGTAAGCACTGCATCAGCATAATATGTGATTTGTTTGCTTCAAATGAAGTATGCATAATATGCACAAAGCAATAGAAGATACATGTTTGTCTACACTGAAAAACGCAGTTGCCCATGATTTGTTTGAGGGAAACAATGGATGAACACTGTTAAAAACAGATTTGGTATAGTTTTGAAATCCCTGGAAAAATACCACCAGAATTGAAAAAAAAACACAAGCACTTAAAACAGGAAACTCTTGTTACCTTCCAGGATGTGGTACAATATGAAATAGCCCATTTTATAGTCAATATGCTTTATTTGCAACTGTATGCAAATTAATTCCATCAAAAACTCACTTGCACGCTATGTTCGAAAACGGAATTGAAATTTACAGGCATTTTGAAACCTACCTATTGAGGTGATAATAATTGCAGAGTGGACCATAACAACAGCAACGGCCCACTAGCTATATTTAATAAAAGTAGCATAGAGCCATTTCTGGCAGCAAAAAGCCACCATGTTTCCTATTATCAACATTAGCACTTGTGCTAAGCGAAGGTGAGCTTGGTACACTACTAACTGTGCTAAATGTGAAACCGCAAAAAAAATGACTGCAATGAGAGAGGCACTTCAGTAAGAAACAATCCATTTTGGGTTTCAGTTACAAAGAAACTGGAGATGGGCTGTTTTCTCCTGAAGCAGCCCTATTCCACCATTAAGGGCAGGGAGGGCACGTTGACAGTTGTTAGGGAGAATTCTCATTGTATGGCTAATTTCCCTTACCTAATGAGTCCCTCAGTAGCTTTGCTGGATTTCTGGAGTTTATTTTTTCCACTTGGTAAGAGTGTGTGCTTTTCCCCCAATCTTACCTGTGTTTTGCCATGTGTATTTCATCTGTTTTTGTGATTGTGGACTCTGGAGTACACCACTTCAGTAGCCCCACACTTTTGTGTGTTACACAGCACATTCAGTGCAGTGACACAGGCTTGTCATTTCGACTTCCCACCGACTCCATTTCTGGGCTGACTACTGTCCCCCAGAAAAGGGTAAAGTTGCCATTAACTTTTACATAGTCATTTAACCACAGATCCAGTACACCCCATCTTATATGGAGTATTGGAAAGGGTTAATTCTTAGCCCTTTTTATCTGTACCTCTTGGAGCATTGTATCGCTCCCTTAAAATTAAAACTTGGCTGGTGGCAGTGGTATCTACCCTAATTTTCCTACCGCGATTATATTACATAACGTGGTATTGTTTTAGGCTATTTTAGTAGCCTTGAACTTTAAACCCGCTAGACCAAATACTTTTTATTTCGGCTCTGGTTGGGTTTAATCGCCATTTCCTTTTGTTAACATCCTTCTTGGGTCTTTCTTTGCGTGGCAAACCAGGTTTGCCTCCTTTGTTCGCCGACCTTTGCCGGCTTCTGACCAGAAGCCCTCCTTTGGCGTCTGAATGTGTAGGTGGGCTCAATGTGCGGGAAGGGTTTAGTCACCCCTGCACAGGGTCTCCTTGGAGACCAAAGTCACACTTTGTATTGATTCGCTGAGGTGGTGGTCCAGGCTGGACAACCCCCCTGCTGAGTGATTGACAGCCAGGCTTTGTGAATGGGGGATTTTGGCATAAAAGGCAGGACTCTTGAGCTAGAAGGCAGAGTCGCCTCTGGAACTATAAGGAACCAAAGAGAAGCGGAGAAGAAGATGGCTGCTGCAACCCCGAGTCCCAGTGAAGTTCTGCTGCAGTTCTGAGCTATCTACCCCTTCAACGACTAAGAGAAGATCCAGTGCGGAGTCTTCTTCCCTTGAGCCTGGTGGGATCAACCAACTCATATTTTCTTCAGTCAGAGAATCCTCTCCTGGGTCAAAATCACTGCTGTGCTGTAGTGGTCCGGATAGCCATCAGAAGAGCCCTCTCCTGATTTAAAGGAGCACACCTTTTATTCATTGTTGTCTTTCTCACTGCTGCTGGCCTCATCCCAGGGTAGTGCAGATCGCTCCAGACGTCCTCCTTCTTCTCCCCACGACTGAAGCCACAGGAACCGTGAGTCTGCAGGAACTACCAGGAACAACTACCGTGGCACCAGCTTTTCTCCAACGGAATAAGGTACTGTGCACACTTGGTCTTTCTCTCCGTCTGACCAGCTGGAATCGGGGTGAACCCTTTTCCTCCACGAAGATTTGTTCTTTCTTTCCTCCTTCTTATAACTTTTCCTTCCGTTTGACAATCTTTACGAACTCTTGGCATCTCGAATCTCGAACTGTTCAACGTGTGATCCTCGGCAACTGAGCATCTGCTCCATTGACAAGGGCGCAGGCCGATTGACTTTAATCTGTATCTTTGAACTTGTCCACGAGTCTCCTTGCCTTGAAAAAGTATTGCATTTGAATTTTATTCACTTTTCCCTTGTTTTAAATTCCTAAGTACAAAGTGTGTTTTAACTTCGTGAGCATTTCTATCCGCGGGTACGCGTTAGTATCGCAACACCGGTTTGTCAAATCCTAATGTACTTACCTTGAATTTACTGGCACAGGTGGAATTGGTTGCGTGTGGTGAATTTTATGAGTGGTTTCAAATCTATAGAAGTGAAGGGTTTTATAATAGATGATTTAAAAATAAATGTACTTCTATTGTTTACCTGAAACCTTGAGTCACAGTAATTCTGGTCCTTTGTGTAATCTCTACTACTGCTCATATACTCTTGAGATAAGCCTGGCTTCTCCGCTACTGCTACCACTTTAACATAGTAGTACAGGCTTGAACCAAAGATGAACTTGTATTACCACTTGCAGTCTTAATTTGTGTGTAGTGGTCCCTAAGGGCACTGAACAGGATTCTGCCTAACACTGGTGTACAGCGGTGAGGATTTGAAAGTAGAGTGATTACACTTAGAGTGCTGCTGTTGCTTTGGGTCAACTAACCACACGGCTAAACACCACAAATTATATTAGCTAAAGGAATCATGTCAAATATGGAAAGCTACACTGAAGAGGGTCTCTTGAACCACACTTCTGAGGTTTTGAGAACCATGTGTAGGGAGAGGAGTCTCTCTGGTAAAGGAAACAAATCTGAACTGGTTGCTAAATTATTAGGTAAACAAAGTCTGAAGAGTGGGTCAGAAGGGCCTAACCTCCAGCAAATGTGGATACTGATGTTTCTGATTCTGAGAGTGTTGAAGAAGAAGCAGATAACCCTTAGTTAGGAGTTCCAACCAACCCCTAACCTGCTCAGCAACCACAATCTCTGTCCACAGGGACCCCCACAGGTCCTACACTTACTCCTCAGTTTATTGCACTAGAGAAAATGAGATTTGAGTTAGAAGTGAAACATATTGATGCACAACAAACTGCCATGAGACATCAAAAGTTAAGGCTCAGGGAAATGGAGCTGAACCATGAATTAGACATGAAGAAATTGTCTTTAGAAAATGATTCTCTCCCAGAGTATTCTAGGTCTTCCAGCCCTAAGAGACCCTGTATGCCAATGGAAATGATTCATATGTATGAGACTAAACTTGATGTTTTGGATTGGTTAGCAATGTTTGAGTACAATCATGGGATTCAAGGTACTGCAAGGAATCAGTTGATTCCTTGGCTTTTCTCTAGGCCTCCCCCTGTTGCAAGTGATGCTGTAATGGAGTTGGGGGAGGAGGATAAACAGGATTATGAGTTTGTGAAGCTAGCATTATTAGCTAGATTTGGGAAGACCCCTTCCCAGTACCTTAAGAGGTTTAGGACCCTCAAAAGCATGATGATACCCCTTGGGCTACCTGGGTGTGTGAATGTTTGAAAAACGTAGATGGTTGGGTAAAGGGTTACAAAGTAAACTCTTATGAAGGTTTGAGGAATCTTGTAATGTTGGAGTCTATTTTTGATGTCTGCTCCCCTGAGCTTAGACAGCACTTGGTTTATTCAAAGGAGATAGATCCTAAGTAGTTAGCTAAGCATGCTGACTTGTGGGTTGCCAAGGATTCTGGGGTAACTCAGAAGAAGGATGAGGGAAAGCAGCCAAAGAAAGACAGCAAAGAGAAATCCAATAATTCCACTCCAAAGGAGGGCCCCAAACATAACCAGGGTAAGCCACAAGGGAAACCAAATCAGGCTAGTGTACCATCTGGTCCCAAACCAGATGGAGGTCAGAACAACCCTCCATTCAATAGAGCATTTGGTTAATGCTTTGTTTGTGAGTCAACTGACCATGTAAAGGCGATCCCAGATGTAAGGGTAAACCTCAGGGGTCCACACTGTCTCCATAGCCTTCTCCCAAGTGGATGAAGTACCTATAGCCAGTGGAAACTTTCAGTTACTAGCTGATGAGCCCATGAGAGTCTCAGCTAGTGTTTCATTAGTGTCCTTGGGCCTTTGGGAACAACAGAACTTAGATGTCTATAACTCAATCCCAGATAATACTAAAGAGGATAACAAAGATAGTGTTCTTGTGAATGGTCAGGAAACCCCTGCCATCAGAGACACTGGAGCCAGCATAACTGTGGTTGATGAATGTTTTTTCAAGGTGGAGGATGTTGCTAAGGCACCCAAACACCTAACCAAGTTAGCTGGATGCCATGTGCAAATGGTTCCACAGTTACCAGCTCTCATCCAGTGTAATGACATGACTCTCAGAATGCCTGTAAGTGTGCAAAATAACGTACTTGGGAGGGTCCTGCTGGGTAATGACCTTAAAACTCTTGGAGTTGTGTCTAGTACCCCAGGCCCCCAGCTGAAGGAAGCAGAGGCTCACAAGTAGGGGTGTACCGAACTTCGGCTTCGAGTAAGTATTCGGCCGAATTCCGGCTGAAATAAAGCTATTCGGCTCCGGCCGAATAGTTTCTTGCTATTCGGCTCTTGCCGAATACTTTGACATTCCCATTTGAATACAATGCAACATTAACTCAAAAAGGCAAATATAGACTCCAGTTTGCAAAACTGAATAGAATTAGATCAGACAAATTGCTATCACACAGCTGAAAAATATCTTATATTGTAATCTGCTCTTGAGGGCATGTTTTGTTACAGATTCTTAGATATAAAAGGTGCTCATCTTTTATGCCTAGCCTGCAACAATACAGGAAAATCTTTTCTTTTGGCGAATGGTTATATGCAATGTGCACTTATTTCAGTTGGAAAAGACAAACTGAAAGAAATGTGCATAGATACTTTCAGTTCCTGTCATTTCACTTCCCATTGCATACGTCATAGTCCCCCCTATTCTTTTTTTAACTACTTGAGTCCTGAGTTTAACATTATCTGATATTTTATCAGGAATGATAAGTTGCATATGTGTGTGTATTGGCGAGAAGGAGTGGCTAAGATAAGTGAAAAGTGAGCAGCATTTGTTTGGGTGGGGTGAATAGCTGTGAGATAGAGTTCACGCATTTCAGATTTCCTCTTGACTTGTGTCCTGCATGAGCCGACATTAACCATTTTATACATTTCTTTGTGAGCTGCAAAGAAGTTTCAAAACTCGACCACATCGACTTCGCAACTGGTTAGAGAATGCAATGCATCTGATTCACAAAGGCAGTCCTTTTGCATTTGTGAAGCCTCCTACTTTAACTGGTACGGAATATGCAACAATCCTCTCTAAATTTGGTCCCTCCATTTTGGTTAAATCTGCTTTATTTCTGGCTTTTATGCTTTAAATAAAGATGCTACATTAATTACAATGAGGAGAAATAAAAGTCTAGAATGCATTTAAAATGGTGCTTTATTTGTTTTTTTAATAAGTGTGTTTTTTGAAGTTTGCAACATGATTTATTAAATAAAGCAACTATTCGGCTTCATATTCGGCTTCGGCCGAATAGTTGACAAACTATTCGGTATCCGGCCGAATACTAAATATGCTATTCGGTACAGCCCTACTCACAAGGTCTGCAAGGGAGAGAACCTTTAGAGGCTCTCCTGTGGACATGATAGAGGAAACTATCACCCGACAGGACTTACCTAGTGCTATTGCAGGACAGAAAGAGACAAAGGGGGAACCCAAGTCTGCCAGCAAGAAACCAGCAAGCACTCCTGTGCCCAGAAGGACATCTCCAAGACTGTCCAAAGTCACTTAATTGACTCCTCCACCAGCTGAGGCTGAGTGTGAGGTTCAACCCTGTATGGTTCAACTAGATACGGAGGAATCAGATCTAGAAGAAGATCTTACTCTGGTTGGAGATCTTGACCTTGTTGACCTTCCTGAGCTGCATTCTTTGACTGGCAGAAGGTGGACCCAACAGGGCAGATTTCAGCAGAGGACAAAGAGAGTGTGCTACTCTTGAAGGTCTTCACCTAAAGGCAACTTCTCAGCTCAACGGGACTGAGCCTGGAAAGTATAGGTTGCACTTGGAAGATGGCCTCTTCTACAGTGAACCAACTGAGTCAACCCCTGGAGACTGCAAAGGACTTGTAGTACCTCTAGTGAACCGACTCCAGTTTCTGCAGTTAGCCCACGAGATACCTTTGGCTGGTCACTGGTCACTTACATTTTAAGAAGACCAAGCAAAGGCTCTCACTTTACTTCTAATGGCCTAAGATGGGTTCAGAAGTAGACAAATTCTGCAGGAGCTGCCACACTTGCCAAACTTCTGACAAAAGTGGATCCATGAAAGTGGCACCTCTGGTAACTCTCCCAGTGGTGGGAGTTCCTTTTGAGAGGATCGGGATTGACATTGTTGGACCTCTTGACCCTCCCACATTTTCAGGCAACAGGTTTATCCTGGTTGTAGTGGATCATGCCACTAGGTTTCCTGAAGCCATACCTATGAGGACTGTTACGGCTCCGGCTGTGGCTAAGGCCCTGCTTGGTATTTTTACCAGAGTAGGTTTTCCTAAGGAGGTGATATCTGACAGGGGATCACATTTTATGTCCCACTACATGCAAGCCATGTGGAAAACCTGTGGAGTCACCTACAAATTCTCTACTGCCTACCACCCCCAAACCAATGGGCTGGTAGAGAGGTTTAACAGAACTATGAAGAGCATGATAGGTGTTTTAGAAGAACCCCTTAAAAGAAAGTAGGACCTTCTACTGCCATGCCTTCTCTTTACGTATAGAGAAGTCCCTCAGGAGGGAGTAGGTTACAGTACCTTCAAACTTCTCTATGGCCATCCAGTCAGAGGACCATTGGCCCTGATTAAGGAGGGGTTGGAGAGTGCTGCTTCCCCCAAGCCAGTCAGAGTGACTGACTATGTGATAGGTCTCTGGAGGAGAATGTCACACATGATGGCAGAGGCAAGTGATAACTTGAAGGCTGGTCAAGCTCTGCTCAAGCATTGGCATGACCAGAAGGCTAACATGGTTGAGTTTACTCAAGACCAGCCTGTTCTTGTTATGGTCCCCACAAGGCAGAGGGCCTTGCAGGACAAATGGATAGGACCCTTCAAAGTTGTGGCTAAACTTGGAGAGGTAAACTATCTGGTGGACTTAGGCAATCCTAAGGAGGCTCCTAGAGTCTTTCACACCAACCGTTTACAGGCATATGTCTCTAGACCTGACATAGGAGAATTGCTCTTAGCTTCAGCTCAGGAGGAGGAGGAGAGTGAACCTCTGCCTGACCTCCTCAGAGGCTTACCTTTAGATGAGCAAGTGGAAGGAGTTCATCTCTCTTCCAGTCTCACATCTGACCCGCAGGATGAGTGCAAGTTACTGTTAAATCTATTTGACTCCCTGTTCTCACTCTCAGCAGGCTTGACTCCTTGGGGCCAGCATATTTGCGTGGACTATAGAACTTTGAATGCAGTCACTAAGACTGATGCCCATCCTTTGCCTAGGACAGATGAGCTGGTGGACAAACTTGGTGCAGCCAAGTACCTCAGCACATTTGACCTAACGTCAGGGTATTGGCAAATAGCCCTGACAGAACATGCCAAGGAGAAAACTGCATTATCTACCCCAGCTGGCCTCTACCAATTCAAGGTAATGCCTTTTGGATTAAAGAATGCACCAGCTACATTTCAGAGGATGGTTAATCAAGTTCTGAATGGGATGGAAGACTTCTGCATAGCATACTTGGATGACATTGCAGTGTTCAGCCCTACATGGAAAGAACATATTGACCACCTAGGATATGTATTGCAGGCTATGGAACAGGCCCATCTGACCATAAAGGCAAGTAAATGTCAAATTGGTCAGAGTACAGTGGTCTACCTTGGACATGAGGTAGTATGGGGTGAAATAAGGCCATTGCCTAGCAAAGTACAAGCTGTACAAAACTGGGCCACCCATACTACTAAAACCCTAGGTCTCACTGGGTATTACAGGAACTTCATTGAGAACTATGGGACCATAGATTCTCCCTTGAATGTCATCTCCTCTCCCAAATTCCCTAAAAAGGTCAGGTGGAATGAGGAGTGCAATCAAGCCTTTGAAGGTCTTAAGAAAGCCCTTTGTCAAGCTCCAGTCCTAAGAGCTCCTGACTATCAACAACCCTTCATTGTACAAACTGATGCTTCTAATGTAGGTATAGGTGCAGTCCTTAGTCAACTGGATGAGAAAGGTAGGGAACACCCCATTTGTTTCATCAGCAGGAAATTAAAGGATCCTGAGACAAGGTGGGCAACAATAGAACATGAATGTTTTGCTATTGTGTGGTCACTGAATGAAAGGGGAAAACCCAAAGTTACTCAATCTGCCTGCAAGGGTTTGATTTTTCCATTGAGCACAGAGCAGGAAGTCACCACCAAAATGCTGATGGTCTCTCTAAGATGTTTATAACCGACTAGAGGTATGAGATCCATCCAGGAGTGGGTTAAATCCTCCTGTCCCTTAGTCTGTGGGGGTGAGTGTTAGGGAGAAATCTCATTCTATGGCTAATTTCCCTTACCTAGTGAGTCCCTCAGCAGCTTTGCTGGATTTCTGGAGTTTATTTTTTCCACTTGGTAAGAGTGTGAGCTTTTCCTCCACTCTTACCTGTGTTTTGCCATGTGTATTTCATCTGTTTTTGTGATTGTGGACTCTGGAGTACACCGCTTCAGTGCAGTGACACAGGGTTGTCGTTTCGACTTCCCACCGACTCCATTTCTGGGGCTGACTACTGTCCCCCAAAAAAGGGTAAAGTCGCCATTAACTTTACATAGTCATTTAACCACAGATCCAGTACACCCTATCTTATATGGAGTATTGGAAAGGGTTAATTCTTAGCCCTTTTTATCTGTACCTTTTGGAGCATTGTTAACATTAAGACTTGGCTGGTGGCAGTGGTATCTACCCTAATTTTCCTACTGCGATTATATTACATAACGTGGTATTGTTTTAGGCTATTTTAGTAGCCTCAAACTTTAAACCCGCTAGCTCAAATACTTTTTATTTCGACTCCAGTTGGGTTTAATCGCCATTTCTTTTTGTTAACATGCTTCTTGGTTCTTTGTTTGCACGGCAAACCAGGTTTGCCTCCTTTGTTCACTGACCTTTGGTGCGCTTCGGACCAGGGTCCCTCCTTTGGCGTCTGGATGTCCAAGTGGGCTGAATGTGAGGGAGGAGTGTAGTCACCCCCTGCACAGGGTCTCCTTGGAGACCCAATCACACTTTGTATTGATTGGCTGAGGTGGTTGTCCGGGCTGGACAACCCCCCTGCTGAGTGATTGACAGCCAGGCTGTGTGAATGGGGGATTTTGGCATAAAGGTGTCACACTTTCAAAAGGATACAGGTAAACACCCACTAGTGTTTCTCAGCAGACCTTGAAAAAAGGATACAGACTTATAACGGATACAGAAATAGCATCCACTTTAGCCCCTGTTGCTCTGAGAGATCTTGAAAGCGATGGTAACAAGACTTTCCCCCCAAGAGCGCAGCCTGTAGAAATAAACTATGACTAACAGGCCAGGGGCTTGAGTGAAAAGGCAGGAGCAACGACAACAGAGCTAAGGAAACAAAGCAAAATAGTGGTTCAAAAGAGCAGCCAGATTTGCCAAAGTGCAGCAGTCACCTACCCCAGCCTCCCGCAGTCACCCCCTCTTACCTGCTTAGTCAAGAAGAATCCCAGTAAACCTATGTGGGTTCAGCAAACTGGTGATAAGGTGCAGAAGAACAAGAAAGTCTCAGTTCAAGGAAGTCCGTGCAATAATCCCCAAAAAAATCAGCAGAGCGTCCCAAAATGAAAATAGTCAATCTGAGTAGTAACCACCAAATCAGCAGAGCATCCCAAATGAAAATAATCAATCCAAGTAGTGACCACCAAATCAGCAGAGCGTCCGATTGGTCACTTCGGTGTGAAAAGCAAAGTGTCTTGTGATGAGAGCAGCGTTGTCGGAAGATCCAGGAAATGGAGTATTTTGTGGGCTTGCGAGATGTGTGAGGATGGGGGGTCCCAGAAAGCCAGTGGAGTGAGCAGCCAGTAAAGACAAGAAGGAACTAATGAACAGAAGTCCAGTTCAGGGTTTCTTAATGTTCTGATTCACGCTGAACATGAGATTAGAAAATTCCAAAGCGTCAAAACAAACAAGGGCAGGATGAAGAACAGTCTGTTTTGGAAAGTCGTGGGTTCATTTACTGAGGGAAACAGCCGAGGGGGATGGCGCCAGAAGTCGCAAGGGTGGACGTAGAAGAGTAATCCTTAAAGCATGAGCCGGGTCCAGGAAACACAGGAATCAGGATAAGAAAGAATCGGGCACTCAAACTAAATAGTTAGTTTTAGGAGCACCCGTTGCAGGGATACGCCGCACTAAATACTGGTGTCATTTCCCGGATGCAAGACACGTTCCGTGCGCTGCACTTGACCTCGGAAAGAGGGAGCGCTAGGAAATGTAGTGTGGTGTATCCTGCGAAGTGAATGCAGTCACCATTGAGTTTCCATAGGGAGATAGACGCCCCCGGACGTCTGTAAGCTGGAATGCGGGGTCTGACAAAAAGGCAGGATTCTTGAGCTAGAAGGTAGAGTCGCCTCTGAAACTACAAGGAACCAAAGAGAAGCGCAGAAGAAGACGGTTGCTGCAACCCTGAGTCCCGGTGAAGTCCTGCTGCAGTCCTGAGCTATCTACCCCTTCAACGACTGAGAGAAGAGCCAGTCCGGAGTCTTCTTCCCTTGAGCCTGGTGGGATCAACCAACTCGTCTTTTCTTCAGTCAGAGAATCCTCTCCTGGGTCGAAATCACTGCTGTGCTGTAGTGGTCTGGATAGCCATCAGAAGAGCCCTCTCCTGATTTAAAGGAGCGCACCTTTTATTCATTGTTGTCTTTCTCGCTGCTGCTGGCCTCATCTCTGGGTAGTGCAGATCGCTCCAGACGTCCTCCTTCTTGTCCCCACGACTGAAGCCACAGGAACCTTGAGTCTGCTGGAACTACCAGGAACAACTGCCGTGGCACCAGCTTTTCTCCAACGGAATAAGGTACTGTGCACACTTGGTCTTTAGCTCCATCTGACCTGCTGGAATCGGGGTGAACCCTTTTCATCCACGAAGATTTGTTCTTTCTTCCCTTCTTCTTATAACTTTTCCTTCCATTTGACAATCTTTACGAACTCTTGGCATTTCGAATCTCGAACTGTTCAACGTGTGATCCTCAGCAACTGAGCATCAGCTCCATTGACACGGGCGCAGGCCTATTGACTTTAATCTGTATCTTTGAACTTGCCCTCAAGTCTCCTTGCCTTGAAAAAGTATTGTTTTGATTTTTATTCACTTTTCCCTTGTTTTGAATTCTTAAGTACAAAGTGTGTTTAACTTTGTTAGCATTTCTATCCGCGGGTACGCGTTAGCATCGCAACACTGGTCTGCCAAATCCTAATGTACTTACCTTGAATTTACTGGCACAAGTGGAATTGGTTGTGTGTGGTGTATTTTACATGTGGTTTCCAATCTATAGAAGTGAAGTGTTTTATAACAGATGTTTTAAAATTAAATGTACTTATATTTTTTACCTGAAACCAGAAAGCTTGAGTCAGTGTTTGCTTGAGTCACAGTAATTGTGGTCCTTTGTGTAATCTCTACTACTGCTCATATACTCTTGAGATAAGCCTGCTACCACTTTAACATAGTAGTACAGGCTTGTACCAAAGTTGAACTTGTATTACCACTTGTAGTCTTAATTGTGTGTAGTGGTCTAACAACATTACATCGCACTGAACAGAAATGGATTCACACTCTTAATACAGTCCGGAAGGGACTGAATGTTTCAGTAGAATGGAACAACTTGGTTATAAAAAACTGATCTCGAACATGAGACGATGGGTGAGAATGGACACACAACAATGGGGATACTGTGCAGTTAAGAACTACTGTGATCGCTACATACTCACTATGTTATATACAACCTAGGCCCATTTTGCTTGTTATACAATTGGTTTTCTACCTATATGCATATTATTGGTTGTCTCAAGTTTCAAGATAGTATTTATCTACATGATGTATATATAAATATACAATTAAGCCAGTAGTAGATATATGTCCGTTCGACTGTAATGATATAATCTACTGGCATTTTTATGTCTATATTGATAAAGGGCAGGATACGACATCTGGGTGTGTCCAACATAATCTGCAAAAGACCCTGTTAACGATTATCAGATTTATCTAATCCCATTGCGATGTATAAAGCAATTTGCTGTGTGTGTCCGTATTGTTATACCGGCCCGTGGACCGAGTTCCTGAAATCAGGTAGTTAAGCTAAACATGTCTAATCTCAAGGCCATTAATATGTGGCTTTTTGACAAGTGATTGTGCTTTTGGTCCTTCTTCCATTTATTCATCTCTCTGGCTCCCTCAATATGTTTTCCGATTTAATTCATGTCCCAAGCTCCGGCTCGTGTTATTTTATTCTATATGAGCGACGCACGGGTGTTTATTTCGCCGTGTGCCTTTAAGACACTGTGGTGTTTGATGATTCCTTTGCTCTAGTTGTTAGTCCTTTTTTGGTGTTTCCAGTAACTTTTAAAAGATAGTCCTTTGACTATGTTTAGCCCGCATTGACTTTTTGCTATGTTTGTGCTGGTGACGAGCGAGTGAACACGGTACCGGCTGTGCAACTTTTCCACGAAAGGGGCTGCACGTTTTCCATTCAAGGAAAGCGTTCCCCCCTGTGAGAGCGTGACTCAGAGACATGCTAGAGGTTTTTGTGGCATTAGGATTGCTCTGAGGAGCGCCGCTTATTATTTAGTGGCGTTCTGTTGGTTTTTAATTTATCTTTGTTTTTAATTTATTTTGTTACACTTATTACTATTTTCTCTAATGCAGCACGATACATGGATAAAGAGGCCGTTTATCATACGCGCATACCTACGTTACCTCCGTATATGGTGTAGGGGGTATCATGTGAGTGGTGCCTTCGATATCACTGGTTTTATATTTGTCATACACATTATGGGTGTTTACTTGGTGAGGAGTTGGCTATGGCGAGATTTTGCATTACCTGATTAGTTTTACAGGTGTACATTTTCTAATGCGAATGCATTTACACACACGGCTTCAGTGGTCGTGTGTGTTTTTCAGTCGCCACATATATGCTGTAATTGTTACACGAGGTGATAAATCCTCACACAGTTGTCATTGTGTGTTTCTTTTGTAGCCTCATGAATGGCCTAAGGACCAATTGATATTGGGATTATCTGGCCAACAATACGCAGGTCCTGGGAGGATCCTTTGGTGGTCGCATCCTTTGAAAGATCTCCAAGCTGCACTATTGGAGCTTGTAAGTGGTCTAAGCCCTATTTTTAATGTATATTATGGATGGCCATAGACATGCACACTGAGTACTCGGTTTTCAAAGAATGCTGAGTGGTGTTTCCGTTGGTTCCACAGTTACAGCATACACACTGATGCCAGTGAAGGATTAATTTCCGCTGTCCCGTTCACCTTCCTTTAATTGGAATTTGGTGGTGAGTAGGGGCCTATGTGTTTATTAAATTTGAACACATTGTGACATTATTAGTCACCGACTCTAAGAAATAAGCATGACACTATGATTTTTATCATTACTTTTTTAGATTTACTACGGGCCCATATACGTTGAGAACAGGGTGGAGCATTTACTCCAAGCCCTACGTCCTGAAGAAGGTCTCCGACCGAAACACGTGTCGACGTTTTTCTGTGAGAGATATCTGGTCAAATTTGGTACCAGATACCCAACAACACCTGATATTATGGACTGGGTCACTGTCTGATGTGATAATTGAAAAGATTTTGTGTAACAATATTTCCAATGCTTATTGATGTATTAAACACTTGGGTGTTTTTAGATTTGAATGTCTGAATGAGTCCTGTATGTGGTTATGATTGATGGTACAAATTGATTGTTCTTTTATCGTTTTTTATGATATTAAGATGAATTTTTCCCCGTGATGAATTTACTGAATAAAATTTGATATGTATTGAAATTTAGTTAGTGTCATCCCATTCTACTGATCCAATTTTGGATATTTGTATAGTATACCTGAAGGATCAGGGACTTGAGTACAGGTCTACCCCTTTATTTACCCTCTGTGGTCCCTAAGGGCACTGCACAGGATTCTGCCTAACAACAGTTAAGGAAGCTGTGCAGAAAAGAGGGGGATTTAGGCAGAAGAGATCTTTACCCATGTTGTATTCATACATTTTAAAGAGGGAAGAGATTGTCAGGAGGATGGGAAGAGGTGTCCAAAGGACAGATTAGAGCAAATGTTTATGCAAGCTAATGAATAATGCATTTAAAGATTGCATTCTGTATATCATACTCGCTCTGGGTGCTAAATAAGCAAACATTATTGGCAAAGGGGCCATACCAATTGGCAACGGCCCTGCAGCCCAAGTTAACAGGCCTGAATGATGCAATGGCCTTCAGAGAGGGCTACTATCACCTTGTACCTCCTGAGCAATATGGAATATTTCCATTACAGATCCTGGAATAATGGCTGAGGTGTTCCTGCCCTTTTTATCTCAAATTGGATTGCTTGGTTTGAGAGAGCAAGATGTTTCTTCTGTCAAAACAAATTAAAAAAACTGAAATTAAGATGGCAACAGGGAAAATGGCAAAGGGAGATTGCAAAGTCCCTTTTCGTTGTCCATGGTTGGTCTTCATAATGGTGACTGAGGTCAGGGATCAGAGAGAGGCAGGTAGACATACCATGGGAAAGCATGGATGGAGAGAGGTTTTGGGAATTGTCAGGGGCAGCGGAGTGCGATGTGAGCGCATGGTAGAGTGACTAATGGCATGTAGGTAGTGGAAGATGAATAACATGGCACGTAGTCAGAGGAGACACCAGTAGCAAGCAGGGAGCCAGGCTTTCACTGGTTGAAAAAGTCTGCATTCCTAGAAAAGAGATTTGCTGGTACCTCCTCCATGGTTGCTAACAACGCTGTGATCCTGGAGATGGAGGGCATTAGCTGGCAATAGTGGCAAAATAAAGGTTCAAATGTTAAATGCTAAATGAGGGCATTTAACACAGTTTCCAGTGCTTTTACAACCCAGTAATGTTCACTAGCAAAGGATTTAGAGCAATCCCACGCCTGAAATATTATCTATAATACTAATAGCGCTGTATTTTTAGATGGCAAAAGGCACATGCACAGTGTGCTGACAATTTTGCATGTAAAAGATGGGAAACATGTAAATGGGGAAGAGACCTACAAGGAGCCCATGCTCCATTTCGATCTGTGGCCAATAAGAGAAGAGCTGCATGGGGGCAGTCATCAAAGATTGATGAATTTGTGTGGAGGATCTGGGGAGAAGGAAGAAATAGGGGGCTCTCGTAGAGCTACAGGGGTTGATGGAGAGTGAGGCAAGGGGCTAACGTCACCATAGGCTGATCGGAGGTCTCTGATGGCATGCCATTACTATGGGTAAGACCTACATTCTGAGCCCTCTGATTGGCTAAAGAAGGCAGTACAGGCACTAATCACTAATAATGCACCATAAGGGAAAACACGAAACATATATTAACAGCTAGCAGGATATGGATGGCAGTTAAAACAACACTGCATTTGCTTTGAGTGTCCTCGCCAGTGAATTATGTTGTTGAGCACTATGTGAAACAACTTGTCAACCCCAGAAGGCAATACGAAACTAGATGAAGGTGGGAAATTGGAGTTTAACACTAGAGCTTCTAATGTGTTTTTCATGGAAACGTTTTTTAACAAATTGTTTAGATTGAAATTGACATGTTTTCATTGTAAAAGCAAGGCAGAAATCCCCCCAAAAGCTGGCTTTAAAGTAAAGTAAATACAAAAATGGATTATTCCAAACATTCAAACCCTCTAAATTTAAAGGAATACAATTTCTTGAAAAACTGTACTTTATATTAGTCAAGCCATTCTCTAAAAGGTCATTATCGGTGTTTTCTTATTGAAACCCCAGCCTCCACATGACCAACTGCAACCACGCGTGGTTTCCTACAATCACACGAGGAATACATCTTAAATTACAATCCAATGCCTGCCGGCAGATTGAAACGCCCAAACGAGCTATGCTGCCACAAACCAACGGCCCTTCCTTCCAGTAAACCCTCACAACAGTATTGCACGTTAAAACACCGAAGTCAATATATTTGAATTGGATGAGAAGACGACATTTTGAAAAGTGAAAAATCCATGAAAAATGCAGTGGCTTCAATTGCTCACCTGCAGTTTGACACAGGCAGTTAGCAGAGTGTGTCTTACAGAACTATGATAGATCTGCTCACTTCAAGAGCCGGGTCATGCCTTTGTCTCCTGCTAACCGAATATCTTTCAAGCCAATCAGCGCGTCTTTAATGTCTACAGTTTGACCAAGCAGAAACCCTTTTTAATCCGTTGCAGCGCAACGCGAGCTCTCCTTCCCTGACTTTCATGTTAAAGTTGCTCATGACAAAGTAGTTAACTAATGAGCGCTGCATTCCCGCCGTCCTATTCCAGCCTGCATTGTTAACGGCGGGAGCTATGTAAGCAGAAACCGGCCCCACAGCCCAGATGCGAGTAGCTGGCGGTGATAAATTACCTGCAGGCGATTTATGTTATTGTGCTCTCAACAGCCAAGATGAACTGCCAGGCCTGGACAAAGGCGACATTCATTTGTTCGGTGTGCTGAACAAGTGTTACAGCAAAATAAAAATGGAAACCAAAACAGAGGCAGTTAGTCACCTGCAAGTAATTGAAACGGGTTTCTCTCATCAAATAAATGCGCCCTTTTTCGCATGTTTTGCTGATGTTCTTTAATGGCATGGTTGCAGTTGTTTAGTGATACGGTAGTGTAGCGGTTACTCTCCAGTAGTTGTGTGCGCAGGGCTGACCTTTGTCTGGTGCATTGATTTCAGAAGGGTTTGTGAACGCATATTTATTGTTTGCTGTTGGGTCCATTCACTCAATACAGTCCCATTAAGCCGCAGCAGTGAAGAATGCCTTATACCACACATCTGCTTTCACTGTCCACTCATTGTTCCCGTGACCAAAGAGTATTGGCGTTTAATGATTGGGTAATTATTACCAGATACCGAATGGTTTGTGTCAAGTCACGTCTGATTAAACCTACCCTCCCGCAGAGACCTCTGGCGGATAATGTGTTGACTCTGGAACCCAGAAGACAGAGGCCTAATTTCACAGTTCATCCTTGAACACCCTCAGTGATCATGGGGTAATACGTGATTGCACCCTTGCATTAGTTTTTTTTTTTTTAAAATCTATGAACATTGGCGAAAGGCATGTACAGGGTAAACGCCAGTGTTACTCGTTGTCTGAACATGCGGTCCAGTCGTTACATTGTTGACTCTAGAACCAATAATCCGGTGGCTTTATTTCACCTTCCCCACTTAAGCAAGCAGAGCGAACCATGGCAAATCAGTTAGTATCTCTGCACATTAGTTAATCCACCTGCCGCCATTGGGAGCACTCATACAGGATGAAGGGTGTTGTTGGATTGAATATAATAAACCAGGCATCCCCACTTGCCAGCCCTCATGTTTGCCTAATTGTTTTACAGTTTAAGTTCCTCTCCACCAGCTTCTACTCATGGTCATCAATCACAGCGTGCTTGACGCCATTAGCTACTGTAAATTTTGGGGCACCCTGGTTCTTCAGCATCAGATTAGCTGAAGGGCATGCAATCAATAGGTTGCATTCCACACGAAGCGAAGCGAATGCAATGAGCTGCACAGCCGGAAAGGAAACGGCATATGCGCTCGTGTCTGTGCCTTCATGCACGTGTGTTTAACGAGAACATCAATACGCTTCTTTCAGCTGATGTCCTCCAGAAGCGTACATGTGCTCACTTATGATACTTTGCTCCATAGATTTTGTTGTGTTGATTTCACTGAAAACATAGAACCGGTTGAATGTTACTAGTGATTATGTTCAGTGAATTTCGAATATTAATCCAAGAGGCTGGAAACTGCAATATAATCCTGCAGTCACTAGCCCCTTTCAGGGAACAAAGACTAGTGATGTGTTTTCCGCCGCTTCCCATATGTTGTGCGATATGTCATACATTGCTATACTGTGCCAGTGTGAGGAATTGCCATCTAGGAGCCCTGGCTTTTTTGATCTCTATTAATTAATACAGTGATGCAGGTGATTTCATCTCTGAAAGTATAATCTGCTGATCAGATTCCCTTTTTATAAACTCCATGGCAGAAGCATAGTGTGTACTTGTGCCCGGCTGCATCAGTGTCCTGATTCACAGCATCTGCTCTACCAGTGGGACAGAGCAGGTTCAGAGGTCACAGGGGCCCTCCCCACAGCTGCAGGTACAACAAAGTCTCTGTTATGTGTATTCATTCCAAGCACGCCTCCCCCTGCCCACTGGCAAGACTGTAGCACTGAGGTATTGGCTCTCTTTGTTCCTTTGTAAGGGCAGGTAACGCCCTTTCCCCGGAACAGACACTCCACAGGAAGCTGGCTTATGAACAGGAATCAAAAGGAACACCCATTAAAAAGAGGTAGTACCCATATCATGGTGCTGCATTTCTAAAGGCCTTTTATTTCTATTGAGAAAGGAAGAGGGCAGGGTTAGTGTAGCCAGAGAGAGATCTGTACAGTTTTGGTAAGAGTCTGCCATCTTGGTTCTCTGCGCCTCACTTTAATTTTCCTGTCCCCTCAAACTTGTTGTGGCATAATGCACTTTTGCTGTGATGTCGGAAGGACAAAGACCACTCCTTTCAAGAGCAGGGATTGGTCCCTAAAGCAGGCTAGCTTTAGTCCAATCACCTGTGGGGTTTCACCTTTAAAAGAAGGGATCTCACACCACTTGTTTGAGTCATACTTTGAACTCAATCTTGAAAGAAGATTTTGTTGTAGACTGCTGGGAGAGCAGTCCTTTCCAGAGGTGCTCCAATGAAGAGACAAGCTCTGTTCCCTAACCATCCCCAGAGACCATTGGGGGTGATTCCTGCCACCCACCCTGTTGCCTGGGATCTCACCACGTTGCAGGACCCCTGAAGGTGTGTGCCAGACTCCCATGTGTTTGGGAGCCCAATACAGCACTAATCGTGGCCCTTGAGACTGTGGAGTGTGATTCACAGCACCTGGAAGCCAGAATAGCTGAGATCCCTGTTTTCAACATCGACCTGCTGCAAGCCATGATTCAAGTGTATTTGACACCAAGCGATCTATCAGAACCCTTCAATACTCCCTTATGCTTTTGTTGCTACTTGAACCATCATTGCCTGTTCAACTCTGTTCACTGGCACACTGTGCCTGCTGAAGCAGGCATTGCCTCGGCCTGAACCACTGAAGAACTGCTGCCTTGCATTGCTCCAGTCCTGGTCTGAAGCACCAGCATCTTAATCATATCGCATGTAAATCAATCAACCAGACCCAAGCCTGGTGCCTGCAGAACCATGACCTCCGAGCCCCACATAGAATTAACTTCCTTGACATGTTGATACCAGCTTGATAGCCACTGATCCTCGGCCGCCAAACTGAACCTGGTGACAGCCCAATCGCCAATGCTCGAGTTGGCAATTGGAGAATGTAGCAACCTTCCTTTTGACCTCGACTCAATGCCAGCTTGCCACTAGGCCACCAAGACTGCCACATCTTCGAACTGAGGAGAAACTGCAATCCAATCCGAGAAGCCCGGTACAATGATGTTGAACCACCAAGACCTTTGCAAAGGTAATATTGTCTATTGTCTGCCCCTCTGCTCCATCTTTGGGCCATAGAGAATGGATGGGCCATTTGAATCCTTTTTGCAACCTCAAGAACATATCTTTTGAACATTGTGGTATTTTATTGTCTTTTATCCCCCTCTCTCATTACCCAGAGTGCTGCATCTATTCCTTCTTTGCATAATCAGTGTTCTTTCTAGAGAGGTGATTTCTTAACAGTGTTTTCTAGTTAGTTATTGTATATGGCATGTTTGATAAAAGTATATATTTTAATAGAACCTTTATTGGACATTACTTTATTATGAACTGTTATACTTTGCTGTTAGGGTTGCTACTGAACTACATGCACACCTTGATGGCAGTGGTGGGATTTGGAACAGACTGTGCCTGCAACCTAGTCAGCCAAAATTAGAGTGTCCATTTAATATTAGTGTCACTGCCAAGCCATAGTTTTTACATGCTACAATGGAACTTGATTTGAGCTCTCATCCACCATGTCAGTAGGTAAACTGTGGGAGAACTTTCAAGTAAGTGGACTCCCCTAAGGCAGTGGTTAAGAAAAGCCAAATGGCTTCCCGAGAGGCCAATAACAGTACTGAGCCGCCAGCTCAAGTTCTCATTTCTCTTGCAGACGTGGATGTAGATGGATTGAGCAACAGCGATAGGGCTTTATACCATTCCGCCCAGAGAGCAGATAGTGTAATCTCTCAGAGGTCCCACTGGTCCCAGGCCTCACTTAGGTCCCATAATTCTGTAAAGTCACATGCTTCTGCTAGGTATGGGGGGAACCACCCTGGAACAGACCACAGACAGGAATGGAGGTACTTTCTAGAGGAAATGAGAGTGGCCTTAAAGGAACAGAAACAGAGAGTTGAAAGAAAGAAACAAAGAGATTTTGTGCTGCTGTGCAAAATGGAACTGGAGATCCAGAATAGGGCTTCCAGTGTGGAAGGGAGTGCATCTAATGGTAACACCTAATGGAAGCCTAGGTGCCACATCCCCAATTACTTAGTCTTTCCTTATGAGATGAGGAAGGAATACTTAATTGTTTGGTAGAAGTGTGAGGGCAGAATGGACATGTACACCTTTACTCATCCTTGTACTCCTGCAGGGCAGAAGTACATTTTTACAGCCAGTCACCCCATAACACATTTATATATATATTCAAGGAAAATAGTTGCAGGGACGTTAAGTTGAAAACTTAACGCAACAAAACCCCTGAAATTCAGCTAAAGCCACCTTACATTTGTGCCCCCTGTTGTGCAGCCTATGACCACAGTAATCACATCGCAGATCACATCACAGATGACAATACTAATTACATGTTGTATGATAACAATGATGATATTACAAATCACATCACTGATGCATTCACTGGTGACAACACTAATTGCATTGTATATAACTGATTACATCAATAATGGAATTAGACATACCATCATTTATAAGGTAGCTCATGAAAGGTTTGATTACCTTAATAATAATTTAGGCAGTGGACTTGTCCATGACAAAAGACTGGGATCACTGGCCAGCACCAAAGGCCATAGCTAGTGGTCGGTGAGTGTTTAAAAATACCAAAGTGCATGGTTAAAAGCCATGCTCAGTAGGCCATCACTGTTTTAAAATTTACAGTGGGTAACGTTGAAAGCTGTAATCAGTGGCGATGGCTAAAGGACATAGCTAGTGCCCATTAATATGTCAAAATATAGTCGGCAAAGCCATAGTTAGTGGTTGGTTAGTGTTGTGTAATACTGAGTGGGCATGTATGCAAATAATTGCATTTTATTATTTCAAAATATACAGTGGATATGACCAAACAATTTTCAAACTGCTCAAGGCCAAAGGCCATGGCTAGTTGCCTATGTACATGTTAGAATATATAGTGGGCACAGCCAAAGATTGTGGCCAGTGACCAGTATTGTGCTGAAGTCCACAGCTAGTTACTTACCCAGTTGAAAAGTGTGTCCACGGGTAAAGGCCAAAATCTACGGTTGGTAACGTGTTAGTGCACATGGATGAAGGTTGTGACCACTGTCCATAGCTGAAGGCCATGACTAGTACCCATTCATCTGTTAAAATATATTTGGCCATGCACACTGACCATGGCTGAAGGCCATGCTTAATGCCAGTTGTTGTTGTTTTGTAATTAGTGATGTCATCAGTGATGTTATCTGTGATGTCATCACTGTGTTCATAGGCTGCGCAACAGGGGGCACAAAATTAAGATGAATTTCAAGGGTTTTGTTGCATTAAGTCCTCACCTTACGTACTTGCAACTAAAGTTCTTTCCTTGAATTTCAAGGGTTTTGTTATTCCATACATAATTAACATGAGTAATACAGACAATTCAGCTAATAAACAATGTATTATGTCTAGAAAGTAAAATAAATAGCAATTGTACAACCACATGCCCCTAAATAAACCTGTTATTAAAAAATGTGTTTGCATATGTATTTAAATATTTAAAGTATTGACATGTATGTGTACTGTTCATGAATAGCTATTAAAGTGTTACAGTAACTGTGTAGAAAGACCACACTCAATATATTTTAAAATAAATGTGTACAAGACCATTGCCCATATATATGTAGAAATTACAGGGCCTGCGGTAGCAGCCCTGTAGTTATGGTTAAGTTGCTCAACCCATAGGAAGAGCACTTTTTGGGTGGCTTATAACTTTGCCCCACCTGGACGATTCCTTACCAAACTTTGGAAAAAAGTATATGGCCTCTCTGAATTGTCCTGGCAAGTTTGGTGAGGGTTCTTCAAGGGGGGCAAAGATGTAGTGGGGGTCTCAAAATGTAGCAATGGAACAAAAATGTTTGCTTAAGTTTACAGCTCAAACCGCTGGATGGATTTTCACTAAATTTGCGGCAGGACCGACCCCTTGGTCCTGAAGTGTGCTTTTGTAAATTTGGTGTAAATCCATCCAATAGTTTCTTTTTAAAATGCGCCAAAAGTAGGTTACATTTTTTTGTGATATCTGGATTTGATCCGCTGACTCACTTCCCGGTTCGGTCCACAGGTGGGCATTTGATAGGCCTAGAGGGTCACGTGATGTCTGTGGACATCAGACGCACCCACTGATTGGATGCTAAAAAAAGCATGAAGTGCGTCAGATTTTTGGAAACGGCCGTCATGTTGAATTCCCAGACAGCCAGCATTGTCCACGAACATCGCTGTAAAAACGTATTAAAAAACAAAACATTGCACTTGTCAAACTCATCAAACAATCTCTGGGGAGGTCAGGGGGGATGAGTATGGGATGGGATATGGCCGTAAGAAGCCACAAACCAGGTGTTTTTCATCCCCGAAGTCCGTGAACAGTCCAGATGTTCGGGTACAGTCCTGTGATGTTCACGAACACTTCAGATTTCAGGGACATCTATGCCTATTTCTGCATTACTGGGTTGGTCAAAAGCAGTTTTTGGATGGCTTATAACTTTGGCACCACTCAATGAAACTGCATGAAATTCTGGAACTTTATTCTAGACCTGATTCTGAATGGTTCGGGAAAGAGTGGAGCTGTTTTCTCAAGAGGGAACAGAATTAGAGGGGGGGGAGTCCCAAAATATTGCAAAGGCTTATAAATGTGTTGCCATTTGACGAATATACACAACAGTTTGCAAAACCATTTTAGATCTAGATATAAATGTTTTTGCAATGTTTGGCAGGATTTTGTTAAGAGGGGGGTCTCAACATTTTTAGATGTATTATAACTTTGTTGACATTTGACAAATGTGGACAAAGGTTTTCAGAAAGATTATAAACGCAACCTTGAATGTTTGTGTAAAGTCTGAATGGATTTTGTCAAGTGGGGGCTAAGTTACATGACTCTTGTATGTACATATATTTTGACACTGTTGAAAAAATAAAACATTGGCAGATTTCCCGCAAACCCGTGTACGGAGCATTGGCAATGACATTGAAGCATGGTTTTGCAAATATGGCCATGTTTTATTTTTGGACAAGTGTCATAATATAAGTACAAAAAGTTAGTGATGTACCTTTGGTGAATGAGGTATAGCCTGTGTCTATAGGCAGTGGCCAGATTGTCCGTGTCATGGGATAAGGCCATGACCCGGGCAATCTGGCTACTGGCCTTGACCACGAGGGATGACACATGGGGTTAAAGTGGCCATGTCCACCTGGCACCAGCTATGTGGTAAAGTTATTCGAAAGTGGGATAGGTTTGAAAGGGCAAATAAAAAGTGAGTGTGGTAATATGGTCATAGGGTTCTCTCTGTGCCTTCTGCAGGCTGCCATGCAAAGAGAAGAGGGGCTCTGTATGGAGCCCTGCCTTCCCTTTCCATGGTGGACATCTTGGAAAAGGATTTTCTTACCTACAGCAGGATGCAGGAAGAAAAATCCCTTTTTTAGCTCTCTGGGTTCCCGCTTTGGGAACCCGGGTTGCTAATGGCCTTCATCCCCAACTGCAGGGTCTGGAACAGGGGATAACAGTCCAGAGCCCTTGTTATCGACCCTCGCTTCACTTTTCCGATAACTTGGGTTGCCGGGACATTATCCCCCTTTCCGGTAACTGGATTGGGGGATGAGCGCCACATTATTCCCATTAGCATAACACAAAACGCTAATGGAAATGTGGGAAAATCTTATTGAGTCTATGTACTTTACTGAGAAATGTAAAGTAGATGGAGCCTATACGATGTTTTTTGTATTTATATTTTTTAACTGTGAAAGGTGGTTGCTAAAGGAACTTTTCTTTTGTTGTTTTTTGATGTATTTTCTTTTTTTGCAGGAGAGGTTAGAACATAAGGTGGGGAGGGAATAGAGGGAAGAGGCACCAAGCACTAATATGGAGGGGCAGGTGGACAGGAGACGCTGTTGCGCGTGTGTTACTTCTAAGGTAGGGGGCAGTGTTTCTCAAGCTCCTTGATTACAGCTTCAAAAGCACCTCCAATTTCTTCCCCCTGCAGAGCGGTGTGTTGCATTATATACAGAGAGCTGTTGTCTTCGAAAAGATATGGATCAACAACAGCCTCTTGTATTGCTTGCAAGATAGCTAGTGGGATTTCGTGTCCCACAGAAGTAGGCAGTGTGGTTACAGTTTTGGTTGAGGAAGATGAGGTGGAGGAAGACAGCCTACTACTTGCTAAGAAAGGAACAACCTTTCTGAGAGCATTGCGGTGGTTGGATTTGATGTGGCAGCACATGGAGGTGGTCCCGTAGGAGTACTGTCCAGGCAGTCTGAGACTGCGTACTCAGTGCATTTCACTTTGGTAGCTTTAGCCTTTGGTACATTCCCAACAGTGGTAAAGAACAGCCACACCTATGATTCTCTCTGGGTGCTAGAGGCAGGCACTTCCTCTACCTCATCTTCTTGGTCCTCTTCATTGTCTTTGTAACTACTGTGCTTTTTTTGTTGTAGGTCCTCCAGCTGCTGGTGGTGGTAGTGGCTCTATGAGAAGAATGATGGCAATAGCTGATGCCATTTTTAAGAGAAATAGCAGTTTTGCTAATATTCTTCCAAGTGTGTGCTTTGTACAAGATTGTTAATGGATAATGAGTAAGAATAGGTGTAGGAGCTTTGCAAGGGTACATTTTGAGCTTGAAAGTTCCTAGATCAGTAGAAAATGCTCCGAACTGTCCTCGAAGCACAGACCTGATCGCAAAGTGCGGACATGTTCACAGACACCTCATCATGCCGAGTATGAACGCATGGTCACGTGGACTGCCCGGAAGGTACGCGATGACGGCAGACATTCGCGGATGTCCACAGAGGCAAAAACAGTGCAACAAATTGCGTAAAGGGCATAAAAGCGATAAAAATTATGCTAGAAGATCAGAAATGGCAGAGTATTAAGCTGAAACTTTGTAAATTGGACATAAATGTTGCTGTATTGGTGTAAATATGATATTAGTAAGTTGTAGGAAAATAGCACGCACTGGTAAAAACCAATGAAATTCACAGAAAAACTTTGTTAAAAGGAAGTTATGGTTAAGTTGCACTAATAACAACCTATGAAAGACAATTTAACTTTGTTAAAGAGACGTTATGGTTACAAGTAAAACCGAAAAACCTCAGAAATCATAAGCTAAGCAGCCATAACTCACGCCACCACTGTGCACTGCTAAGACTAACACACAGGACATCAAAGGTGACATCTACAAGGGGTTGTGTTTATAATGTTGGTAACAAGATGTCAGCGGCCAATAGGATTTCCAACCCCTTTAATGTGGCTACCAATCTTCTTGCATGATCAACCAACCAATGAAATCACATGCTGCAGATCCGTGCCTACATTTGATTTTTATGCACGTCAACGAACGACCCTATCAAACATTGCAATATATTGACATGGCTACGCCCACGCTGTTTGACGACATTCACATGTACGAGATTGTCCAATCAGATGGTGCGGCAGTCTGTAGCTGTGAATAATCACCACACCCACAGAAAATAAGTTCATATTTATCATTGCTTTCTGTACTTGCTGGTGAAAGGGTTTCTAATTAACTGCAAGGACTTTTGGCACTTTACCACTTAAATTCCTGATTCTTTTTACCCACCTTTCCTGTAATCCCATATCCCTTTGTACTGTGATTTTTTCAGTTTGTGCATTTTTTTAAATGTGTTTAATATTTTGCATTATTGTCTTTTTTGTTTTGTCTATTTGAAGGTTTAACTTGTTCTTCCTACTAAGTAAGACATTCCAACATGTCTGAACATGAGAGCATGAGTAGTGACGACATCATCATTTGGGTCGACAATTCATAAAAAAACCAAGGAAGAAGCACATATGAATGAAAAAAAACAGCTGACAGTTAGCGCTTCTTCAAAGTGAAGGAACACTGCTCCAGAAAAGAGGTGGAGGAGGTACTCTGCACCTTCTGTAATAAGAGTCTACTCCGGGGACCTTCTGATGTTCCATCTCAAAGCTTAGGAACATCAATAATGATCAACCATCTAGTGTGAGTCCATTGGGATGAGGTGGGTGACGAATATCGAAAAGCACACAAGCATTACAAATGGAAAATGCAGGTGGCCCATTCCTTGCATAAAAGGCGATCAGCACCACCTGCAGAACCTCCATCAACCGCTGCATCAACAACTCCAACTGGAAATGAGATCTCTACATCAGCAGTGGTATCCACTATACAAACTCCTTTCTTACCGACACCCGATCTAATCATGATGAGTCATGCTTAATAAATGCTGCAAATGGGTAGTCAAGGAAGATGGCACATTTAACGAATGGCAAATGTTAATGGCACAAGCACAGATTACCCGCCATTAGTTTTTTCCCACCCTTTTAAAGAAAATTTAAAATCCCTTTGTTATATGTTTCATCCTTATGTATTTTCCTTCGCTATTCCACCCCCCTCTTTCCATCCCCCAAAATGGCCCTTTTAAGGGCCACCTATTACGTTACAAGAATAGATCAAATTGAACAGACTGCAAAAATATATTACAATATCTATTGACATTTATTCTATGCAGTTTCAGTACTCAAAATTATCAATTGTCTGTAGCCATGGTTAACAGCAAAAACTGTTTAGCTGTGAATAAAGGAACCCCAGTAGTTGCTCACTTTAGCCATGCAAGAAATATCCTGCGATGTACGTGGCCAGAAAAAGGACGCACACCAAAGTATGAAAGAAGTTATGAAATGGCAATGTAGACATTTTAAGAAATGAAAGTTCCATACTCGTGGTCACATAACTAGGCCAAACGACACCCTGGCTTCTCCCAGCACCCATTTAATTACACCTCCTTACCAATTCTCAACAAAAAACATGCACAATTAACTACCTCACTGGTTTACACGTTTTTCTGCATTATACGACAATAGCGTGATTCACTATCCTGCCTTTCACCTCCAAAAAAATAATTACTACTGCTACTCCACAAAAGATATCAGCATGTATATCCTCCCTTCACTTTCCATCCCCACTCCACTAAAGTGTCAATGTCCATCTGCCCTACGCAGCCCCAGAAAACTTTCTCAGCAAACCTCATCAATAATACTGTTTCCCCGAACACACTATGCACCCCATTTCTTTTACATTTCTCTATATCAATGCATTGCATAACAACACATTTAATTACATAGCATGGAATCCAAATAGATTCCTGCCCTTCCAAAGAACACAATCAAATTGGGAAAATGCCAAATATGATTGTTCATTATTAATTCTAAATTACTACCAACAATTACATGACAGCGGAAATCCTGCAGTATAAAAAAGTCCCATATACTCTCAAACCCTACCCACTTAGCCACT
Source organism: Ambystoma mexicanum (assembly GCF_040938575.1). Lineage (NCBI taxonomy): Eukaryota > Metazoa > Chordata > Amphibia > Caudata > Ambystomatidae > Ambystoma > Ambystoma mexicanum. The sequence continues at coordinate 553,928,182 of NC_090928.1, forward strand.
ATAAATTCATGGTTTTCACTTCATAATTTCACACTTCCACAATTCTAACACAGTAGAAAACCACCAATATAGGGTCAAAAAATACAGCTTAGTATCCCACTACAAAGCACACACACAGCCACAATATTTGAGGGTAGAGTTATACTGTTTGGTTCACGCTAAGGTTTGTCAATTACCCTCATTCATATCACATCACATCTTCCAATGTCACTGAGAAAAAACCTCTGTTTGGAAATATATTTTCTGTCAAACATAAGCATAGCATACCATGTCATACTGCTTCATCACTCTCCTAAAAGCACTCGAATAAAATATGGAAAACCCTACTTTGCAAACAATGCTTATAAACCTGACCAAATGAGACACCTAAAACATACTTCATTTATCTCACAAATACAACAATTCAAAATTTACATAGAATATATAAAAACACACTATCACTCACCTTCATCTGTTCCAAATAATGAATAGATCTTCACCATAGCCAAACAAAGAACATGTGCACACTCTCAATTCTGGGATCAGAGTGTCAAAAGTTCACAAAAATTTCACTTTGATAGTTTTCACAAATCAATAGCACAAAAAGAGAAAGAAAACAAACACATTAAATGCTGAACATATTTTTATTACAACCTATCAATAAACCCCAATACAATCCCTCAAACAATATTTTACACAATATTTACACACTATATTAAAAACAATCTTTTATTTTTTTCCAAGCGGCTATAACCCGGTTACACAACAAAAACCCACCAATAGAAGCAGTAACACGTACATTTTTCAAATGCGCTCAAAACACTTTTTACAAAGATTTCAAAATCAATTCTCATTAGACTTCAGGTGATAACATCCAAACAGAAACACACATACAAATCTGAGCTGTAACCACACAAGTGATGGGTGGAAGGTTTTGAATGAATCTGAACCACTGCCATTACTCTGGGCAACCTTCCACAGCACTGTTCTTTAGCTGTCTGTGCCACTGCAAAAGGTGTCCGGCCATTTGCAAATCAGTGAGGTACTGCCACGAATGGGAGCAGCCCTCTGTAAGGAAACACAAGCAAACCCAGACATGTTTCAGCCTTGTTGGGCTTCCTCAGTGAGGGGCAGTTTCGTTCCCTATGGCGCAGCGAGCAAAGGACCCATGTCTGGGCATACCCTCTTTCATATAGTGAGACAAACTATAACCACAAAAGTGATGGGTGGAAGGTTTTGAATTAATCTGTGTTAGGCAAAATTGCATGCAGTACCCTCTTGGACCACCACATACAACTAGGACTACAGGTACAAGTCAAACCAACCTTTGGTATAAGTCTGTACCACACCGATTTTGGTAGCGAGCTGAGCTGCCAGGCTTATCTCAAGAGTGAATATGAGAAGTACAAGAGGTTACACAGAGGTCTTTCAATCACAGTGGTTCAAGTAGACACTTATACTCAAGGCTTCTTGGTAAAAAACCTATTAATTTATTACACAATCATTTAGAAACCATTTCACTAGAAGGAGGCAAATTAATATCATACACTAATACACTTCAATACAAAACTATAAGATTTGAGACAGTTTGAGCTCCCCTGAAGTAGGAACAAAATAGCAGTTCAGTTACTCAGAAGTGAGCAAAAAGGACAAGGTAAGTAGAATAGATTGCATATACTTCTTAGACAGTGCAAATAGATTCAGTTCACCAGAAGAGTTCAATTCAAGTCAATAGGCCTAGGCCAAAGTCAATGGGCTAGTGTTCTGGATAGGAAAGAACAGTTCTGGTATCAAACGGAAAAGTCTTTTCAAAAGTTCTTAGAAGTAGTTTACCCGAAAAAGAATCATATGTTGGGTCACAAGCTGATTAGGCCTGCAAGTTGGGAAAGTTTCACCGCAAGAGTGGCGTACTCTCAATCGGGTTTGCAAATGTACCTTAGTATAAAGAAACAAATGCTGCTGAAGTCATTGGTTCCTGGCAGTTCCTGGAGATCTCACTGTTTCTGAGCCTCAGTCGTGGGGACAAGAGGGAGGACCTCGGGGGACTCCTGCACTGCACGGGATCATCAAAGAAAGCAAACAAGATGGAGTCACTTCAGTTCCAGTAGTTGTAGATTAAAGAGCACAAGCTGGTGTCCCTCCCCCTGGTTAACCTTAAGCAGCCTTGAGAATGGTAACGAGGTGTCTTACGGGTTGATTCATCCGACCAACTCAAAGGAAGAAGCCGTCCTTGAAGGAGCCTCTCTGTCAAATGGAGTTTGGCAATTCGGACCTGCAGCAGGGCTTCACTGGGCAAACCAAAGGTCTAGGAGTTGCAGCAGCTGTCCTCTTCCAGCTTTTTTTCAGTTCTATCATTCCAGTCGTTGACTCTGCTTCCAGTTCCAGAGGCTCACCTTTTAAACAGTTCTCTCCCTTTCATTCCAGCCTAGCTGTCACTCACCCAGCAGGGTGGCTGTCCGTGCCGGACAGTCAGCCAGCCAATCACGCCAGAGTGCATTTGGGTTTCCTAGGAGACTAATTACAGGGAGTTTCGTGCACCTCCCTCACTTCCTGCCCATCCCAGACACTCAGACGCCAGAGGCGGACTTCACTCCTGAAACCCGCCAAAAGCACACAAACAAAGAGACCAAACTTGGTTTGGCGCACAGAGACAAACACTAGAAGGACCTTTCCAAAAATAAACAGCGAAAAAAGAAGACCAGGACTTGTTTACAGAAGGGGGCTTAAGGCGCAATCTTGAAAAACATGGCTCCCGTGATTTCTAGCTAGCGGTGTTTGCGGTTGGAAAAATCATGGTAGTTCATTGTAAAACCTGTGCCACCAGTCTTTTCAATAGCAAAGTCCTCAAAATCCAGCAAACCTGGGAGCTCAAAATCCAGCAAAGTGAGGGAGTTTCGTGCACCTCCCTCACTTCCTGCTCATCCCAGACACTCAGACGCCAGAGGCGGACTTCACTCCTGAAGGCCGCCAAAGGCACACAAACAAAGAGACCAAACTTGGTTTGGCGCACAGAGACAAACACTAGAAGGACCTTTCCAAAAATAAACAGTGAAAAAAGAAGACCAGGACTTGTTTACAGAAGGGGGCTTAAGGCGCAATCTTGAAAAACATGACTCCCGTGATTTCTAGCTAGCGGTGTTTGCGGTTGGAAAAATCATGGTAGTTCATTGTAAAACCTGTGCCACCAGTCTTTTCAATAGCAAAGTCCTCAGAATCCAGCAAACCTGCTGGGGGTCTCTAAAGTGAAGGAAATTAGGACATTTATGAGAATTCTCCCTAACATTCGTCCCTCCCAGACGGTTGGTCGGTCAAACATTCTGAAGAGACCATCAGCATTTTGGTGATTACACCCTGACCTTTGTTCAATGGTAAAATCAAAACCATGTAGGCTGATTGACCATCTTAACAATTTAGGATTCTCCCCCTTCATCTGCATTAACCATCTCAAGGGTTGGTGGTCAGTTTTAATCACAAAAGTAGATCCATACAAGTATGGTCTAAACTTCTTCAGTGACCACACAATAGCAAGACAGTCTCTTTCAATGGTTGCCCACCTTGTTTCTGGTTCCTTCAGCTTCCTGCTAATGAAGCAGATGGGGTGCTCCCTACCCTTTTCATCCAGCTGACTCACAACTACACCTATACCTGTATTGGAAGCATCTGTTTGCACAATGAAGGTTTGGCTGTAGTCAGGTGTCCTTAAGACTGGAGCTTTACAAAGGGCTTGCTTAAGTCCTTCAAATGCCTTGTTGCACTCCTCATTCCATCTGACCTTTTTAGGACATTTGGGTGAGGAGACTACATTCAAGGGAGAACTATGGACCCATAGTTCTCAGTGAAGTTCCTATAATAACCAGTGAGGCCTAGGAAGGGTTGTCTAGTAGGGTTGCCCCATTCCTGTACAGTTTATACTTTGCTAGGCAATGGCCTTATTTTACCTCCTCCTACCCCATGTCCAAGGTAGACCACTTTGCTCTGACCAAGTTGACATTTACCTGCCTTTATGGTCAGATGGGCCTGCTCAAGAGCCTGCAAAACATATCCTAAGTGGTCAACATGTTCTTTCCAAGTATGACTAACCACTGCAATGTCATCCAAGTATGCCTTGCAGAAGTCCTCCATCCCATCCAGAACTTGAGTAACAATCCATTGGAATGTTGCAGGTGCATTCTGTAATCCGAAAGGCATTACCTTAAACTTGTAGAGGCCTGCTGGGGTTGACAATGCAGCTTTCTCCTTGGCATGGTCTGTCAGGGCTATTTGCCCATAGCCTGACATTAGGTCAAATGTATTGAGGTACTTGGCTGAATCAAGTTTGTCCACCAGATCATTTGTCCTATGTAAAGGATGGGCATCTGTCTTAGTGACTGCATTCAGAGCTCTATACTCTAAACAAAATCTCAACTCTGTGGATCCTGCCTTTGGTACTAGTACAACTGGACTAGACCGTGGACTGGTAGAGGGTTCTATTACCCCAAGATCAAGCATCTTTTTGACCTATTTTTTATGTGGGTTCTGACATTATCTCACATACCGTAATCTCTGCTTTTAACAGGTAAACAGCCACCAGTGAAAATATCATGCCTGGTGATAGTGTAAATAGGGAGGCAAACTCATTTAACCTTGAAAGAAACTTGCACTCCTCCTGTTATTCCAGTGTCATATTAGAAGAGAGATTAACTCTTTCAATTTTCTCATGTAAAGGTTGTCCCCTGAGGAGATCGGGTAGAGGTTCACTCTCTTCCTCCTCTTGAGCTGAATCTAGAAGCAAAGCTCCTACTTCTTGTCTGGTGATATGAGCCTTTAGACAGTTGGCGTGGAAGACCCTGGGGGCCTCCTTAGGATTACCTAAATCCACCAGATAGTTGAACTCTACAAGTTTTCCCACAACATTGAAGGGTCCTATCCATTTGTTCTATAAGGCCTTCTGCCTTGTAGGAACTATAACTAAAACTTGCTGGTCTTGAGTAAACTCAACAATGTTGGCCTTCTGTGCATGCCAATGCTTCACCAGAGCCTGACCTGCTTTTAAGTTATCAGATGCTTCTCTCATCATGTGTGTCATTCTCCTCCGGAGACATAACACATAGTCAGTGACTCTCACTGGCTTGGCAAAAGGAGCACTCTCCAACCCCTCCTTAATTAGGGCCAATGGACCTCTAACTGGATGACCATAGAGGAATAGAGGAGCGCAAAGGGACTAAATCCAACTCCCTCCTGAGGGGCTTCTCTATAAGCAAATAAAAGGCATGGCAGTAGAAGATCCCACTTTCTTCTAAGTGCTTCCTCTAAAGCACCTATCATGCTCTTCATAGTACGGTTAAACCTCTCTACCAATCCATTGGTCTGTGTATGGTAAGCAGTTGAGAACTTGGAAGTTACTCCACAGTTTTTCCACATGGCCTGCATGTAGTGGGACACAACATTTGATCCTCTGTCAGAGATGACTTCCTTAGGAAAATCTACCCTGGTAAAAAGACCAAGTAGAGCCTTAGCAACAGCCTGAGCTGTAACAGTCCTCATAGGTATAGCTTCAGGATACCTAGTAGCATGGTCTACTACAACCAATATAAATCGATTGCTTGAAGAGGTTGGAGGGTTTAAGGGACCAACAATGTTGATTCCTACCCTCTCAAAAGGGACTCCCACCACTGGGAGGGGCACCAAAGGTGCCACATTCTTGGATCCACTCTTGCCAGATGTTTGGCAACTGTGACAGGTCTTACAGAATTGATCTATATCAGAGCCCAACTTAGGCCAGTAGAAATATAGAGAAAGCCTTTCCATGGTCTTCTTGAAGCTCAAATGACCAGCCAAAGGAGTTTAATGGGCTAACTGTAGGAACTGGGGTCTTGTCTATGGAGGCACTAAAAGTGTTCTGTATTCCCCTGGGATAGACTCAGTTGGTTCACTGTAGAAGAGGCCATCTTCCCCGTACAACCTATGCGTCCCTGGCTCTTGCCCGTCCAGCTGGAAAGCTGCCTGTTGTTGAAGACCTTCAAGAGTGGGACACTCTCTCTGGCCTCTGCTGAAGCCTGCCCTACAGGAGCCACCTTCTGCCGGTAAAGACTGCAGCTCAGGATGGTCTGTCTTTAGGATCCAGATCTCCAACAGGGTTAAGGTCTTCTTCCAGCTATGAATCTTCAGAAGCTGATTCAACCTTTCCTGGTTGTTCCTCATGCTCAGCCTCTGCTGGTGGAGCAGTCAAAGGTGTGACTGTGGACAGTACTCTCAGGGATGTCCTTCTTGGTAGCACAGGAGTGCCTTTTGACTTTTTCCTGGAGACCTTGGGTTTCCCCTTTGTCTCAGTCTTTTTTGAAATAGCAGTTAGTAGTTCCTTTTGGATAGGTGTTATAGATTTTATTATTACATTGCTCACACGCCCAAACCCTTGGGTATCACGGCGTACAGACATCTTGAAAATGGACATTACATCTTGCTTTACTGGACATAGGTTGCATGTAATAAAGGTTATCATCCATCTTATTCAAACATCTTAATAATGGGTTATAAACAATGTGGTTAAGTTGCACAGTACACACACATTATTAAATATTGCTTGGGTGTTTAGTACTTAATGAATAGCCAGGTATTTAGTTATTTCTTGAACTTGAGGAAGGAACTTTCATTGGTGAGGTGGTTTGGGAGTGAGTTCCATATACGTGGGGCTGCTATGGGGAAGCTAGAGTTGCCTGCTCCAGAGGTGGTGAAGCATAGTATGTGAAGATGTAGGTTGCCACTAGACCTGAGGATTCTGGTGGTATTATTGCAGGAGATGATGTCATTGAGGTATGTGGGGCTGTGGTTGAGATACATTTGTGGGTGATTGTGTTTTGTGCATGATTTTCACTTGTATTGGTAGCCAGTGGGCATCTCTTCTGTTGATTCCTAGAGCTGCTCTAAGGGCTTTGTTTTGTAGGAGTTGTAGTTTGGTTAGATTGTTTTGGAGGTGCCTAGTAGTAGGACATTGCAATAGTCTAGTTTAGTGAATATAAGGGCTCTGGCTAGTGTCAAGCAATTATCAGTGGAGAGGAGGGGTCTACTGAGCGTTATTAGCTTGGCTGTGTATGCTGTGGAAGAGGCTAGGGCGCTAATGTGGTTGTTCATGGTGAGGTTGGAATCAAGGTGGACTCCTAGGGATTTGACTTTATGTGAAATGGTGATGGGCATGACATCTATTAGGATGGAGGTGTAATCGGGAGGGTGTTTTTTGAGTTTGGCTAGGGAACCTACTATGAGGATCTTGTGTTTTTCTCCGTTGAGGCAGAGGCTGTTATTCGTCATCCAGTTTTGGATAAGGGAACACATTTTGTTTATGTGAGCTGTGTCTTGTTCAAGGTTGCCTGAGTTAGGGATAAGTATTCGTGTAAATTAATCCCATGGCATCTAGTGCCGCGAAGAGTAGCTTAGTGTATGCATTGTATAGTGTTGGGGATAGGCAAGAGCCTTGAGGTACTCCGAGGGGAACTGGGATGGGGTTGGCTTCTTCTTCTTCTTCTCCTAAGGCCACTCTTGAGGTGCGGTCCGATAGGAAAGATTCTATCCAATTGACGGCTTCTTTTGAGAAGTGAAAGTTGGTGGTTAGCGTGAAACATGGTTTGTCATGATCCACTAAATCGAATGCCCCAGAAAGGTCCAACAGTAGGAAGATACCTAGTTTGCCCGAATCCCTAATGAAATCCATCTGGTTTTTGAGGTCTAGAAGGGCTGTCTTCGTGCTGTGGCTGGGCCGGAATCTGCATTGTCTGTTACCTAGCAAGTGTTTTTTTCTAGATGGGTTTGCACTTGGGAGTAGGATATTTTATCAATGATTTTAAGAGGAATGGTACAGTTGTTATAGGCCTATAGTTTGTCGGGTTGGTGGGGTCTAGAGTGGATTATTTAAGTAGGGGGTAACCCATGCAGCCTTGATGGAAGTTGGTATTTCACTGGATTTAAATGATTCATTCATGAAGTTGGTAACGGTGAGGGATAGGATATTGGCAAGGTCTTTGACTACTTTGTCTGGGAAGTTGTTGCCTTTACAATTGGATGGCTGAAGAAAGGCTATGGTTATGAGGACTTATTTGTAACTTGTTTGAAATGGAATTCTGGATGTCGGTTCTTGTGCTGGTGAGAGGGGGTGTGAGGGAGTATTGGTGGTCATAAGGAGTTCTTTTTGTGCGACTATTTTGCTTTGGAGGGTGTTCACTTTGGTGGCTAGGGCATCCTGTATAGTGGTACACCATGCTTTGCTAATGGTGACAGAGCTGTTGGGTTGGATGGGGGATTCGAGTTCTTTGATAACAGTAAATAATTCTTTAGTATTTGAGGCTGCGTTAACAATCCCGTTGTTAAATGAGTTCGCCTTGTAGGAGAGTACTTTGTGTTTGTAGGTTTTGGAGAGATTCTGCAGTTCGGTTTGGACTTCTAGGGAGTGTTTTTTTATAATTATGTATTCTAGGGCTCTTATTTCCCTTTTAAGTTCAATGAGTTTATCGTTAAACCAGGGGGAGCTGCGTTTGGGTTTAGTTATTTTGGATCTGAGTGGGGCTACTTCATCTATTGCAGTTTTTAGACATTGGTGGTAGTGGTTTGAGATGTTTTTGGTATTGATGTCATTTCAGTGTTTGTAGTTCAGCAATTTGTTAAGTAACATGTTTAGGTTTTCAGGGGTGAGTTTACTAGCATTTCTGACCTGGATGGGTACCAGGCTATGTATTTTTGTTACTAGTTCTGATTTGAGGTTTATGCTAAAGTAAATTAGATAATGGTCAGTCCATTGCATCTTAAAGATGCCTGCTAGGGTGATTGTGGTGTTCAAAGTAAGTCCAGTCAAGTATTCCTCCTTTGGAGTGGGTGGGGGTGTCAACTGTTTGAGCGAATTGCATTTCACAGAATGCTTTGTGGCAGGCTGTTGCTTTCTTACTTTGGGTCGTTAAAACCTAGGTTAAGGTCTCCTAGGAGTACATACTTTGTATTGGGTTTGAGCATGCGTGTAATTAGTAGAGGTAGGTTTATGTCTGGGTTATTGGTGGTACTTGGCGATCTGTAGACAATTAGGAAGTTAATTGTTGTCTTCAATACACTAATACACTTGAACACAAAACTCTAAGATTTGAGACAGTTTGAGCTCCCCTCAAGTAGGAGCAACATAGCAGTTCAGTTACTTAGATGTGAGCAAAAGGGATAAGGTAAGTAGAATAGATCCCAAATACTTGTTAGACAGTGGAAATAGTTTCAGTTCACCAGAGAATTTCCATTCAAGTCAATAGGCCTAGGCCAAAGTCAATGGGCTAGTATTCTGGATAGGAAAGAGCAGTTCTGGTATCAAATGGTAAAGTCTTTGCAAAAGTTCCTAGAAGTAGGTTAGGTGAAAAAGAATCATATGTTGGGTCACAAGCTGATTAGGCCTGCAAGTTGGTAAGGTTTCACAAACTTTCACCGCAAGAGTGGTGTCCTCTCAATCGGATTGGCACAGTACCTTAGTATAAAGAAACAAATGATGCTGAAGTTGTTGGTCCCTGGCAGTTCCAGCAGATATCACTGTTCCTGAGCCTCAGTCGTGGGGACAAAGGGCAGGATGTCGGGGGACTCCTGCACTGCACGGGATCGTCGGAAAAAGCAAACAAGATGGAGTCACTTCAGTTCCAGTAGCTGTAGATTCAAGAGCACAAGCTGGTGTCCCTCTCCCTGGTTAATCCTAACCATCCTTGAGAATGGTATCCAGGTATCTTAAGAGTTGATGGGTCACACCAAGTCAAAGGAAGAAGCCGTCCTTGAAGGAGCTTCTCTGTCGAATCGATTTTGGCAATTTGGACATGCAGCAGGGCTTCACCAGGCAAACCAATGGTTTAGGAGTTGCAACAGCTATCCTCTTCCAGCTCCTCTTCAGCTCTTTCGTTCCAGTGGTTTCTCTGCTTTCCAGTCCCAGAGACTCTCCTTTTAAACATTTCTCTCCCTTTCACTCTGTCACTCACGCAGTAGGGTGACTGTCATTGCCGAACAGTCAGCCAGCCAGCCAATCACGCCAGAGTGCATTTGGGGCTCCTAGGAGACTAAGCACAGGGAGTTTCGGGCACCTCCCTCACTTCCTGCCCATCCCAGAGAATCAGACACCAGAGGCAGTCTTCACCCCTGAAGCCCGCCAAAGGCACATGAACAAAGGGACCAAAACTGGTTTGGCGTGGAGAGACAAACACTATAAGGACCTTTCCAAAATGAAACGGCGACAAAAGAAGACTGGGGCCTGTTTAAACAAAGGGGCTTAAGGCAGCATCATGAAAAACATGGGTCCCGTGATTTTTAGCTACCGATGTTCGCGAATGGGAAAAATCATGGTAGTTTGTTGTAAAACCACAACAGCTTTTTCAATAGGAAAGGGTAGCATTTGACTGCAACATGAGTATTTAGACACAGGGGATACTATGTAACCCCTCTAGCACTCCATTGTAAAATGGTGAGTGCTGGGTCAAGGAATTTGGAAAGACTAGTAAAGTCAATTTCACTTTACATTCTCTGGGAAACAATAGTTTATTCCAGAGAAGATATTTAAACCTTTGGGAAGTCTCAAAGACATCCCTGTGTCACTGCACTGAAGGTGCTGTATAACACACATGAAAAGATGGTGCCTATGGAGTTATCTACAACCCCATTTTCAACGAACACAAGTGTAAAACACACATCAAAACACATGAAAGAGTGGGGAAAAAGGCTCACACTCTTTCCAGGTAAAAAAATCTAGTCCTCAAAATCCAGCAAAGTTGCTGGGGGACTTCTAAGGTGAAGGGAATTAGCACATTTATGAGAATTCTCCCTAACAATCTGAACCACTGGCATTGCCCCTGGGCAACCTTCCACACCACAGTTTTTTAGTCAGTCTGTGACATTGCAAAAGGGGTCCAGCCATATGCAAATTAGTCAGGTACTGCCACCAATGGGAGCAGCCCAGTCCGAACTGCTAGGCTAGGTCCCCTCTGCATGGAAACACAAGCAACACCCAACATGTTTCAGCCTTGTTGGGCTTCCTCAGTGATGTGCAGCTTGGTTCCCTATGGTGCACGAGCAATGGAGGTGCAGTGAGCAAGGGACCCACGTCTTGGCATACCCTCTCTCACATAGTGAGACAAACTGTAACCACTGAAACATCCATAATACAATAGGATCATTGCATCAAAATAAAACCATAAATTACCGCAGGTACAACAAACAGATTAATTCCAGTGACTATTAAAGACTGTCAAAAAGTAAAATGTGCGATTGGAGCATTCATACCCGCGGATCGAGTCAACCGCCAGTAGTCGCGGCTACCCATAACACTTTCACAAATTCAAAAAGACATATTGACAAGCTGTAACAATTCCAACAACATAAAGGCACACATGAGGGTATGGAATCAGGCACACATGTGAAATTGTGTGGTGAAAAATCAGTGGAGCAACATGATCAATGCATAGAAATTGGAATGGTTATACCCGCGGCTAAGGCAATAGTTATAGCTGTGACTACACCCCCCAAAATACACAACGTGCCATTTGCCTGCTCGTTCCCACGACTATCAAAGGCTGCCAAAAAGTAGGACATGTGATAGGAGCGTTCAGACCCGTGGTTAAGGAAATAGTTATTGACACGGCTACACCCGCCAAAAACACATCATGCCATTTGCCTGCACGTACCCGCAGCTATGGAAGACTGAAAAAAAGCACCATGTGCGATTTGCTTGTTCGTACCCACGGCTATTACTCATCTTGCGGTTGATAGCCGTGGTTATAATACATCTGACAGGACACAATGTTTCATTGGCTGCTATCGTAACCACACCTATTTATTTATTCTTTCCTTTTCCAAAATACTTTAAAAGTTCTCTGGGTGGCTCTAAAAGGGCCTTTGGGTTCTTTTCTGCACATATCACCAAAAAATATATTTTCAATCAGAGAAATACTGTTCACCTCTATGATGATTCACACAATGTTGAATAACGTGCCTGTGCTCTTTCTTTAGATGATTAATTAATTCTGTTTTCCCAAAGAGAAAAAAACCTGTGCTCCCTTTCAAAAATATTTCTCCACAATCACAGCATATTACAATCATTTCAAACACTCTGTCTAAAGTAATATATATATATATATATATATATATATATATATTTTCTTTTTATTTCAAACCATTGTTTTTAGTTTGGTCAATAAACTTTTACAACATTTAAATCATCATTGTTGCTTAAAACCATATTTGCAAAGTTAAAAGAAAAATTCCACATTATACATAACACAATTCCATTATATAAACCCATATACAAAATAGCATCACAATTCTTAGAAAAGTTACAACATATAAAACAACTACGAACAAGAATAAAAATCAGACCACAAATTGTTAAAGTATTAGAACAAACCTCATGTGCGACATCATACTTAGCAAGAAGACACAGTGCAAAAGATTGTGGCTTAAAAGGATAAAGGCTGCATAATACACTGAGTCTCTCCGAGTTGCTAGCATGGAGACTAATACACATTGGCCATGATAGAAGGTTAAGCATTCAACTCACTGATTTTTCAGCCTACAACACTATTAGAGATCTTGTTCTCCAATTCCAAATTTATAATTGTAAGAAAGCTAGTCAACACCAGAATAGCTTTTATACTATTACCCAAAATACAGGATAGCCAAAACAATTGCCTTGCAGGTACCGTACCACCCACTCTATCAATTCCAATTGCTCAAATACGTTCTTGTTCGAAGTACGGACAATATACCACCAGATGTTTGATGGACTCTAACTGGCTGACATCATTGCAGAATCTACAACCATTGGCAATATTTAGGGGCATACGCGGCAGCCAGCACTTAGTTCTTTCCAACGTTAACATTTGATTTAATTTAAACCTGAGGTAAGTGTCCCGTGCTTTGTTTCATGGAAATTGAACCAGGTAAAGCTTATGTGGCAATATCGCGGTACAACATTTTGCAGCTTCTTTATGAGAATTCAAGGCATCAATTATGTTCAGAGTTTTACACCAATCGTGGTCAAAGAGACAGTGCTTTACGTGTACTTGTCGAAATTCCAAGTCCGATGGAGTAAGGGCCATCTCAGGTAGTAAGGACACAATGTTGGTGTAGTATTTGGAAATTGAAGGCAGATTAGAGGCAACTATCATTCGCCCCAAATCTCATATAGTGAGTTGTTGGAGAGAATAGCATTTTTGCTAGATTTGACAACAGTCTCCAATTGTAGCGTGCTGAAAGGGAAGTAAGGCCCAACTCCTGTCTCAATACGGCATTAGGAATGGACTTAGCTAGCCGGAAAGCACCCTTCCATAGACCCCCTTAAAGTTGATCAAGAAATTTATCAATGTCTGCAAGACACATATCTAGAGCGTACGATATGATTGACTCAACTAGGAATTAAGGACAATTTGCAACATTTGATGTAAACCATACGCATTTGCGTTGCAAGAAATGTTGTCTTTTTATTCAGTTCTTCCTTCCACATTGTAAGTGAGTTATTGTCAGTGATGGAATACCCAAGGTACCTAATAGTGGTGGCTCTAGCCATTGGAATGTTATCAATGGTCCATTTCCAAATGCAGGGCTTCCTCCTAAGGTTCCTAAATATAAAAATATGGGATTTGGCTGCATTGAAATGTAGATTATGAGCACTGCAGTAAGAAGCAAACAGGGACAATTTGGATTGCAGGCCGGACAGAGTGCAGGGTAGCTGATTTGAGTCGCCCAGATTTCATTAATTCCACAAAGGTACAAATTAAATAAAGTTGCCGCCAAATTGCATCCCTGCTTCACCCCAACCTTAATCAGGGTGGCATTGGTAGTTGCACCTGTGTGATTGACCCTTACAAAATAAGCTGTATTTTCATGTAATTTTGCAATTAGAAAAATGAGATGAGAAGGAATTCCCATCAGACCCATTTTCTCTCAAAGCAACCCCCTCACCACATAGTCAAAGGCAGCTGTCAGGTCAATGGATGCCATATATATGGGACCAGTGTCAGGAGCCTTAGCTTTAGCAAGGAGGTGTGCCATTAGAGTTGCATTTAGTGCTGTGTCCATCTAAGCCCGAAAACCCAATTTGAAAGCGAGAAAGAATGTTATGTTTTTGCAAGTAGGCATGCAAGTCTCGGAGAAGAAAAATCGCAAAGACTTTAGCCACCGCAACTATAAGGGTAATGGGCTGAAAATTAGATGGGTCAGTTTTTGGGCCCTTTTTATACAAAGGAAAAATTATAGAACATAACCAAGACTGGGGGATTTTGAGTGTTAATAAGATGTTATCGATTTGGCTCTTTAATAACCTAGCACAAAACAAAGGATTGTGCTTGATTACGCATGGCGGGATGCCATCAGGCCCAGCAGTTTTGGAATAATTCAAAGCATGGATTGCACATTCTATGTCTTCAAAGGACCTTAGTATTATCGGTAGTTCTGGTATACTCAAGCTCTTCATGCCGACACTGTCAAACATTGTGGGCAAGTAGAATTTGAGTTTAAAAAACGCGGACCAGGTAGCAGCAGAAATCATAGAAGCTAGATCCGTGGTAAGGATATTGGAGTCCGCCCTAAGCAAAGCCCACGTGGTGCGTCTATTGTTACAACATAAAGTAGCTAACATCTTCTGATTTGTCAAGTTATGTACATAACGTTTACAATTCAGACACTTATCACGATAGATGTTACAAATGACTTTTTTTCCCTTATGATACTCCTCAATAGAGAGGAAAGTACTCTTAAGTTTACGTAAAGCGGCATTTTTAAGACACTTAGCCACTTGAATAGTCATACAACCTAAGTTGGATTTGCAATTCCTGAAATCCTTATCCGCACTATGCAGTTTGGTAATCGAGCTTTCTATCACACTTGAGTACCAACTGGCTTCCAGTTGGATGCATAAAAAAGGATTGGAATTGCCCTCATCAAAAAAGAGATGTGCATCAATCATGGCATTAATCTTATCACAAAGCTTGGTGCACCAGCGTATAGAGATGCCCGGGCGGTCCCCTTCCAAGAATGTCTGATTTGGATCATTTTTTAATCTCGCAACAGTCACATCTAAATGCACTTGAATTATCAAATGATCATCCAGACCAGGCTTCAGTAACGAAATTTAACTGCACTTGTCCTGCAAATTTGATGAGATAGCATAATGATCAATACACGAGGATTTGGAACCCCTCCTCCATGTATGTAGAGGAGCCATAGAATCAAAGGGGATGAATGAAATATCCCAGAAAGCTAGATGCTCTCTCCATAGTTGACCCCTGTGTAAAACCGGTGAAGATCTTACTTCAGAAGGACGTGAGTCATGCGAGTTGGAGCAAAGGGCATTAAAGTCCGCTCCTATTACATTCCGACATGCCGGATGCTTAGACAAAACTTCATTCAACAGCTTGTCAAGTTCATGGAACACAATTGCTATCTTCAACAGGGCTGGATTATGGTAAAGGGAAATAATGAGGTAAGGATATAACAATTCCTCATTGAAGGAGACCAACAAAGCCAGCAAAGCAGTGAATTTGTAAACTGCTTGTATCCAGAGTTTTAAATTAGTATTTACACATATTGCAATCCACCATAAGGCCTCCCCCTTGGCCCACGTTTAGCCAACACTTGATGGACACTAAATCCCAGCAACAGGAGCTTTTGCTCACACATGGTCTCTTGACACAATAAGATGTCGATTTTTAATTTAGACGTGTTATTCTTTGTCCATGTGTACAAATTTGTGAACCGACAAGAATTCCAGGACAAAATCATCAAGGAATGAGCCTTTCTACTTGGGGTTGTTGTCCATGGTGGGATTTAAAGTGGTGGCCTGCGATGTCAGCCAAGACCAGTCTTTGCTGACATTCGACAAGGCAGCGAGCTGTGCAATTACTGCAGATTTCATCTCTCCCTGGGCAACCAAACAATTTGTCTTTGGGGAAGGAGGTTTGACGGTTGGGAGGGGGGTTTCATTAAAACAGATTGCATCTTTATGGAGTCAAAAAGTTGAGGAGACAAACCAATCAAATGCAATTCTCTTTTGTACTGCCACACCAGCTCGGATATGATAACCGATTGGACCTTACAGACCATAAAATGATTGTTTATGGATGTAAGGGTAATCCATTCTATGTCAGGAGTATTCAAGGTCCTCAGCGCAGGAATTTTATGAAATATCTGTAAGAGGACAGAGCGGTTGAGACGATTAACACCATTTATGGCTGGATTATTCACCTAACCCATGATAGTCAAAGACTTCTGTGGAGGCTTGTCGAATGCTACATAGCCATCCATTGAAGAACATGAAGGGCAGGGTAGGAGCGACTCAGCCCATTTTGAGATTTGGCCATTTTCATAATCCCCTCTGTGGTGAGATTAGAAGTGGATTCAGGGTGCACCGTCAATGAAGGCATACCTATGGTCCCCACCCCTGTTGGGCAAGGTAGTTTTGCTGGCCTATCTGCCTGGTTTGCACCCCAAACTTGAAGTGCCTCACCAGTAACTTTCCTCACTTGTGCATCTTTATTGTCTAATGGTTTGTAGAAAGAGGATAAGTGAGTTTGCGGGGTAGTGGGTACTTTAGCAGGTACGTTCTTTTGTGCAGCATATGGTGTACCCACCGGGTTTGTAGCTTTCCTGTTATTACATGGTTGTGTAGATGGTTTAATCGGTTTATTATCATGCGAGAGACATCGATTACCCCCCCAAAGAAGCCTGTTGATCAACAGAGCTATGATGTTGCCGTGAATTTCTGCTCTCCGCAGAGAGTTCTTCAAGATTAATGCCCTGTTCCCCATCAGCGCTGGGATGCGCAGTGGGTGCACTGTTACCTGAAATCTGATGTAAGAGATTCTGTTTACATTTTTTATTTTTAAGTTTTTTGCACAGCTGCACTAGGCACCACCATTGCCGCTTGCCTATCAGCTTTTCTTTTTAAGGCACAAAAGAAGAGTTGTTTCTCCTTCCGAGAGGCAAAGAATCGTCCTGCGCCAGCTGACTCAGCCTGACTTTCGCCATAATTTAACTCAGGAGAATCAATGGTGCTCAGTGCATTCGCATCAAACAGCTTTGTATGATCTGAACGACTATCTGGGTGAGAGACTTTGCATAAGTCAATTTCTTCAGAATACAAGGGTTGCTCCCCGAGCTGCTCATCAGGTTTTGCCTGAAGAAAAAGTAATAATTGCTCTATTTTTTCTGTGTTAAGCATGACCGTCTGGCACAGTTGGGCATGGGTGAAGATTTGTAGAAGATGAACTTCTTGGGGAGCTGCTACTGTTTGCACGAAAGATTGTGCAAATGAATAAGCTGAAGGAAAGGCCTCTTGACGTGGAGGTGACTGCATCATGGCTGCAAAGAAATCAGTTTGAGTTGTAGCATTAGTAAGGCGAGGGATATGCCCCTTCAAGGGATCTGATAAACACCTTCCCATCCGAAGGTGTCCGCAAAGATGTAACCTTCCATCTTATTTATTTTAAGTATAATTTGAGTGAGAGAGGACTTGCAGTCCCTTATTTCGTAATGGGTATATTCATGACCTCTGTCTAATAAATTGGGAATTCTTGATAAAACAGAGTAAGAAGCTTCAAGGGACTCTATGTCCTCCGAGGGATCAATTAAGTCAAAACCCTAAGGGGGTACAGCTTCCTTTTTAGGAGGCGAGTAAAAAGAGCTCACAACAGGGGCCGAGGGAATTGTGTCATGAGTAGGAAGTTGAGACGGGCAAGAACTGGAACGTGGAGAGAACCACAACTGTTTTTTGCAGGCCTCAAGTGAAGGGGAAATATTAGGATCACTTTGCAGTGCAAGTGTACATCAGCCCTCCTGCCAATTGGCAGGGTGACTGGGGTCGAGGGCCCAACTGAGAGACGTACACGTTTTTCCAGGGCTGCTAATAGAACTGGAGCAAGAATGGAGGTATCCGAGGGGCAAGAACTAATCACATCACTGCTCACATCTTCAGCAATATATGTTTCGTCCATTCTCATACTCAAAAAGCTTTTGCGTGTTGAAGACAGTACCCCGGTAGGTGCACTGGGTAAGAGGGCAATCGGAGCAATCAATGTAGGCAAGGCTTCTTCTCTTTGGGCTCTGGCATAAGTTAAAGCCACTTAGTGACAAATTAAATCATTGGATACCGCCACAGATGTGCTCGCAGGCAAGCATAAGGAACCAAAGCGGGATTCACAGTGTTTATACACAGAGGCACACTTTCAGTTTTATGTGACTTAGCTAGGCTGACATTTGTAGACACATGCATGCTTGGCAGGCGGCCACTACGCAAGTTGGAAGCCATTGGAGCAGTTTAGTTAGCGCTTGCTAACAGTAATTACTAGACTAGTTACAAAGCACTGTCATACATATATGATATCATATGATAGTTTATTTATATAGCGCCTATACACAATGTGTTTCAAAGCGCTTCAAGGTAAGGGAAGGGAACAAGGAAAAAACAATGGGCCTCATTACACGGTAGGCGGTAAGGGTTTACCGGTACCGGTAAGGGCACCGGTACCGGTAAACCCTTACCGCCTTACTACGAGGTCCCTTTGCGGGTCCTCCCTTAACGCCTGGTTTTTCCAGGCGTTAAGGACGGGACCCGCAAAGGGACCTCAGAGCTAATTACGGTACCGCAATTTGCGGTACCGTAATTAGCACCTTCCCCATTCCCATTATGCCCTATGGGGCAAAAATGGGAATGGGGAAGGGTAAATGGGGATTGGGGAATTACCGCCCCCGCTCACCTTGGAGTAGGGCGGTAATTCCGCCATCCACCAAGGCGGACTCGGTACGGTACCGGCGGCAACCATGGCGCTAATAGCGCCATGGTTACCGCCTACCGTGTAATGAGGCCCAATGACTTTCTTACAGGCCATGAACAGTAAGGATGTGAAATTAACTATCGTACTTGGCCTGACGACATTTCAGATAGTGCAAGAGCTAAGACATAGATAAGGAAGGGAGGGGGAGAGTGGGAAGGAAATGGAAACAGGTGACTACTGTACTATGCCTGACGACATTTCTGGTAGAGCTGGAGAAACAAAAGGTGTGGGAGAGGGGTGCAGAAAGGGAGGGGAGAAACAAACAAGCGACTATCGTACTAGGCCTGACAACATTTCAGATAGTGCTGGATGGGGGGTGGGGATGACAGTAAGGGGAGGTGGGAGGAGACAGACGAGGTTGCTATCATACAAGGTCCAGGGATAATTCTGTTAGAGTAAGTGCATAGAAGAAAGTAAGGGGAGGAGGGGAGGAGATAGTGAATACAATTGCAAATGTCAGTAGTAACACATCATGTTGCAAGCCAGGATACAAGATGTATATGGTCTATGGGAGGAAAGGTCTTTAGGACCCACCTCCCCCTACATATCACACCTACATGGGGCTTATGACTCGCCGGCAGCCATCTATGCACCTTGATCCGGGATGTGGGATGGCTGCGGGCCGACACATGAGTCTGCATGTCTCATCCTATAGCATGATACAGACTCCATTCTGTGATATATGTAGACTCCATTTTGAGTACAACAATCTAGGCCTCAGTGGCACAAGCGGCCTGCAGGGCTGCAGCTCACCACCAAACGACCACGCACAGTGATCCAGAAATCCCCTCACCATCCTCCCCATTGCGTCTCCGCTGAAGGCCTGTTCTCACGAGCAACTAGGCGTGACCAAGTAACAGTACAAACACTGTATCTTTCACCTTCCGCAGTACATTATTGACTTGACGGTGACTGGACCTTAATCTCGGGTCTGAGAAAACAAAGCTGCCTCTATAAACATGTCCTGTCTCCTTGCAGACCCCTGCACATATAATATATGCTGTGAATAACCCCCAACCCTGTTCCCTGTTTGAATTATCAGACATGAATGTTAAGCCCGTGTGCCACACAGTTTTATCTATGCTGCTAAGCCATTTGCAAGGAGGATGACACAGCCTTAAGTCCATAAGGTTGATTGCTCATATTAAAATCGGACGACCTTTGCCCATCCCAGAACACACACATGTAAGGTTATCAAACATATGTATATTCGAATTTGTCATTACTAACCAAGGGTCATTGTTGCTGCGCAATATTTAAAAAGCAATGTGTAAAATCCCTATGCACAATGTGATTTCCAATAAAACACCCAAGTTTACAAGTAAATAATTAAGTGTTGCAACATATATGAGTCTTTTAAAGTGATAAGCTCTGCCTTTTTATCAATGAAATGTTGTTTAAAGTAATTATTTAACCCTTAAGCATGTACACAAGTCTGATCATAAGCAGAATGTTGTAAGTTTTCACTGATGCTGATGCATACGCCAACCTGGTTCTACCTCACGTTCTATGCTAGCTTTCCCCATGTGTCCCCGCACAAATGCAAAACTATGAATGATGTGATGTTAACAAAACCTTTCATTGATTCTGCAAATACAGTACCTATGAAATACGAAAAAGTGTAATACAAATAGTGTTCATAAGCTCATATGATCATTGATATATATATCTCCCCCTTTCCCTGGAAAGCTGCGTACTCAGCCCCCATCCTCCTCCCTCCAATGCTCAGCTGGGGATTGAAGGTCTCTGGTTTATTGATGTTAGAATAACACTGCTACACCTCCTTGCTTTCTTTCCTGCTGAACCCGCACAAGGTATTTACCTTCCCCCATGCCCCCTGACACCCGACGCCACCATAAAATCACTATGTACCTCCACGCTCTGGTTAGAAGAATTATGAGTAACAAGGCCCCACATACCGCCACCTCCTGATGTACCACCTATGTGCCCACTGGACCCAATGGTATTTTAGTTCACACTAACATTGACTGGCCATGGTGGCAGTTATTCACTCTTGTACTAACAAACCATAAACATGTCTCTTACAACATGTAAACTAGAATGATAAAGGTACCCCGACTCATGCCCCCTGATAAGTCTCCTGGGCTCATGAACCTGCAGCTCTCTGTTAACAATGACTTTATGATGATGTATTGAGAAGACCCATAGTTACATTTCTTTTGTGATGTTAGATTAACAATTTGTAGGATTCATATGACAGATTGAAGTAGAAGTTAGTAATGAATAAGTACGTGTGGCCACAAGGGTAAAATATTAGTGCAGCCGCGATGTATCAACTCAAACAGCTTGTGACCTGATACTCCACCCCGATGAGCCCAGCTGACCCGAGCACCCCGCGCTGCCACCACGTAGATCTGCCCCAATCATGGAGCACCACACCTACATCCTACACAGTAGCTAATCTTCACCACCCAATCCTCACGATTATGTGCCCCCTACAGTTTACCTCACCAATGACGTGTTTTTGTAATAAATATGAATGACTTTCTATCATCTGGCAGAGTGCTCTGCATGCCCTATATTGATTTAGATAAAGCCTTTTATAGTTCACCCGCACTTGGTCTTGGTCTCATTCCCTGCTGGGGTGCGTCCATTATTGACTCTCATTATAGAGTTTAAATGTCTTTTTGGGGGATGCTCACTTTCAAGTGGTGATATGTCTTTTTGTCCCTTTTGGCATGAGACGTCCCCAGCCACAACGGAGACGCACGGCGTGCCCCCTCAAGAGAGCTGCCCGCCTACGGCAACCGGTACGCTTAGACGCGAGAGGACGAGAGGGTACGGGTCCCACTTCACAAAACCCATGGTACCGCTCGCCGGAGCCGGGGGGGCAACCATTGAGCGTGGGGCGGCGCCACCTGGACATACCGGGTCCGGAGGGTCTCGAATCAAGACGGGCACATGAGTACCAAGTGTGAGAGATATTAAAAGGAGTCGGATATAGATAATAGTATATGAGGTCAAGTTAAGTTAAAGGGGCTCTTTCGAGGGTACAATAGGTGGTGCTTTCATTCTTTCATTTTCTTTCTTTTGCATATGGCCATTCGGATGAGTTAAGGTGATTACAAGGGGTCTATGAGGGGTTATTCTGACAATTTAAGGGTTAAAACTGTGTGATGGGTTAAAATAAACAGGATCCTTTGGATGAAGACTAGTGTAGGGAAGAGAGGGAGGTATATGTTACATGTTGTATGCAAAACGTTTGCCAAATGAATGTCATGTATTGAATATGTTATGTTTGTTTTGTGATTATAATGTTTTGGTGAAATGATAAAATGATTGTGTAAGGTTTTGACGAGAACTGGTCATTGTATGTGTGGCCTTCAGCGATTTGATGCATTAGATATATAAAAGTGGTACAATAGTGTTTGAATACTACCATCATTAGTAGGGTGTACATAAAGTGTACCAATTAAAACAGGGTGTTAGAGGAGGGCGACAGGTGAGGGAGCAGGATGGAGGCAGAAACACCCCTGCCCATATTTGCCAAAATTTACCAGGTTATGCGGAACGTATAACAAAATATCATGCCTAATCGGTCACGGAATTAAAAGGGGAAGGGCTGCCCCAGGTATGGCTCCAAGGAGGATCGTTTTATAAAAGCGTGCTCGACAAGGTGGCCACATGCTTGTTCATGAAATACAAAGGAAAGCAATTGCAGAATAGAAGGGAGATATTAGATTTATGGAGGCTGTTTGAAGAATTAAAAGAAAGGACCACCACAGGAACAGATTTCCTCTCCCCTGGCAAGAGAAGGAAGTAAAAAAAAGAGCGAAGGGAAGGAAGGGCCCATAGAAGTAACACAACTATTCCCCTTTTAAATAAACCACTGCCTGCTGAGGGATACAGTGACCCAGTGTATTTGTCAAAACCCACCACCCTGATAGCACCACAACCCACTGCACCTCCACCATATGAATGCTCAAGAACAAGTGTACAGGTGAGATTTAGATCCCAGACTATCAATGGCCCGAAATGAACTGTCTAGGATAAGAAATATATGTGAACAAAGTGGATCAGGCAGTCCCAGATTCGAACAAATGCAGCGGGTGCAAACACCTGGCCAGTCTACAGAGGAAGGGTGGAAAAAGGGAGAGATACTATTCCGAATACAGGATGAGCCGACCAGAATAATAGAGCTAAAGCAACACACACCTGAGGGAGAGAGAGTGGAAGAAGGAATGACCACAGGAGGGGCGGAGGAGTTGTGGTGTGACATAGAGGAAGATGAGTTAGAAGGAAGAAGAATAGGGTTCACGTCAGGAAGAGCACCAGTGAGGCTAGATGAAACACCTCTGGGGAGGGCAATGGAAGAAGAATGGAATGGAAAATGGAAGATTAAGGAGTAGAGTGGGAAGGATGGCAGTAGTGGGAAAGAAAGGGTTGAAGGTGAATATTGGGAAAGGAACAAAAAGTAGGTTACAGCTGCCCTTGATACACAGAGAAGGAGGGAGGCCAAATTATATACCCTGAGCATAGATGGATAGGGCCAACTTGTTGAAATTTTTACCCCCACTGTCAGGAGGCGCAAGTAAATGGATATACGCATTTGAGAAACACACAGCAGGGGTTCCATTAGTGGTAGGTGATGTTAAAGGTTTGGTAGTATCGGCAGTGGGTGATCAAGCTGACCGGGTATGGGCGAAGGCCGGATTCCCAGGAATAACATTAGATTGTGATAGGCATGATGGTGCTTCTTTTAACACAGTAAGAGCAAGGATCTGGGATGCATTAAGAGACACCTTCCCAGATACACCAGATTTACAGTCAGTAATGCAGTGTACAATGAATGATGCGAAAGATGCTATGAGCTTCATTTTACATGTACAGGAGATGTGGAGAGCGGAAACGGATACGGCCTGGGACCAATCAACCTCCTTGTTTTACTTTATAATAAAGAGAGGGCTCCCAAAAGAAGTTCAGAAATCACTCGACAAAATAGTAGGGATTGAAGCAAAATAATGGCCCTAGATACAACGCATCATAGTACACCACTGCAAAAGGATCAAAGAAAGGGAGAAGAAGATAGCACAGAGAAGGTTGGCAGATGAGGCAAAATTAATACAGATGAAACTGGTGAAGGTCACAGCAGCTGTAGCTGCACTCCCCACAGATAAAGAACCAGAGGAGGAGGAGGGGTCAGTAGCAATACAAAGGAGAATGGCAGCTAATTCAGTGGGAAATGGACAGGAGCAGTGGAACGGACAGGAGCAGTACGGAGAGCCACAGTGGCAAGTGTGGAGCGTCCAGGGAGGAAGAGGTGGGTACAGAGGGCAAAGAGGTGGTGGTCCAGGGTACGGAGGGCATGGTGGGTACAGAGGTCCAGGCCCACAAGGGGGGACAAGGGAATTGTTGGAATTGTGGGTGGTGGGGACATTTCTCACGGGAGTGTAGACGCAGACCCATGAATACTTATCAAAATGGACAGCAGTATGGCCACCCCCAAACAGGAAGCCCATATGGGCTGCCAATGGGCGGTGGAGGGGGAGGAGGACAGCAAGATCAGAGGTGCCCAGACGAGCATAAGGTAATAAGGTACAGCCGCGTAACGTTCAGCAACACCCGCAATGCCACAAGCACATGACACACACACAGCGCAACCCTTTCGCCACAATGGCAAATGGTGCACCTACACCCTTTGGTGGGCTGGCTGTGGTATCGGGAAATGTTTTTGACATTGGAGGTACAACAAGGCATCCAGCATAGGAGCCCCCACAGAAAGCACTTGCATGTATAGTGCTATCAACGACCCTCGATGCAGAAGAGGAACCGTTGGTAGGGGCGGATATAGGGAATAAACAACTTATTTTTATGGTAGATTCGGGAGCTGAAAAATCATGCCTACGAGAAGGCAGGTTTCCACTATCTAATCATAAATTGGAGACGCAAGGGTTCTCTGGGGCAGTGGTCGAAGTTTCTTACACAGAAGATTTGGATGTAACATTAGTGGGAAAAACAGTACAAGCTCCCCGGCTGTACTATGAAGAATCTCTGATCAACTTGCTGGGGAGGGACCTCCTCAGCAAGCTCAATATGACCATTTCATTTACAAAGAGGGGGATAGTTTGCTCGACCCTGGGATCTGCCCATTATGAGTAATGTGACACAAACGAGCAACAGCACCGGAAATACGCGGCATACCGGTGGACCCAGACATGTTCATTAAGGGGTTGAAAACACTAGCACGAGTGGTTCCAAAGTTAAAACACCAAGAATTGAGGGTGCCCGTAGAGTTGTCTTTTGTCCTGCAGCACTCCCAGAAATAGTGCCAGGAACAGTGATGCCCTTAGACTTACATGCAGTACAGGTATCACAGCAGAGAATAGCAGTTATTGGAATGGACAGACATGGGTGTCAGTGGCGCACAGTATTGTGCATTAATGCTAACATTGCACTGAGAGATTTGTCTGACGAGCACCTATTCACAGACTCAGACACTGATGGGGAAATACTAATTGGAAATAGCGTTCCCTGTGACATCATGATACAAACACGACAGGTGCCAGTGCAGCTAATGGCAGTAGTAGGAGCACCTCCGTCCTTCTTTAACAATGACATGCAACTAGTGCCAAATGACCTATGGACGACAGGCTCACATGATGTAGGGCTGTTGCATGAGGTCACACCAGTGAGAATAAAACTCAAACATGGAACATTACTGCCTAGAGTAAAAAGTACCCCCTGTCCCGGGTAGCGAAGAAGGGATAAAAGAAACGATTAACACACTGTTAGCACAGGGAATACTAGTGCCTTCAAATTCAGCATGCAATACCTGCATTTACTGCATCAAAAAAACAAAGGGAGGGGCGTGGAGGATGATCCAGGATCTATGCCCCCTTAATGATGTCATACAGAAAGAATTCACGTTAGTTCCTAACCCTGCATCAATTCTGTGCAGTATACCAAAAGATGCATCTTGTTTCACAGTAGTGGATTTGAAGTATGCATTCTTCTAAGTACCAGTAGATCCAGAATCCCGATATTTCACGTTGGGAGGAAAGAGATATGAACATTGCAGGCTACCCCAGGGATACTGTGAAAGCCCAGGTATATTCAACAGAATCTTACATGAAGATCTAGGAAATGTTGTCACAGAAAGCACAATTATTCAATACGTGGATGACCTCAGATTTGTGGAAAAGATGAGGATGAGTGTAGGATGGATTCTATTACACTTTTGCCATTGTTGGCCCACAAAGGTTACAAAGTAGAAAAAGAAAAAATACAATATTGTGAGAGAGAAGTATTGTACTTGGGACAACTGATATCAAAAGATGGTAAAAGAATCATACCAGACAGGGCAGCTGCCATCAGGGGAGTAAGTGAACCGAAAACAGTGAAAGAAATGCAGAAATTCCTCGGCATGTGTAACTACTGCCGAGCGTGGATATCAGACTATGCAGGGTATACAAAACCATTACTGCAGGGACTCAAAGAAGCGCAAAAAGAAAGCACAGAAGTACAATGAACAGCAGCAATTCATGAGGCCTTCACCACACTTAAAAGCTTACTTTCAACGACACCAGTACTCGCAAACCCAGATTACAAACGCAAGTTTTATTTATTCTCACATTGCAATGGGACACTCATGACAGCAGTTTTGACACAAAAACCCTCTCTGGGGCACAAACCCTTGTCCTATTACAGCGGGACACTAAATGCAGTAATGCAAGGGCACTTCACTTGTGAGCAGTCTCTCTCAGCTGCAGGGTTCGCAATAGAGAAGAGTGCAACGATTGTGATGGGGTGTTCTGTAACTCTGTTCATAGAACACTCACTATTTGCAATATTAGAAAGATAGAAGAGCAAGTTGACAACACAAAGAGCCACAGCTTATGAAGTAATTTTATCCAGCGCCAACATGCACATAGTGAAGTGCAAAACAGTTAACCCTGCAACATTCATCACAGAAACCTGTACAGTGGAGGATATGTAAATACACAATTGTGCAACATACAGAGGAGAAGATGGGGACACGCTCACAGTAAGTGAAAATGCACAGACAGAAGGAGAAATATACTTCATAGATGGATCATCATCAATAAATTCAGAAACAGGAGAAAAACATGTGGGGACAGCTGTTGTGAGACTAGAGGGAAGTGAATATGAAGTACTCATCCAACAGAGACTACTAGTAGCACTCATTGAAGCTCTACATGCAGCCAAGGGGTGCGCAGTAACAATCTATACAGATTCAGCATACGTGATTACAACAGTAGACAGGGGGTTGGCCAGATGGAGGAGAAGAGGATTCCACAGAGCAGACGGATCCCCTGTGCAACACGCGGAATTACTTAAAGAATTGATAGAGGCGCTAAAAGAACCTACAATAGTGGCCATAGTGAAATGCCAGGCCCATACAAACAATAATGATGTCATCCCTTTGGGAAATGTGGCAGCAGATGCTGCCTCAAAAGAAGCGTCATATTTGACAAAAGGGAGAACAGGTGAGTCATTGATGCAGAAACATGTGAAAGAGGATCGCCCAGACGGGTATAATTCAATGCCCATATCCCAAATATTAGAGCTGCAAGAAGGGGTGTCAGATGAAGAAAAGGAGTTGTGGGAGAAACGACGGTGTAGCCAGTCGTCCACGGATCTCCTTTGGCGCCAGAACAACACAGGTAAAGTAGTGACGCCCCGCAAACTACTAGATATAGCGTTCCAACAGCTTCACTTCCCAGCTCACAATACAAAACAGCACATTGCTGGAAAGATACAAGAAAATTGGTGCGCCCTAGGGCTACAGGAAAAGCTTTCAAATCTAACAATGGAATGTACAATGTGTCAGATATATAATTCAGGAATGACATTAAGAACACTGCGAGGCACATTGCCCAAACCAACAGACCCCTTTAGAGAGCTGCATATTGATTATGCAGATATGGGAGAAAGGGCAATGGGTCAGGCTACATGATAGTGGTGGTCTAGGTCTGTCCTTTTTCAAGATGTGTAGAAGCAGAACCGTGCGCCCACCCGGATGCGAAGTGTGCTGCAAAGTTCTTAGTGTGGGAAGTGTTTCCACACTGGGGAATTTGCGACATGATCTGCTCCAACAACGGCACACATTTTGTAAATGATTTATTCGAAGAAGTAACAGCACTATTAGGAATTACACATAAACTATGCACAATTTATCACCCGCAATTAAACAGAGTGGTTGAGAAAATGAACGGCCTACTGAAAGGAAGGTTGTCAAAATTGTGCTTCACACTCAAGAAAAATTGGGTGTACTGTCTACCCCTGGCCTTGTTTGAACTGAGAAATCAAGCCAGCAAGGACCAGCACCTGTCCCCACATGAAATTATCACAGGAATGCCCATGCATACTGCACATTTCCTACTCCGCAGTGATTTCAGATGCTCACAGAAGTGCTACAGTACTAGGAGAAGAATTCAATGAATATTTGACAAAGTTCACAAAAGCAGCTAGCACCCTCATTTACACGCGAAGAATCCAGTGACACGATAACACCTGCAGTAGACAGTCCAACAGGCCAGCTAATGCCAGGGGAGATGGTTTACGTGAGGAGTTTCATTCGTCAGTGGAATGCTATAAGATTTCATGGCCCGTACGAGGTGGTGTATTGCACTCCAATTGCAGTCAAAGTGAGGGGCCTGAGGTATTGGATACATTTAACAGACGTACGAAAGGCTTATGAAAGTATAACACAGGAAAGAGAAGAGGGTATGAATGAAGGAGAAACATGGACGTAATAATGAAAAGTGTGGACATTTAATGGTATCCATGTGACAAATGAGAAGAAAAACAAAAATCTCTCTCTATATATATATATATATATGTATATATATATATATATATATATATATATATATATATATATATATATATATATATATATATATATATATATTACATGGACGCGGTAGCGTCCATGTAGTTATGGTTAAGTTGGTGTTTCCATAGGAAGAGCATTTTTTGGGTGGCTTATAACTTCGCTCCCTCTGGACGAATCCTCACTAAACTTTGCAAAAAAAGTATATGGCACACTCTGAATTTTTTTGCAAAGTTTGGAGAGGTTTGGTCTAGGGGGGCAAAGTTATAAGGGGGGTCCCAAAACTTTTGTTTTTTCCTATAGACATAATGGGAAAAAACTTTGCGCACGGCCACAGGCCAAACCGCTGGATGGATTTACACCAAATTTGCAGCAGGAGTGGGGGCTTGGTCCCGAAAGCGTGCTTTTGCAAATTTGGTGTAAATCCATCCAGTAGTTTTTTATAAAATGACCAAAGCGTAAGGCAAAAAAATTAGTGATATCTGTGTTCGCTTCGCGGACGGACTTCCCTGTTCGCTCCGCGGACAGCACCCCGATTGGCCCATGGCCTTGCGTCATGTCTGCGGACATGCGACGTGTTCGCTGATTGGACAGCGAGGGGCGTGGAGCGCGTCAGATTTTCTGTGGCACCCACCATCTTGTATTCGCCGTCGACCGCGTACAGCGCGGTGAAACGTGGATAAAAAATTGTATTTAGTGCCGTGTGTTGGTGTGTAAGAGTGTTTGGGGAAGGTGGGGGAGTATGAGATAGGTTCAATGTTTTGTTTTTTTATGTGCTAGACGTTTTTGTTGCGTTCGATTTGTCCGCGGAGAACACGGCTGTTCTGACATTTTATAAATAAACTAAATGGTGGGGTGTTTAGAGGACGGAGTATGTGTCATTTTTGTTCGCAAGGAAGGTAAAAATGAGCTATGAACACTCGCGGTGTACTTAATTGTTCGTAAATACACAAACTGGAGGTGTCCTCAGGACGCTGTCCGTATTGTAGTCTAGTTGAATGTGTTCTAAGAACACTCGCGGTGTCCCGAAATGGTTGCAATTACACAAAATGGGGGTGTTCTGAGAACGTTGTTTGTATTGTTCGTTGTCAGGGTGAAAGTGTTTTAAGACCACTCCTTTTGTCTGCTAATAGTACAATTTCCTATGGGCATAAACCGACCTTTTGTCCATTAAAGAAACGATAAATCCAGCTTGTGTGCGCCAACATTATGTGATAATCCTATGACTGGCGCTATCGACCTGGCTGACTTGCTTTTGCGACACTAAATCATATCTCCCACCCCTAAGCCTGATATTATCAAAGCATTCATATTCCCCGCCTCTTTCCGTGATGTTACAGGGTGCGTCATCAAACGCGCCCAATTCTCTGCAGTCCTAAGTGACTTTACACAGAACCCGGAAGACAACACATATTATGTCACAACACAGCACACAACAATTCGGAATATGAAACAGTGATTTAAAAGCAAACAGCAAGATTGTACATTTTGCAAAGTACATTTATTTGACATCAAATGTTTAGAGAATATTCAGCAATTTGCATTTGTCTTTGTTGTCGATCCGCAATAGTTCATGTTGAGGCACGCGATGTTCCTTTGCGGTACAGAGGGTGTTAGATCAGCTTACAACTCAGTGCGCCACAATTCGGAATATGAAACTGTGGCTTAAAAGTAAATAGCAGGATTGTACATTTGGTAAAGTACATTTATTTCACATGAAATGTTTCGTGAATATTCAGCAATTTGCTATTGTCTCTGCTGTCAATCAGCAAAAGTTTATTTTGAGCCACGCGTTGTTCCTTTGCGGAAGATAGGCTGTTGGTTTATGATAAAAGCAGTAAATGGTCGCTCTGATAATCGGAAGGTTGCTCCAACAACGAGCCATTAGACCACCCTATTGGTTGGTATGTTGTTTGTAGCCGCTAGTACTGGGTAAGGGCATATTGGTCCTTGGCGATTGTCCCATAAAATGGCGAGGGTCATGAAGTTGCATATTTGGACCTGCACCTGGCAGTTGAAGACCCCATCCACTGGAGTCTGTAAATCGTGACATAGGCAAAATGGGGCCACATACCTGTTTTAAAAAACATTAATTAGTCTCACCAGCCGATCTTCATTCAAAATCATCATTTTATTTATTATGGCGTGAAACTATTTGCTATCGAAGACGGAGTATGTTAATAATAATATTTTCCCATTCATATAGCGCTAAGAACCGTGAGGTATCTAAGCGGTGCTTATTATTAACCACGGTGTGTGGTGCTCATTTATCGACCATGGAAGGATGAAAGGCTGAGTTTGGCCTTGCCGGGATTCGAACTTGCGTTAGCAAGCTGTGCACGGATGTCAAAGCGAGCGTTGTACTCGCTGTGCCACTTGACAGGCTACAGTGAAGTGGCACGGCGAGTAGAGCGCTTGACCGCCTATAGACTGGTTAAATTATTTCTATTAACCCACCCTGTGTCGTCTGCCTTTTTCAGAGCCCTCTAAACGACAGGGGATCAATTTGGCGGTGATAGTGCGCGGTAGAAAACATTATGTCACTCTCAACGAACAAGTTCAACTTGAGCGGTCTTTAATGCTACGCTATAGTAATTATATTTGGTATAAAATAATCTAAAGGGTTACTTACAGTACAATTGCAATTTCCATTGTCTACGAGTAGTGCCGTCCCAAAATACGACTCTGCGTGTGCGAACGATCTTTCGCATTGTGATATAATATATAAAAGTGGTTTAGTTTCAGAAATTTCATCCTTATCTTCTCTTACGTTTTAGCAACACTCCTTCAAGAGAAGTCTTTCATCACAATCTCTGTCTGTCAAGGTCAAAACACAATACAACCTTATAGTCCGCTTCGTGAGCCTCTCCGGGGCCTGAGAAAAAAATGGAAGCAGCTGACCTTCACTGTGAACGAGCATAAATTCTTACTTTGCAACATTCTGTGTAAAGCCGTCTGTAGAAGTTGGTTTTTGCACGCCATGTTTGTATATTGTTTGCGTGATATTAAAAAAAGTTTGTTTAAGGGACGTTATGGTTCTAAGTACAGCCGAAAGACCCCTGAAAATCGCAAGTTATGGTAAGCTATGAAAAATAACTCACGCCACCACTGTGCACTGCTAAGACTAACACCCAGGACATCAAAGATGACATCGCAATGTCATTGATGAAATCACTGATGACATCACATGTGTATGTACTTTTCATGGAATTTGTGTACTGGGGATTTTTATTATAATGTTGCGAAAAAAGTGTCAAGGATATTGCAATAAATATCATATCGTTATTAGTGCTTTGAACGATGCATTGATATAAATAGCATTGTATTATGGGATTCTATCTAGTATACTGATCTACTAATGGAGAAACATAGCATTGTGTGCAGAGTACAAGATGAAAGTATATTTCTAATGTTAATATGTTGAATAATGAAATGATAATTGTCCTGAAATGTCCGAAAATTCACAAAATGGGGGTGTTCTGAGGACGTTATTCGTATTGTGTGATTGCTTAGCTGTATGCAATGAGGGAATGGCACAGAGAGTAAAGTGGACGCCTTCCGCGGACACCGCGGCTGTTCGTGGACAGGGCGTGCTACATCCGGGTTTTTCCAGGAAATCCAACATGGAAAGAAGGATCAGCCAATCAGATGTCGAGGTTGTGGATTTGTGTTGAAAGAGACTGTGTGTGGTGAAGATGGCAGAAGTAGAGAAAGTCAGGGTGTTGGTGCTTGGAGATATGTTTGTGTATGGTTTACAACAGTACGCTCAATGCAGGCATGTTGCAAAGAACTTTGATGTGAAATGAGTGGAGGTGGTGTGGAGCACTGTGCCTGATTGCAATGTACAGGGAATTGTACAAATTTGTGAGGATATGGCCACAATGAACAGTCCGCATGTGGTAGTTTTGCACTATGGTGCTTTCCATTTGGGCAACGTCAGTGTAATGAAGATCCTTCCAAATGCGAAAGTAATTATTTCTGGAGTACTACCTAGGGCAATATGGGACAATAGTTCAGTTTTTTGTCCTCAGCAAAACATTGCTAGGTGTGTCATCAACCGAGGCATGTGTGCCTTCATGCTTAGAGCTGGTATGTTCTTCTGTAATAATAAGAATATTGATGCCAGTAATGCTGTTAATTTTAAAGAAGATGGCATTTCTTTATCTTTTACGGGAAATGCCTTTCTATTTTGGAATGTAAGGGTTGCTTTGGATAAGGTTATGTGAAGATTTTAGGATTAAAGTAAGAAAAAAAAACAAGAAAAAAAAATACAAAATAACAGGTGTCTGTCAAGCATCTGTAAAAAAAACAAAAAAAAACGGCTCTTTTCAGAGCCAACTTCAAAGGGGAAATGGGGCACACTATTTAAATTTACATTCACCACGCTCAGATTTTCGATATGTCCGCGGACATGAAAATCACTACGAGGGGGTTAGTATGTTCTATGTTACATGTATATGAAGTCAGGGATATTATGGTTAAGTTGTTCTACTAAAAACCTATGAAATTCAGTGAAAAAACTTTGGTAAAGGGACGTTATGGTTAAGTTGCGCTACTAAAAACCTATGAAATTCAGTGAAAAAACTTTGTTAAAGGGACGTTGTGGTTCAAAGTAAAACCGAAAACCCCCTGAAATTCGGCAGTTATGGTAACATAAGCAACCATAACTCGCGCCACCGTGCACTGCTAACACTAACACCCAGGACATCAAAGATGACATCATGAGTCTGCACGGCTCACCCTGTAGCATGATACAGACTCCATTTTGCGATACATGTAGACTCCATTTTGATAACAACAATCTAGGCCTCAGTGGCACAAGCATCCTGAAGGGCTGCAGCTCTCCCCCAACCGACCGTGCACAGGGAGCCAGCACTCCCTTCACCCTCCTCCCCATGGCGGCTCCACTGAAGGCCTGTTCTCACGAGTAACTAAGTGCGAACAAGTAACTGTACAAACACTGTATCTTTCACCTTCCGCAGTACATCATTGAACTGACGGTGCCGGACCTTTAAACTGGGGTCTGAGAAAAACAAAGCTGCCTCTATAAAACATGTCCTGTCTCATCGCAGACCCCTGCACCTATAATATATGTTGTGAATAACCCCCAACCCTGTTCCCCGTTTGAATTATCACACATGAATGTTGAGCCCGTGTGCCACACAGTTTTATCTATGCTGCTAAGCCATTTGCAAGGAGGATGAAACAGCCTCAAGTTGTTTGTTCATATTAAAATAGGACGACCTTTGCCCATCCCAGAACACCCACATGTAAGGTTATCAAACATATGTATATTCAAATTTGTCATTACTAACCAAGGGTCATTGTTGCTGTGCAATATTTAAAAAGCAATGTGTAAAATCCCTATGCACAATATGATTTCCCATAAAACACGCAAGTTTACAAGTAAATAATTAAGTGTTGCAACATATAAGAGTCTTTTAAAGTGATAAGCACCGCCTTTTTTATCAATTAAATGTTGTTTAAAGTAATTATTTAACCATTGAGCATGTACACAAGTCTGATCATAAGTAGAATGTTGTAAATTTTCACTGATGCTGATGTATACGCCAACCTGGTTCTACCTCATGTTCTATGTTAGCTTTCCCCATGGGTCCGCGCACCCAAATGCAAAACTATGAATGATGTGATGTTAACAAAAAAAAAGTGTAATACAAATAGTGTTCATAAGCTTATGATCGTTGATGTTATATATATATATATATATATATATATATATATATATTTCATGGACGCGGTAGTGGCCATGTAGTTATGGTTAGGTTGCTGTTTCCATAGGAAGAGCACTTTTTGGGCGGCTTATAACTTCGCTCACCATGGACGAATCATAACCAAACTTTGCAAAAAAAAAAGTATATAGCCCACTCTGAATTTCTTTGCAAAGTTTGGTGAGGGGGGAAGAAGAAGGGGGCTCCCAAAACTTATTTTTTTCCCCATAGACTGAATGGGGAAAAAATTTGCTCGCGCCTACAGCCCAAACCGCTGGACGGATTTTCACCAAATTTGGACCAGGAGTAGCAGCTTGGTCCCGAAAGCATGCTTTTGCGAATTTGGTGAAAATCCGTCCAGTAGTTTTTTTTTTAAATTACCAAAAAGTAGGTAAAAAAAATGTGTGATATCTGTGGTCGGTCCGCGGACACACTTCCCTGTTCACTCTGCGGACAGTGTTCTGATTGGCCAATCGGCTTACTTCATGTCTGTGGACATGCAATGTGTTCACTGATTGGATGCCGTAGAGCGTGAAAGGCGTCAAATTTTCGGTAGCGCCCGCCATCTTGGATTCGTGGACGTAATAATATGTGTCTGTGTTCGCAAGCAAGCTGAAACTGTTCTAAGAACACTTGCGGTGTCCTGAAATGCCCTTAAGTTAATAAGTATGGGGGTGTCCTCAGGGCGCTGTCCATATTGTTCACTGGAAAGTTGAATGTGTTCTAAGAACCCTCGCGGTGTCCTGAAATGTTCGTAAATAAACAAAATGGGGGTGTCCTGAGGACGCTGTCCGTATTGTTCGCTGGCAAGTTGAATGTGTCCTAAGAACACTTGCGGTCTCCTGAAATGTTCGTAAATAAACAAAATGGGGGTGTCCTGAGGACGCTGTCCGTATTGTTCGCTGGCAAGTTGAATGTGTTCTAAGAACACTCGCGGTGTCCTGAAATGTTCGTAAAAAAACAAAATGGGGTTGTCCTGAGGGCACTGTCGGTATTGTTCACTGGCAAGTTAAATGTGTTCTAAGAACACTCGTTGTGTCCTGAAATGTACATAAATAAACAAAATTGGGGTGTCGTGAGGACGCTGTCCGTATTGTTCGCTGGCAAGTTGAATGTGTTCTAAGAACACTCGCGGTGTCCTGAAATGTTTGTAAATAAACAAAACGGGGGTGTTCTGAGGACGCTGTCAGTATTGTTCGCTGGCAAGTTGAATGTGTTCTAAGAACACTCGCGGTGTCCTGAAATGTTTGTAAATAAACAAAATGGGGGTGTCCTGAGGACACTGTCCGTATTGTTCGCTGGCAAGTTGAAAGTGTTCTAAGAACTCTTGCGGTGTCCTGAAATGTTCGTAAATAAACAAAATGGGGGAGTCCTGAGGACGCTGTCCGTATTGTTCGCTTGCAAGTTGAATGTGTTCTAAGAACACTCACCGTGTCCTGAAATGTTCGTAAGTTAACAAAATGGGGGTGTCCTGAGGACACTGTCTGTATTGTTTGCTGGCAAGTTGAATGTGTTCTAAGAGGACTTGCAGTGTCCTGAAATGTCCGTAAATTAACAAAATGGGGGTGTCCTGAGGACGCTGTCCGTTTTGTTCGCTGGCAAGTTGAATGCGTTCTAAGAACACTTGCGGTGTCTTGAAATGTTCGTAAATTAACAAAATGGGGGTGTCCTGAGGACGCTGTCCATATTGTTCGCTGGCAAGTTGAAAGTGTTCTAAGAACACTTGCGGTCTCCTGAAATGTTCGTAAATAAACGAAATGGGGGTGTCCTGAGGACGCTGTCCGTATTGTTCGCTGGCAAGTTGAATGTGTTCTAAGAACACTCGCGGTGTCCTGAAATGTTCGTAAAAAAAAAAAATGGGGGTGTCCTTAGGGCGCTGTCTGTATTGTTCACTGGCAAGTTGAATGTGTTCTAAGAACACTCGTTGTGTCCTGAAATGTACGTAAATAAACAAAATGGGGGTGTCGTGAGGACGCTGTCCGTATTGTTCGCTGGCAAGTTGAATGTGTTCTAAGAACACTCGCGGTGTCCTGAAATGTTCGTAAATAAACAAAACGGGGGTGTTCTGAGGACACTGTCAGTATTGTTCGCTGGCAAGTTGAATGTGTTCTAAGAACACTTGCAGTGTCCTGAAATGTTCGTAAATAAACAACATGGGGGTGTCCTGAGGACACTGTCCGTATTGTTCGCTGGCAAGTTAAAAGTGTTCTAAGAACACTCACTGTGTCCTGAAATGTTCATAAGTTAACAAAATGGGGGTCTCCTGAGGACACTGTCTGTATTGTTTGCTGGCAAGTTGAATGTGTTCTAAGAACACTTGCGGTGTCCTGAAATGTTCGTAAATAAACAAAATGGGGGTGTCCTGAGGACACTGTCCGTATTGTTCGCTTGCAAGTTGAATGTGTTCTAAGAACACTCACCGTGTCCTGAAATGTTCGTAAGTTAACAAAATAGGGTTGTCCTGAGGACACTGTCTGTATTGTTTGCTGGCAAGTTGAATGTGTTCTAAGAGCACTTGCAGTGTCCTGAAATGTCCGTAGATAAACAAAATGGGGGTGTCCTGAGGACGCTGTCCGTTTTGTTCGCTGGCAAGTTGAATGCGTTCTAAGAACACTTGCGGTGTCTTGAAATGTTCGTAAATTAACAAAATGGGGGTGTCCTGAGGACGCTGTCCATATTGTTCGCTGGCAAGTTGAAAGTGTTCTAAGAACACTCGCGGTGTCCTGAAATGTTTGTAAATAAACAAAATGGTGGTGTCCTGAGGACGCTGTCCGTATTGTTCGCTAGCAAGTTGAAAGTCTTCTAAGAACACTCATTATGTCCGCGGACATTAAAAGTTCCCATAAGGCATAGTTAAAATGTTTGACTCTATGGGTGTGATATGCTGCGGTGGTTGTGCTTATTATAATATACTTACTGTTTGGTTTAGTAACTCGAGTACATGTATTTCTTGTTCATTTCTGTGATAAAAGAAAAGATCATGTTAGTATTGGTATTTTGTAACGACTTATAACATTGAATAATCAATCTTTTTTTTACCCTCATATTTAGTAGATTACAAAGCAGAGTACTGTGCAATTTGCTCAGTTTCTGTGTTTGTTGCTAAAATCATTGGGTCTGTGGGAGAAAGAAAAATCCATGTTGGATTAAAAAAAACCTTTTTCTGTTATGCTACAGTTTATTTGTTTTTTTTTGTTTTCAGTGTTCACTTGTTTCTGGCTAATGCTGTATATATTGGCTTGTTGCAGTTTTTTGGAGCAGTAACATATCATTTATTTGTTTGGATATTGTAAAATTTTGAAGAAGTTAGATACCAGTAGGCGTATTCTAACTGTCTATGTTTTGATATATTTTAGTGGTATTGATTTATCTGTTTGGTTATTGTAAAATTTTGGGACAGTTAGTTACCAATTGGCGTATTCTAACTGTCTATTCTTTTATATAATTTAGTGGTATTGATTTATCAGTTTGGATATTGTAAAATTTTGGGTTAGTTAGATACCAGTTGGTGTATTCTAACTATCTATTTTTTTGCTCTAATCTAGTGGTATTCATTTATCTGATTAGTTGTTGTACAATCTTTGGGCAGTTAGATACCTGATGGAATATTGTAACAGTTTATATTTTGTTACTACAATTTTGTTAAAGTTTAAGTACAGTTTAGTTAATAAATTTTGGTTTTAAGAACATTAAATAAGCGTTTGAAAGATTTGCTGGTAATCTCTGCTTTAGAGTAATGGTACTATCAATACATTCAAACCATCCACATTTCTTTTTTATATATGCAGTGTAGTAACCTGAATTGGTTGTGGCTCCTGCGTGGTAGATTATACCTACTGTTGTGAAGGTTTTCTTACCAAGTGATACTTGACCATGTGTGAATCCAGTCAGCTTGCAGTTGTTTTTGGTACCATCTGCATTGTAACATAGAAGCATTAGTATTACATATGTACGATGTGTTTGTATTAGTAAGGTGGAGCGATTATCCGAATTGCAGGTAGTACATAACCTACCATGGTTTGCATTTTGTACAAGTTGCTGAAATGGAATGGATTCACAATTTGGTATTGATGTATATATGAAGCGTTCATTGGGAATTTCTTCTTGTTTCACATTGTTGCAGAGAGTGCATGTATGTTTCCACATGTATGAAATCTGAAAGATTTCATTTATAGGTATGTTTTTGTTTTCCAGTACGTGTAGTAAGTACATTAGAAATTCTTGTGGATCTTCCTGTGAGTTTATAGTGAATTTAACCATTCCAGCAAAGTAGTCCAATTGTTGTCTTATTCCATAAACACTATACGTGTTATCAGGATTGTTTGTTGCATTTCTGTGAAGTACTAACATTTGCAAACACAATTGGTCTGTACTGTGTAAGTAAATATTGTCAACAATTGGTTGCAATTGAAATAGAATATTCATTGCTACATTTGCGTAGCAACTTACTCCAACTATATTTGAGAGATTAAATGGACCAGGTAGTTCTGTATCTGATTGAATTTTTATTAGTTTGTCTTCCTTCTTTGACGAAGTACCTGGTTTACTTTCCCTAATTGGTTCTTTTATGTTTGTGGTACTTGATGAAGTTTTAGTTTCTTTTACTCTCTTTGGAGGATTTGCAGTGACATCCTGTTGCATTTCTGTTTGATTTAGTTTTCTGTTCCAACGTTTTACTTTTTGTGGAACAGAATATGTGTTTAGATGGGGTGTATAGTGAGCAAAGTCTATTGTATTCTAAAATGCAAGGAATATTAGCGTTTATTTTACTTGCATCAAAGTTGAATAGAAATACACCGTCAAGTGTACGTAAGCGTGATAGTGCTACATAGCTCATGCCTTCTTTAAAGACTGTGTTACCAATGTCTATCATTGCTTTGTCTAGGATAAGACCTTGTGATTTATGAATGGTGACTGCGTATGCAAGAGTTAGAGAAAATTGTTCTCTGCGTACATACATGTCTTTGAAGAGAAGGAATCGAGTTGTTGAGCGTCCTATCCTTTTCACTTCTGAAAGTTTGTCAAAGAATATTGACAAACTGAATTTTTTTGTCATGTGGATATGTTTGAAAGCCAACAACTGTACCCAGTGCTCCATTAACTAGTCCTTGGTCCACTTCAAGGTTACGTTTAAGCATTACTCTGCAATTTAAGGTTCATTTTAACATCTTTTCCAACCCAGCTGTGTTGGAGAATGAATTTTCTAAACTATTTAATCTTGTTGTGGCTTGCTCACACATGGGTAGTGTCACACCATGTACATCTAGTTTGTCTGTGGTGCTAATTTCCATTATTGGTTGCATTTCTTTATTTAACATTGTTTATTTGAATTTGAAACAGCTTGCAAGAGTTGGCATTAAGGCCATACAATTGACATTTTTATGGGCTAATTGTTCTATAACATCTATAGCATATGCATTATCGCCATAAAGTGCATGAATGTGCCGGGTTTTCAATATTGCATATGTTTCTTTAGATAGTATACCAACTCTCATACTTTTTAAGATGTTGGCATAATTGAGATCTGCAGATTGCTGCATGTTTTCTGTTAATTCTCTGTATTGGAAATGTTGCCAAAGGTTGACATTTCCAATACTGCCAACAGTTTTACGGCAGAGTTTGTGTCCTAATGTTTTAAAAATAGGCTCACCTTTTACTGGTGTCAATTGAACAAGATCTCGGAAAACAATAATGTGTTTTCCTGCAAATAGCTCTTCATAGTTTGTTTTGAGTACTTCTTGTAATCTGAGGTGAATCAAAGCCAACATTAGGTTGGACACCATGCTCACTTCATCTATTAGTAGCATTTTCATTTGTTTTTATACTCTGCGTATTTCCTTTGCAGCTTTTGTAGAAAGTTTGTAATAATTTGTTTTCATGTTCTACTGGCAGGAGTAGTAATCGGTGTAAAGTGACACTGCCTATGTTGTAGGCAGCTAAACCTGTGGGGGCAGTGACAACAGCTGACAGTTTGTTGTTTGTCAATTGTTGAAGGAACTTACTGATGATTTTGATTAGGAATGTTTTGCCAGAACCAGCTTCACCACTGACGTACAGTAGTGTAAGTTTGTAATTTTGGCAGGTGCATTCTTTGTTTTCATGCTGTACACCATGTGCAATTTCTTTTGTTACTTCTTGAAAAATGCCACGTTGTTCATTGTTTAGTTTTGATTGTAGCATAGTTAAGTCTTCTTTATCTTTATACTGACATATGGTGTTTTCTACTTCTGTCATAGCTAATTCTGCCTCATTTTTTATTTGTGGTTCTCCCAGTGGTTCTTGGCTTCCTGTTACAGAAGGTTGACTACTGTCAGGAGTATCCTTATCTAGTTGGGCTTGGAGTTCTTCTTCATGTTGATGTTCATTGTGCAACATTGTTTTGTACTGTGTAAAGTTTACATCAGTTATAGTGCTTTCATTTACTTTGAAAGCGTCTTCATATGAGTCATAGTTATCTAGTATTTCTTCTTCTTTTCTCCATGGTTTAAAGAGTTGTAGAAGGGACATGTAATATACTTCTTTATGTTGAGGAGTCTTTAATGACAATTTCATATGATTAATTAAATTTGGTTTGGTGAGTTTTACTAAGCTGCCTTCACAGTTTGTCACTCTGTATTTACCTTTTTTTCATCGGGTTTTATATTATTTTTGTATGTGAAGTTTTGGGCTATGTGGTATAGACACATGATTTCCAAAGTATTACTTCTGTTTCGGTAGTATGTGTCCAATAAATTGTTTTTTAAAATGTCTTGGCTGTTGGGATCATGTTTGGCTATTGTTTCTATATCTTCATATGATTTTAGAACTCTTTTTCTAGATTTAGCTGGTCCAAGACTTAGCCATACTATATTTTCAGATTTACCATACTATGCAGTACCAGTTAAACGATCAGCTGCTTCATAGGATCCACATTCTCTATGGGAGAGCATTTTTATGCCCAAGCTGTATAATTTCTGAGATACTGTTTTATATGATGAAAGATCATTCCAGAGGTCTTGGAGCTCTGACTTTTCTGCTTTGGTTAAGTGTGCTGTGACATATCATGCAACTGCAGTAGAATTGTCTGCAATGTACTGCACATCTATTTTTGCATTCCATAAGTGGCTAATGATTGCATTGTAATCATTGATATATTTTTCTTCTTCTTTTTATGTAATATGTATTTTAGGTGACTTACCTTTAACACTATGTCTAACTGAAGACATGAGGTTGTTCACTTGACCTGTATTTGAAACTGGTCTAGGGAAACCAAATCGGCATTTGGTGTAGTATTTCCCTTTGTTTTTGTATTTGCGACGACAATATTTGTGTCTTTGAAATTGTAAAATGTGTGCATGAAGATCAATATTGGTGGCTTCTGATGGAATTTCACAAGTGACATATTTTTCAATAAACTTTAAAACAGTGGCATCACTGTCTTGACAAAATTTAGGAGCATCTTTAATCCATAAAAACATGCGGATATCTGGTGCTCCTCTGGCTTGGTATTCTTTTCTCCAAAAGAAGTGATGGACTTCTCCGAGGGGAGGAGCAGTTTTATTACAAATAAAGTGTAGCATAGCAATGAAGCGATGGTGAAAATATCTTGAAACATTAACAGGATCTAGAGAACAAAGTTCTCCAGGTGTTAGTATATCTATGTTTGTTTTGCTTTTGTTTGATATGCGTAGGAAATCATGTAAATCTTCCCATGCATATTCTGCACAACTTAATGTAACAAACCAAGTTGGTGGGCCAAGGTTTCTGATCATACAACGTACATCTCCATTACGTCGAAACCAGTATTCTTTAGTACCACGCATGTTTGCTAATAGATTTCTAATATTTGATTGTAAAACTTCATCTTTTTGTTGCACTTTTTGAAATAATTGTGTAGCTGTCATATTTTGAAAGTGGGATCCTGATTTTAATGTGTGTGCAACTCTGTAACATAAAGTTGCTAGTTCACTTTCAAAGAGTAGGTGGAATATGTATTCCACATTTTGTCCAAATCTGGGATCTTCAGAATACATTTGTAATGAGCGGTATTCTGATGCTGATATTTGAGTAGGTCTATCATCTTACCTTCCTCCTTTGTCAGTAGGAAAGAGTAGAGGAAAAGCACGTGCTTCTATACTTTTTTCCCATATGCTGATTGGGGATCCATTTGTTTGACGCATTTGGTACGTTTCCAGTGCATCTTCTATGGTGTCATTAGAGTGCAATGGATGAATTGTAAAATGGTCTAAAGTATTTGATATTGTAGCAGGATCTAGGAGCTCAAATTGACCAGCTTCTTGTGTCTCTTGAATTATTTCAGTTGTATCCTTCAAGTTTTCTTCAATATTAATTTCTTTGTAATATTCATTATTCTCTTTAAGATATTGCAAGGCTTGTCTAACTTTATGTAAATCTACCAGCTGTTGCCATTTTTTTTTTGTCTTTTGTAGGTACTCCATTTACTAAGATAATTAAAGATTGCTGCATTGGACGTTGCACTTCTAGAGTGTGTACATTTTCTTTTAGATCTAATGGTAAATACACTACTTTTCCACAAATACCTTTCACTAATTCAGAGGGAGGTAATTTTGCTGTTTTCGGTTGAATGCGTATTATTGCTTGAAATGGGTGCACTGCTTGAATTATGATGCTCTCATATAAATTAGGTTGTTGTAGGGGTTTTGGTAGTGGATATAATTCCAAATTATTTGTGATAGCAC
Source organism: Ambystoma mexicanum (assembly GCF_040938575.1). Classification (NCBI taxonomy): domain Eukaryota; kingdom Metazoa; phylum Chordata; class Amphibia; order Caudata; family Ambystomatidae; genus Ambystoma; species Ambystoma mexicanum. The sequence goes on from NC_090928.1 coordinate 553,971,203, forward strand.
GTGAAGGAGCTTGGTTGTTGACAAGTTTTGTAGTGCAGTAACTGCAAAGTATTAAGGGGTCAGTTATTTCGTATTTGTTTTCTGCTATAAGATAGAGAGCTAATTCAAACCATTTAGAATCTTCATTCGCTTCTGTTTTGTATGATAGGTCTACAGTTTTTGTGTTACTTTTATAAAAAGTTCTGCGGCAACATACACACACATGGTTTGGTACTTCAGCTGATGTACTTGTAAATTTTAGTATTTCTTTTTTGTATATGTGTAGTAAAAGGTTGCCATGTGTAGAATTGTTGCTAATTTGGTTTACAGCTATTTGATTCTGTAAGTGGCTTTCACTTCCAAAATATTTTTTCTGGTTATAGTCGATTTCTTCAAGTAGGTCTTTTGCTGTACCATGTAGACAAATGTTATTTCAATTGGCTAGTGCTAAAGTAGGACTTTTAACATAGTACAGTTTATAAACTAGATTTCTTATAGTGGAATGATGTGTTGATATCCTTTTGATATCATGGAAGGTGGTTTTGCAAGTAGGTCCTGTAATGCAGGCCAATGAATGTCCTTGTAGTCCTGTTTACTTGCGCACTGGACAGGTATCCATATTTTGCAGTAGTTTAATTTTGATTTTGTCTTTGCCTTTCACATATTGATTGAGGAATTGGCGTAAAGACTTGACATTATTTTTGGGAATGTTACACATTGACGTGCATTGCCAATTGTACACTAAATGTTGTGATTCAGTTAAATGGAGGGGTAATTCTAAGTTTTCAGGGCATATTTTTGTAAGGAGTACTTCTTGTTCCATTATGGTATTATTAACTTTTTCATAACCTCGACCACTGCTATGTATGGCAATTGTATTTGTTTGCTTTTGTTTGTATGCTTCTTCATTAAAGTAGGGTTCTGTGCTTGAAGTGTGACTTCATTCACCTCTGCAGATACTTAAGAAGTTCTTTCTGTTGACATTTAATTTATTGAGAAGTCTTTTTTGTAATTTAGTCATTAGTTTTGTTAGTGGTTTCATTTTGTTTAACACTAAAATAAATAACTTTCTTTTGAGAATAATTGCACTGTCTATCAACGCTTCTAAGATTAATTTTATACGATAGGTTTTAAGGGTTGAACCTGGTTTCTCTCCTGTTTTTATAAGATTTTGAAGGACTCTGTGACAAAACATTTTGGCTAAAATAATTTTCTTGGTATGCTTACTTTGCACAATAATAATAATAATAATAATAATAATAATAATAATAATAATAATATCAAGATTTATAGAAGCAGTTTTATCTGTAGTGATAGCTGATTTTTTGTTACTTGTTTTCTGGTTTGTTTTACATTTTGATAGAGGAGGCAACGTTTTTGTACTTGAAACTTCTTTTGTTTCACTAAATGACTGTATTAGCTGTTTTGTTTCAACTTTTTTTTACAAATTCTGCTAGAGATGGATGCTTATGTTTGACACTTTTATTTTGATTTGTTCTACTTCTGTGTTGCTTTCTACGGACTTGATTTTTGGTAGGCATTCTTTAGGGTCTGTTAAAAAAATAAAGAAGGTATGGGTTAGGGTGTTCTGCAATGTATGTGTGCTGTGTGCATGAGTGTTTGAGTAAGATGATAAAGATGTATGTAATGGTGTGTGATTGTGCATTGGGCAACTACAACTAGTATGGATGGGTATTCTTGAATTAAGGTGCTACTGAACTGGGGTTTAGATGACAGAAAAAAGTAAGCTAGTGGTGTGGAGAAGTACAAATATCAAATCTAATGCTATACAATTAAAACAGTTGTTTGTTCTATAACATCAAAATTCTAGCAGCTAAATTGGGTAATTTGTGTGTCAAAAAATAGGAATTTGTGGACCATTGTGGCTGTAAATCGCTGTTTAAGAAATGGGTATTTTTGGAGAGAATGGTGCACAATCTCTATTTTTAGGCACAGAAATAGCATGAATTAACCTTACAGGTTGTTTGAGTAATAATACAAATATTATGGTGGTATTCAACTTCCTTTTTTTCTAAAATGAGCAGGTTACTTCTTAGTTGTTCTTTGTACTTCAAATTCGGCTGCTTCTTTTAAGGAGAATGGTCTTCACTGCAATTGTAAAAGAAACAAATTAGTAATTGTGTTTGTATATAGCACTGTTTTTAATTTAGACATTGATTTTTTTAATTGACATCCTCAGCGCCATCCTCAAAACCATTAAAACTATCTTATTGACATAATATATGTCGCACCAGTTGAATACATATCATTTGTTGTTAATGAATAAACTGTATTGCAATGACTAACTGTAGCAAACAAAATATCTTTAGTATGCCTTGTGAAGTTTATAATGTACCACTGATTACCACTATTCCTGTAACTAAGCTCTTGCAAGTAATAGTGCATCAATGTCACGGGCTGCTTGCCCTATATAAATATAAGTAATTTAATAAATAAAAAAAATAAAATAAATGTTTATGTTATTGTACAAGTATTGTTGTTTGAAATTTGAACATAGTGTGTGCATGCAATTTTGTTTGACTATATGTAGTCTACATATTGTATTTAAAAAATGTTAGTTGTACATGATTTGAATATGTGTGTGTAAAAAGAAATTAAATAGTATAAAGGTTTGTAAGTGGCAGTTGGAAAAAAGACAGTAATTTCATTTTACAGATTATACAAGGTAAAAGTCAGTTAATCTGTTCATATGAAACTACAACATTTGTACATGTACTTTACAGAAAATATGCATACCTGTAGTTTGTGTTCATGCATATGGATATGCATGGAGCTGCAAGTAGAAATCTTGGAGACTTGTACAGTATTTCTTGTAGAAGGTGCTTTCCAATGAAATGACACTTGTACTCAGAGAGATTCACAGTACATTTGCAGTGCTGATCTATGATGATGCAGTTATATGTGGAGGTCTTCTATGTGATTGGTGGATGGTCATGTGACTTCATAGCTACATCCAATGGTGGAATGGCACAGAGAGTGAAGTGGAAATGGTAGAAGGGCTTTCCATGTTACGATATATCTGCGGACATGGCGGTAATTCGCGGACATCGGGTGTTACATCTGGGTATTTTTGGGTTGGGAAGCCTTGCAAATGAGAATGAGCCTAGAAAGGGATTGGTCAGGAAAGTTAAGTGGGTGTGTTGTGCCAGGAGAGAGTTTCTCAGATGCTCTGTTTGCAGAGAGAAGAACAGATAGCTATGGCTGTGAGTTTCAGAAAACAGATTGTTTGGATTTTGGGAGATTCGTGGATACTTTGGTTGAAGGTGCATGCAGAAAGCTGTGGAGTAGCTGTAGATCTTGGATTCCCACATGTGGAAGTACACTGGCATGGAGTACGTGGAATGAAGTGGTTGAACTTGCTACCTCTCTGTGCTACTTTGGAGACAGAGCCACATCCAGATATAATTATAATTCATTGTGGTGGGAACAGTTTAGGACATGTGTCTGGAATGTCTTTGCAATTTGCAATGAAAGAAGGGATTGGAAAGGTCATGGAGATGTTTCCAAATTCTCAAGTAATTTTTTCACGGATTGCGCATGTGGCTTCATTCTTCTTCATTTGGTCCACAAATGGAGAAAGCAAGGCGCAATGTCAATAAGGCTTGTTGTGCCTTTCTAAGAGATTTTGGCATGTTCTTTTTTCACAATGAAAATATTATGTTTCGTAGTACATACATTTTTCGCAGAGATGGAGTGGCAATCAGATTTTTCTGGGAAATATACAAAATGCATTGTGACCTTTTTTAGAATTACAGCATCCATTGTGTAGTACGTGTTGAATATTTATATTTTTTCAAACACAAACACCACCAAAAGGCTCTTTTCAGAGCCACCACTTCCTCCCAGAGAAAATTCCAATGGTTATGATAGGGCAGCACCCCAAAATTTTAGATGTCTGCGGACTGTCTACGGACTTCTAAAAAATACACAGGGCCCTGCTTCATTTATTTTCACTTCTATTTTTCAATTGTGAAAGGCGGCTCTGAAAAGAGCCTTTTTTTTTTTTTATTTTTGTTGTTTTATATTTTTTTTGGTTTTGTATACAAGACACAATAGGAGAGGAGGGGAAAGGAGGGTAAAGAGGGGGACACCAGTCTCAGGGATAAGAAAGGGCAAGCTGAGAGAGGAAGATGTAGAGTGGGTTTTATTTGGGTAGTGGGCAGATCTTCTCGTGCTCTGAGACGGTAGTCTCAAAAGCACTTTGAAGTCGCTCCCCCCTGCAGACTACTGCATTGCAGTCCATACACACAACTGTGACCTTCGAAAGGTAAGAGTCATCAGCATTGCGTATGGCCTGTGAGGCAGCTTGAGGAATACGCTGTCCCACAGGAGTGTTCCTTGTGGTGACAGGATCAGAAACGGAGGATGAAGTAGAGGAAGTCAACCTGCTACGCTCCTCGCAAGGTACAACCTTGTGAATGGCCCCAGAGTGAAATGACCTTAGGTGTCGCTTCATGGTAGTGGTCCCAAAGCTGTACGAACCATGCCTCCCGCAGCTGAGTACCATTTTGCACTCATTGCAGGTGATTTGGTTCGCACAAGCCTTAGGACCATTCCCATGAATGGTAAATAACCGCCACACCCAAGACTCACACCGAGTACGGGTAGTAGGGACTTCCACTACCTCATTCTCGTCATCCTCCTCTTCCTCCTCTGCATCCTCACTCCTGTTCCCCTCTTCAGGCCCTTGAGGAGGTGGTGGTGGTGGAGGGGGTCGGGGTGGTGCTGAGGCAGATGCAGCACCAGGTGGCAGCAGTGCAGCCATGGATGCCATCAGGTTGAAGATGGAAATCTGCAGGTGGCAGCAAAAATCGCTGTGCTCTATAGAATAGCCAGAAACACAATGAGAATAAGCTCTAGGGTGTGGTCTTTTATAGGGGTGCTTGTTCGCAGTTCGCAGGCATGCGCGCTGGCCGCAGACAGATCAAACACAAAAAAAGGTTCAAAAAGTTTCAAAAAGTATGTAGAAACTCAGGATTAGTATGTGGGACGTGTGCTATGGTGAGTTTTTATTACATGAAAATGTACTTTTAAATTGTTGGGGAACATGAACAGTGTCCGCATTCAAAAAATGCGATCAGCGTGGGCGCGGTCACATGATCGCTTCGCGAACATGTCCGCGAAGGAAGCGGCTGTCCGCAGGACACCAAATGCACGGACATTGGTTTGCGCATTTCGTTGATGTTCTAAGGGCACTGTTCGGGTCCTGAAGTAATTAAAAGTGCGTCACACGTCAAACGAACAGTTACGGACAGGCGTTTGTTCTTAGAACAGAACAGTTTCAACTTGCTTGCGAACAATACGGACAGACATAGCATCCTCAGGACATCTCCATTTTGTTTATTTACGCACATTTGAGGACACCACATGTGTTCTTAGAACAGTTTCAATTTGGTTGCGAATAATATGGACGGCAAAGCATTCTCAGGACATCCCTATATTTGTTTATTTATGAATATTCCAGGACACTGCATGTGTTCTTAGAACAGTTTGAACTTGCATGCAAATATTACGGAGAGGTATAGTGTTCTAAGGACACCCCTATTTTGTTTATTTACGAACATTATAGGGCACATGATGTGTTCTTAGAACAGTTTCAACCTGCCTACGAACAAAACGGACAGGCATACCGTTCTCAGGACACCCCTATTTTGTTTATTTATAAACATTTCAGGACACAGCATGTGTTCTTAGAACAGTTTCAACTTGCTAGCGAACAGTACGGACAGGTATAATGTTCTTCAGGACACCTCCATTTTCGTTTCTTTACGGACATTCCGGACACCCGCTGTGTCTGCGGACACCTGAATTGCTTTTAAAAAAGAAATATGAAATGAATTAGAACACAATATAAAAATTTAACGTTGTTTAACATATAAGAATAATTTATGACAGAGAAGGTGAGGCAGAAACTGAAACAGGAGAATTAGGGGTTTCAACAGGATTTGGAGGTGAAGAAGGGATGGAAGTCTCATTAAAAAGTTTTGGTTCATGGAGAGGGTTTGGGGAAAATTGACTGGGATATGGAGAGGCGAGACTGGTACATGTGGGACAATGGTACAACGATTTTTGTTTAAAATGATCTTCCACAAAGGTTTTCAAATTATTAAAATTATCCAACAATAGATCCATTTTTTCTTGTATGCTGTGAAGAGTCTTATCCATAACAGCTTTTTCTGAAGTACTTTCTATTTTGGTATGCTCTGTACAAAAAAAAATATATATGTTAAATGTATATAAAATAATAATAATTAAATGGCTTATATTGTAAAGTGTCTACCATTAGTTTCACTATCTTCTGACATTTCCTCATGTGGGAAATGCTCTTCTAGCCACTCCAGAGTACTAGACATTTCTGTGAGAAAAAACACATAATATCATTTTTTTTAATCTAATACAGAAAGCTTATAAATATATGAGTAAAATGCAGTACACTTACTATTTCAGGTAAGGTCTGTAGGTCTGCTATTCTTCTTGGTTGTGGAGTGCCTGTGAGGTAATTATGTTGGAAGCCTATTTATCTTCTTTTGGTATATTCCATTTTAGAACATGATAGGGGTAATTCATAGAATCCAGCGCACAAGTGGCGCACGCGGCTGGCGCACAGTGTGCGCAAGCGAATCCCTGCGCCAGCCACGTGCGCCAAAATACATTTCTGCGCACAGCGTATTCATGGATTCCAGCCACCAAAACCAGCCGTGGCGCACAGTGGCACAGCGACCCTGCAGCAGCGCCAGTTACGCCCCCAAGAATGCCCTTTGCGCAGGGAAAAGCCATCAAAATCCCCAATCCAGCGCAAAGGGCTGCACTAACCCTGTACCAGCACAGCAAGCGGGGTACGTGTATCACTGGGGTGCACGGGAAGTACCTCACGTTATTTCAGCTGGGTACGAGTATTTCAGGGGTGCGCGGGAAGTTCCACACGCGATTCCATCAGGGTACGTGTACATCAGGGGTGCGCAGGAAGTTTCACACGTGAATTCAGCAGGGTACGTGTATTTCAGGGGTGCGCTTGAAGTTCCACACGTGAATGTCCTGGGTACGTGCATCTCGGGGTGCGCCGGAAGTTTCACACGTGAATGTCCTGGGTACGTGTATCTTGGGGTGCGCGGGAAGTTTCACACGTGATATCAGCAGGGTACGTGTATTTCAGGGGTGCGCTGGAAGTACTACACGCGAATGTCCTGGGTACGTGTAACTTGGGGTGCGAGGGAAGTTTCACACGCGAATGCCCTGGGGACGTGTATCTTGGGGTGCACGGGAAGTTTCACACGCGATATCAGCAGGGTATTTGTATTTCAGGGGTGCACTGGAAGTTCCACACGCGAATTTCCTGGGTACGTGTATCTTGGGGTGCGCAGGAAGTTTCACACGCAAATGTCCTGGGTACGTGTATCTTGGGGTGCGCGGGAAGTTTCACACGCGATATCAGCAGGGTACGTGTATTTCAGGGGTGCGCTGGAAGTTCCACACGCGAATGTTCTGGGTACGTGTATCTTGCGGTGCGCGGGAAGTTTCACACGCGAATGTCCTGGGTACGTGTATCTTGGGGTGCGCGGGAAGTTTCACACGCGACATCAGCAGGGTACGTGTATTTCAGGGGTTCCGTGGAGTATTACACATGAATTGGCCGTGTGGGTCCTCCCAGGTGTTCGCTCCACAACCTCCACGGCCCCTGCAGGCAGCCCACACCACGGGGGACTACCCTGCACCCCCACTCATGTCCCCCAGCACCCCCACCCCCCAGCACTGCCAGCACTGTGGGGCACCCTCCACCAGGCCCCCAACTCATGTCCCCCTGCACCCCCCAGCACTGTGGGGCACCCTCCACCAGGCCCCCAACTCATGTCCCCCTGCACCCCACCCCCAGCACTGTGGGGTACCCTCCACCAGGCCCCCACTCATGTCCAACTCATGTGCCCCTGCACCCCCACCCCCCAGCACTGTGGGGCACCCTCCACCAGGCCCCCACTAATGTCCAACTCATTTCCCCTGCACCCCCACCCCCCAGCACTGTGGGGCACCCTCCACCAGGCCCCCACTCATGCCCAACTCATGTTCCCCTGCACCCCCAGCACTGTGGGGCACCTGCCAGCAGGCCCCCACTCATGTCCAACTCATGTTCCCCTGCACTCCCACCACCCAGCACTGTGGGGCACCCTCCACCAGGCCCCCAACTCATGTCCCCCTGCACCCCACCCCCAGCACTGTGGGGTACCCTCCACCAGGCCCCCACTCATGTCCAACTCATGTTCCCCTGCACCCCCACCCCCCAGCACTGTGGGGCACCCTCCACCAGGCCCCCACTAATGTCCAACTCATTTCCCCTGCACCCCCACCCCCCAGCACTGTGGGGCACCCTCCACCAGGCCCCCACTCATGCCCAACTCATGTTCCCCTGCACCCCCACCCCCCAGCACTGTGGGGCACCTGCCAGCAGGCCCCCACTCATGTCCAACTCATGTTCCCCTGCACTCCCACCACCCAGCACTGTGGGGCACCCTCCACCAGGCCCCCAACTCATGTCCCCCTGCACCCCCACCCCCCAGCACTCTGGGGCACCTGCCAGCAGCCCCCAACTCATGTTCCCCTGCACCCCCACCCCCCAGCACAGTGGGGCACCCTCCACCAGGCCCCCACTCATGTCCAACTCATGTTCCCCCTGCACCCCCACCCCCCAGCACTGTGGGCACCCACCACCAGGCCCCAACTCATGTTCCCCTGCACCCCCACCCCCCAGCACTGTGGGGCACCCTCCACCAGGCCCCCACTCATGTCCAACTCATGTTCCCCTGCTCCCCCACCCCCCAGCACTGTGGGGCGCCTGCTAGCAGGCCCCCAACTCATGTCCCCCTGCACCCCCACCCCCCAGCACTGTGGGGCACCTGACAGTAGGCCCCCACTCATGTTCCCCTGCACCCCCACACACCAGCACTGTGGGGCACCTGCCAGCAGGCCCCCACTCATGTCCAACTCATGTTCTGCTGCACCCCCACACCCCAGCACTGTGGGGCACCCTCCACCAGGCCCCAACTCATGTTCCCCTGCACCCCCACCCCCCAGCACTGTGGGGCACCTGCCAGCAGGCCCCCAACTCATGTTCCCCTGCACCCCATCCCCCCCAGCACTGTGGGGCACCTGCCAGCAGGCCCCCACTCATGTCCAACTCATGTTCCCCTGCACCCCCACCCCCCAGCACTGTGGGGCACCCTCCACCAGTCCCCCACTCATGTCCAACTCATGTTCCCCTGCACCCCCACCCCCCAGCACTGTGGGGCACCCGCCACCAGGCCCCCACCTCATGTCCCCCTGCACCCCCACCCCCCAGCACTGTGGGGCACCCTCCACCAGGTCCCCACTCATGTCCAACTCATGTTCCCCTGCACCCCCACCCCCCCAGCACTGTGGGGCACCTGCCAGCAGGCCCCAAACTCATGTCCAACTCATGTTCCCCTGCACCCCCACCCCCCAGCACTGTGGGGCACCTGCCAGCAGGCCCCCAACTCATGTTCTCCTGCACCCCCACCCCCCAGCACTGTGGGGCACCCTCCACCAGGCCCCAACTCATGTTACCCAGCCAACATGTCATCACAATCTAGATCCCTGGTCCCTATGGTCAGCCTCCAAATGCCAAACACCCACCCGAGTATTGCATCCACCCACTTAGAAATGGCAATAACATGATAGAACCCAATTGCAAGTTTGGAAATGAACACATGTCCCTCACATACACCCAATGGGTGTCAGTGAATCTCAAAACCCATATCATGATATGCATGAAACCAATGAGATGATACTACACATTGAAGTATGAACAAAAAATATGTATTAAAGGAAACATAAATTGAATCAAAAATAAACAAACAGAAATGGGACTTTAAAAAAATAAAAAGCAGCATGTCCGTGAAATAATGCAAAACCAAAAATCATAATCCAAAGGAATGGTGTCCAAAGTCACAGTCCACAAAAGAATATCCAATGGAAAATTATAAATGAAAGCCATTGCTCCATGGGTAAATTGTAAAAAAAATAAAAAATCCAACAGTCAACTATATACAGATGAACAAGCCAGGGTCCATGATCCCAACAGAAGAAATGAAACCTATCTAATAACACTACCTAATAAAAAAAAACTATATACAAAAATGTGGCCCATTGTCCAAAAGGTCCAAAAAAAATGCAAAACCAAAGGAAACCTAACACTAACTACAGAACTATTTACAAGGGCAACGGGCTAGTCCGACGGCTCACTTTTGGATGTCCCGGGCCAGGGCATCATTGAACTCCTGCTCAATGTCCCGGAGGCGGTCCTCCTCCATGGCCCCGAGGGTCCGCAGGGCTGTCGACATGTCCACCTCCAACCCCCTGCGGATTGTCTCGAGGCACTCGGCCCGCCTCAGGGCCCTCCGCATGGAGTTCTCCGCTCTGACCATCGTGAGCCATGCCTCTTTCGCCCGCTGCCGCTCCGCATCTATGGCGTGGCCCAACCGCTGCCACACGGAAGACACTTTCTGTCCTGGGTCCTCCTGCCCTCCGGCCGATGCCTGCCCCTCCGATGTTGCAGGCCCCGAGCCATCATGGCTCCCACCACGTTGCTGCTGCTGCTGTGCCTCTGCCCGTGCACTGCCTCCTGCTGCCTGCATATCCTCCGCTGGCTGGGGTGCAGTCGTTGATGTGGCCACCCCTGCTGGATGTCCGACTCCCGACTGTGGCAGGGATGCCTCCTCCACCAGCCTGGCCGCACTGTCAGAGGCAGCTCCACAGGGCACCCAGGTGACTGATGGGTGGGAAGATGGCATGGAGGATGACTGGCGCATAGGGGGTTCAGTTGAGGAGGGGGTCGCAGCAAGCCCCACAAATGGAGGAATCCGGCCTGGGTGACCTGTCCCAGTAGGCCGACGCGGTCAACGAGCCATTCGAGATGACGTGCAGTCTCCTCATGAAAAGACTGCCGGTCACCTCGCATGGTCCGTTGACGCAACGCCACACCAGTCAGGTACTGGCTCAACCCGGACCCGGATAGCCACGTCCGCAGGCAGAGGAAGGCCAGTTGTCGTGAGCTCATCCCCTGCCTGAAAATGGGTCTGGACGTAGGCATCCCTGCTGGGGCAAGATGATGCAGGGACAAGATCAGGGACAGGATTGCACACAGGCACCTCCGCGGCGGCCTGTGCTGCCTTCTGTCCCTGGTCCTGCACTGCACCACTAGCACCAGTGGAATCCCCATCTCCAGACCCCGTCTCTGTTGCTTGCACGGCCTCCTCCTCCACCAAACCCCCCACCAACCTGGATGACTCTGTGCCATCTTCCCCCATTGGGCCCTGTGGGGTCCCAGCTGCCCCTTCTGCTGCCGAGGAGTCCAACTCCAACCTCCGCCTCTTGGACCTCCCCCCGGCAGCTGCGGCCTGGAACACGGCACCGGACTCCTCACTCCCCGACGAGATCACAACCTGGGAGGGGTGCTGGGCCTTGCGTCTCCGGTTGGACGTGGGATCCCCGCCGCTGTGCTCCACAGCACCTTCTCCGCCCTCTTCATCAGTTGACGCTGCAGACAGGGAGAAAGAAAACACAGGCATCAGGGCACTGTACAATGGACACATACACACATGACAGTTGTACATGAGTGGCATTGGCAAACCTTAGACATGCCATCACAATCCCCAACACACATGTCATTTCAACTTGCACACATGAGCCATGCCACAGCCATATCGCAACTGCCAGCACCATCCATACACATACAACAGCATGAGCAGGCAATGGTGAGCCAGACATCACATGCAACACAGGATGTGCACTACACATGTACACACACCACCACACGTGCATGCATGTGTACACCTCTGCCAAGTGTCGCAGTGTTCAGATGGGCATCCATGTCACATCTGCCAATCAGGCTTCCACATCCCGCTGTCACATGCATCCATGTTGCATCACTGTTGCACCCTTGTCAAATACACACATGTACACAGTGCTGATACATGCAGCTGAAAACAACAGACATGCGTGACATCACGAACATGTCTACTTACATACACATTCATCCAAACATGTGGGCCCACACAACTGCATTTGGCATGCAAGCCTACACACACAAGCACCATCCGTGTCTCACACATTACAGCCCTCGCATGTGTTAGCCTCACGGCCCTGTACACCCCCACCCATACTCGACCCCATACAAACAGATGTGCAACCTGCACACTACTGAAACATCACCACACGCACAGCTCACAATCAGGATGCATGTACACTGACCACTCGACTCCAGACGGGTCTGCCTCTCAAGGACCTGGACGTGGAGCGCTGGGGATATGCGTTCCAGGACCCTCATCTGATCTTCCGACAAGTGGCCCTGTAGGGTATTTTGTGGAGATTTGGGGCCTGACGGTATTTTATTACCGCCGAAAAATAACTTAGCAATAATCACTCTTTGTATTCAGATTTGGCCATGTGCAACAATAATACAATGGACATGCATTATTTCAGCACCCAGACCTGCATATTTGGTATACGTGGTTGGTGGTATTTTGGTGAGCATAATTCCCTTGTTTTATTTGTGGCCCCAATGTCCAGAATCCCTTATCTTTGCTTAGATTTTTCGTGTGATCACTAGAGAGACCTCAGACCTACATTTTAGGAATACCACATTTTCAGTGATAGTGTTGGTGTGCCACCATGGGCGAACTCACTGACTTATTTACGACAGAGAGCTATATATGGTAGTCTTGTGGTAATTTCCACTACCTTATATACGGTAGGGAGCTATGTTCAGAGAGTCTCTCTTCCCGTTGGCTCATGTACCTCCAACAAGCTATGCTACAGTCACTCACAATTATTCATACTGATTCTGACATGCACACATCTGTCTTAAAATGACCATTGCACTGTTTAAAAATCTCCCCACATCATCGGCATTGTAATGGTAAATAGTCAATACACCACCCGTCTGTTTTCAAATATTTTTCTGTATTATAAAAGTTGCATTTAAACACGATCTCATTCTTTACAGAAATAAATAAAATGGTACAGTAAAAGCATTGTCTATGACACACTGCAAAGAGAGTGGCAGAGAACAGAACTCAAATTGCAACATTAGCATTTGATTAAGGCATGCACAGGAATCCTACACTGACTGCATATTACCGTACACACTCAGCTCCCACACTTCTCATTACCTTATCTTTTTAGTTGTTCTCTTTGGCTGTTCTCTTTGTGAATGTGGCTCCCTTGGATTAACTCCAGCAAAAAGGAACGCTTGCCTTCTCAAACCGGGGTCATTGCCTGGAATTCTCAGCTTTTGCAGATAGGAACGCCTCAGCCAGTGGAAAGGTCCTTCTTTCAGCTCTCCCCAAACTCGACTGCCAAATCTTGACTGTAGCAGGACGCAGGGATCTGCATTCAGTCAGGAGTCCCACAGCCAGGTCTTCTCCCCAGTAGTGCAGAAAAATGTCTGCCTGTCTTTTTCCTGATACTGCCCACTAAAACTTTCATCTCAGCCCTCTGTATGACGTGTCCCAATGAAATCCATCATCTCTCATCCTCCTACTCTCAACAATAGCTTCGCTTATACATTTGCAATTGTTGCAAATCTGACTTCCTTCTTCCTGCAGTTACTGTGCACAAAAACACGGAGAATCAGGCAGAGAAGAGAAGAAAAAAAAATCTGCACACACATTTAAATGGCTTTCAGAGTATGCCTAATTCTGCAGTGGAGAACACATTTTATTAGTGGGTTATGTTAAATAAGGTTTTATTAGTCAGGTTAATGGTTAATAGGTTAGCTGTTAATTTTCAAATGTGTCTCTCGCACCATAGGCATTTCAGGTGAAAAATAGTGTGCATTTTTAAATGAGCACGTGTGCTTTTAACTGTAAAAATAGATTTGCATCTTATATGTTAAAATCGTTTTTGACTGAATAGCCTGTCTTTCCTTGTTAATCTGGTAACCCATATAGCAATGCACCGCACCCTTGTGGTGGTGCTGCGAAAAAAATTTGCTACCTGTGCAGTAGTGCTGTACTCTGTGCTGTTTGCTACCTGTGCAGTAGTGCTGTACTCTGTACTGTAACACGCCAAATATCCTTACATATACCCTCCTTTTGTTTTTAGAACTTGGCTATAATCCAAGCCAATTCCTAAAAACAACTTGTTCTTTTTTTTTTTTTTACAATATAGCAATCCAACAAAATGAATATTCATGTGCATCAATGAAAATTTGCAATCAACATTTCATCTGAGTCCATCAGTTCATAAAATGTTCCACATTTGCCTTCTCAGTGGAAGTGGCATTACTTTAAGTTTAAATTTTCCAAGTCAATTAAAAACAACGAAATAAAACAACTAACTAAAACAAATAATTAATATAACAAATTAAATTAAATAATTAAAATAATAAATACGTGGAACTTCATATGCCGGAACTTTTGTTTTGTCTCTTTTGGTATGTCCCGACCAGTGATGTTATTCGGTTCATTCGAGTACTCTTTCATCTTGGCAATCTTGAATCCACAGTAGTCATCTCTTTTGGCATTCCGGTTATTTTGTCTTCACCTCCACCTGGAGGCAGGCATCTTTTGGTCTTCATCCAGGGGACTCCAGGACTCCATCGTCTCCCGTGGCCTCTGATCCCGGAACCTCCGACCAAATAATGTTAATTGTCTAAATCAAAATAGAAAATAAACAGATTAAGTACATAGCACAATACTAACTTCATCCTTTTGCCAAAAATAAAACATGCTTGGTAAAAATATTTCATTTTTTTTTTTTCTGAAATTAAACACAAGTTAAAAGAAAACAAGCAGATATTCAATATTTAACACACTTTCTCTCTGCACACCAACCATGAGCTTCCATTATATGTGCATTTATTTATTTATTTATTTATTTATTTATTTATATTTATTTTATATTATATTTTACATATACTACAGTGTTTATGTGCCATCATAACAATCAACTTTTTAACTTCTTTGTCACTGCCTCCTGATTGTACCCATTTATTTTCTCTTTTTGTGTTCAAGGGATTTTATCTGTTTCTACATGCTCAAGCCGCCTGATCTCATGTCTGGGATGGCATGGTTTGATTTGATTTACATGGACAAACTGCTCTATTGCTGTTTCACCTTTATTTTTCAACATTTTATACACTACAGGAGAGACCTTATCTATAATCCGAAATGGCCCCTGCCAGGCTGCTAGAAATTTAGAATTTTTCTGTTTACTTTTTCCAAAATGAAACTTGTACACCTGATCCCCTACACTGTATTCCTTTGCTGATGTCTTTTTATCATAATATGACTTTGCACTGTCAGCAGCTCTTTCCAGATTTCTCTGCACAAAATCAAATGCATGTTGCAAATGCCTCCTCAGTTCATCAATATATTCATGAACTGTGGATGCACTCACTAGAGTTTGCTCATGTGTTCTGTATAGTAGGTGTTGTGGTAACACCATTTTCCTACCTGTTAAGACCTCATGGGGGCTAACACCTGTTGCTTTGGCAGGAGTCGATCTGATTGCCATCAAAATCAATGGTAAACGTAAATCCCAGCTGGAACCTGCTTCTGCCACAAATTTCTTTAAAATATCCACAACAGACCTATTGCTTCTTTCAACTGTACCTGAAGACACCGCCCGATATGCGATATGTAGTTTCCTTTTTACACCTAGTATTTGCCATACCGTACTCATTAGAGTACTTGTGAAATGACTTCCTCTGTCTGACTCAATTCTTTGTGGCAACCCAAACCTTGAGAACACATGGTTCACCAGCAATGTGGCTGCTGTTTGCGCACTACAATCTGGTGCAGGAATGCATTCAATCCACTTTGACATCAAACATACCACACTCAAAATATAACGGTGTCCCCTGCTCGACCTTTTTAAAGGACCTACATAGTCTATTTGCAAATCTGACCATGGGAGAGTTAGGCCTCTTTTCATCAATGGTGCTCTATGCATTGGTGAAGCAGGTTTAAATTGGGCGCATACTAGACATCCTCTAGTATATAATTCCACATCTTGGGACATATGTGGCCAGTAAGCATAATCTTTTAGTATTTCTAATGTTTTTTGTGAACCTCTATGGCCTGCAGTTATGGCATCATGTGCATGGTGTAGCATTAGTCCTCTGAATGAAAGGGGTACTACCCACTGTATTTGCCCTGTTATGGACTCTCTAATCATGAGTCCATCCTGTAATCTAATTCGTGTTTTGTTCTTTAATAACACCCTCAACTCTTCTTTTCCCATACAATCATTTTCTGTTAAAGGATTTTGTTCAGGATCTATCAAATGATTATAATAGATTCCCAAAATTTGATCATTCTTTTGTGCCTCAATCAAATCTTGGTCTGGCGTGTCATGACTCCACTGCACCACCGGTTGATCTACCTCCTTTGGTGCTTTAGAACGTGTCACTGCATCAATTTGTATTTCACCCATTAAATAATCAATATGTAGCAATTCTCCCATCACAGCCCCAATCTTAGCCAGATGGTCTGCCTTATCATTTCCCTCCTTATCCTCTCCTGGTGTTTTTAAATGCCCACAAATTTTTCTCCAGTATATTGTTAAATTATTTTCTGACACCAATTTGTCTATGGCTTGTATCATTTTTCCATGTTTAAGTGGCTTTTTGTTGTATGTAACCATGCCTCTTGCTTTCCAACCAGGCAAATACTCCACAAAGCTATTCCGTGCATAGTCAGAATCAGTCACCAGGACAATTTCACTGAACTTTTTATCAACTGCAGTAGCAATTGCTTTATAGATGGCTGCCAATTCCGCCACCTGACTGCTCCTATCCCCAATCCTCATCCCTATACTGGGGACGCCTTCACATTTCAACCAGACATTTCCTATTCCTGCCACTAACTGTTTATTACTGTCATTTTCAATGTGAAAAGCACAACCATCCACATATACAGTTGGCAAATCCTTGCATGTTTTTTCATCAAAAGCTTTGTGTGATGATTGTTCAAATTCCTGCAAACTAGTTTCCACTTCCATTTCATTTGGTATTTGTTCAGCTGCACAGTCATGTAAGTCAGCTAACCCTTGAGCAATTGGGCTCTTTTTATTTTGTCCATATCTCACTTCTACGGGAAAACCTTGTAATGCCAGCGTCCATGAAGTGATTCTGGATTGCGCTATATTGCCTGATCTAATTCTTTTACTCTCTAAAAATTGCAAAGGTTGATGATTTGTTTCAATAATCACCTTTTCTCCCTGAACAATGGGGCGGAAATGTTGTAGCGCCCACACAGTGGTTAATAGGGCCTTTTCACATTCATTAAATTTCATTTCAACTTGGGAAAATGCCTTACTTGCATATGCAATGGTTTTGTGATTCAAATCGTGTTTTTGTGGTAATACTGCTGACATACAATGTTCAGAAAAACCTATTTCTATAAAGAAATCCCTGTCCTTTATGGGGTATGCTAAACATGGTGCCTTTACAAGACATTCCTTTAATTTAGCCACTGCATCAGACTGCCCTCTTTCCCATTTCCAGGGAGTATTCAGTTTAAGCAGTTTAGTCAATGGTTGAGTGATTTCTGCATAACTTTCAATGAACTTTCTGTTATAGCCTGTCATCCCTAATAAACTTTTTACTCCTTTCACATCTTTAGGATCTTTTAATCTTTGTATGGCCTCTATTTTCTTCCTTTGTGGATTTAGCCCACGTTCAGTCACTTCATGCCTTAGAAAGTTCACTTTTTTCTTGCACCATTGTGCTTTTTGCAAAGATACTTTGGCGCCTGCTTTCTGCAATTGGCCAAGTACATGTCTTATTTCATCAAAATGGCTTTTCAGGTTTTCATTTTTTATCAGGACATCATCCACATAAACTATTGTTCCTCTTTCCGCTGCATCCGGCATGGCCTTTCTCAAAAATATGCCAAATTCACTCCCACTATTGATGTACCCGAACGGAGCTCTAAGCCAGGCATATTGAGTCCTGTCAAATGTAAAGGAAAATAAGTGTTGTATCTCCTCTGCCAATGGCACACACCAATATCCAGATGTGAGATCTAACGTGGTAAATACATTTGAACCATGTATCTGAGCTAGGCCCTGATCAATGAATGGTAGTGGCCATCTAGATACTGGTACTCTTTTATTTAACTCTCTTAAGTCTGCACACAGCCGCCATTGACCATTTGGCTTTAACACACCTAAAATAGGCGTATTGGATGTGCTATGAATGGGCCTGATTATTCCCCGTGATTCCAAATTTTTAATAATCTCTGCCAATGATTCTAAACATGCCAGCGGTAGTCTATACTGGCGTATAAACACTGGATTTCTGCTACAACCTTCTGGTAGTGTGGCCACATGTAAATCAGTTAAACCACAATCATAAGCATCTTTTGCAAATACATCCTTAAACTCCATAAATATTTCCCTCAGGTCGTCTCTATCCTTATCGCTGTCACATGCATCCGCTAAGGAGATCTGCTCTTCTACCATTCTGGAAAATTCTGGAAACTCTTCTGGTAAAGGAATCTCAGCGCTTTCCTCTAACTGTGTGGCTGTGTCTTTTTGTAGAGCTGCCACTTTTAAATATTTTGGCATATCAGCTTCCGCTTCAATGGGCTGATTTCCTGTTTCATTTTCATTTAAATTAAATATTATGCAATCCTCTTGATGGCAGCACACTGTCTCATTTGAATCATAAGGATACACAGAATGAATTTTAAATATTCCTTTGGGCTGAGAGTTCAGGTGTTCTGGCAACTCGCCCTTGGCATCTATATATTTTTCAGGAATATTCCCAATCACCATGTTATTTAAATCTGCCGTATAATGTGACTTTTGTATGGCCATTCCTAATGGGGAGTTTTCCTCTAAATGAATATCCTGACAACCTTTATTATTTACCATGATTTTTACAGATCCCTCACCAATGTCTACCAATGGAATGTATTCATAATCCAGGCCTTGCTGTTTTATGGATTCATTCAGGCATACAAATGCATCAGAGCCTTTCATCTGCTGCCCATTTTTGCATTTCAGTGTTATTGCAAACTGTTTTGTAAATGCAGGAATAATAGTATCTTTCCTTATTTGTAATTCGATGGCATAAGGAACCAGTTGTGCACAATGATAAGCCCTTCTTTTGTCTTCAAATTCAGGTGCCGGACCACCTAGGCGTGACCATATTTTTTGATTAAGGAGATCTAACACCATACACATTCTGTGCATGATGTCATTGCCCATGTAAAATTCATTTTGTGCTCCACTCACTATCCATATATTATGGTAAATTGTTTTCTGACCAA
This sequence comes from Ambystoma mexicanum, assembly GCF_040938575.1. Classification (NCBI taxonomy): domain Eukaryota; kingdom Metazoa; phylum Chordata; class Amphibia; order Caudata; family Ambystomatidae; genus Ambystoma; species Ambystoma mexicanum. The sequence continues at coordinate 553,990,492 of NC_090928.1, forward strand.
TGCTAATTTTAAGCATGCATCTGCCTGCAATTCGGTTTTCAAAGTCTGGACTGTCCAACCCAGAAACATATTGGTTTTTAATCCTAAATTTCGGGATTTCTTCCCTCTCCATAATTTTTTGCAACAATTTCTCATTAATGAAACTCCTTTCATGTTCAAGTGCTAAAGTGGCTTTTATTGTTTTAAGATAATCATTTATACCAACATGAATCCATGGTTGCTCATCTTCCATGTGTATTTCTGCCAGAGTGGTAATGTGTTTTTCTGAATCTGTTTTAGGAGCAATATTCTGTTTGCATGTTTTCTCTTTTAAATAGAAACGTAATGTGTGCTCATCTATGGCAGTCTGCCAATCTTTCCTTGGGTCCAAGTATATTTGTACAGGTAGTTTTTCATTGTCGCTCTGCATTTTGTCTTGACACATTAATATAACAGTGACACTAGGTATGCAGCTATTCTGGAGATATACCTCCACAGCATCATTTGTTTTGGCAACGGTGTGACATTCATTTATATTGCTGTTTTGTGATTTTAGTTTCTTAGGCCTCAATGGTTTTTTGGTTAAGGACCACAGCACTCCATTCACCCCATCTATGAGAGGAGACAATCTTTTCAGGCAATCTGTCCCCATCAGAAATGGAATTTCACAAATAGATGTGATCAATACCTCTTGTTTCATTCTGTGCTTTCCTATTTTTATGTCAACCTCAGTTACACCTATGATGGGCACCTCCTCCCCATTAAAGTTATGCACTGGGCCTTGATTTGCCTTCACTGTGATCTGACTCTGTGGAGGCCTCCCTTCATTGATACTCTTTACCAGCTCCTTGGACATAATTGTGGCCTGTGCGCCAGTGTCAATCATAGCAAAGGTGTGGCATTTTTCTTCTACAGTGATGGGTGCATAATATCTGTCCTCAACTTCCTCTAATACACATAAGAAATGTGAATTCTTACTGATTTCAGGGCTCACCTTTCTCAGATCTTTTTCACTTTTGGCTAAGCACATTGGTAAATGAAAAGACATTTTTCCCTCCTTTTTAACCATTTCTGTGCGAGATATTTTATTCATTTCTCCATGTTCAGAGGTTTTTTGGAGTGTGGCCACTGTTCGCCCATCCATCTGGGTAACATCAGAGACCACATTACAACCTTCCAACTGAACATGTGTAACAACATCATTCAGCAATTTGTCATTTTTTAATTCTGTGCATTTGTGATCATTTAGTGTAATACCAGCCCTTTCAGCCTCTTCAAAAATATGTGGCTCAAAGAATTCTTCAGGTGATTGACTTGTACCCTCCTTGTGAGTATTTCCCTTTTCTGTCTGTGTTTGGTCATTGTTTTGCTTGCCCAGGGAAGGAGCTATGGCATCCCCACTTACTCCCTGTTCACTGGTATTCCCCATGCATGAGTCATTTTTCTTAAATCTGTTCCTTTGTTCTTTTGGAATTCCTAATGTTTCTTTTTCATTTGTGCAAATCTTTACTGTTTTATTTAGCTCTAAGTTAAACCGTACCTCTTTTTTAGAAGTATTTGCACTTTCTATCACAATTTCATTTACTGGTACTTTCATTTTTAATCCATTAGGCATCTCAGAGTCGTTATGCAAAATTATATCAGAGCAATCTGTCATTTTGGCACTGCAGTTATCATGAGTACTTAGTCACTTTTCGGAAGCCCCCCGGTCATTGCTATGGCCATCAGCCCCCTCTTTGGAAGGTTGTTTTTGCGCTGTATAGAGCTTTCCTATTTGCTCAGCTAACATTTTCACTTGGGCCTCAAGGCACTGGAACCTTTCCATCTCTCTAGGATCCTCTTTCTGTGGCCTAGGTCGATATTGGTTGTTTTCCCCCTGATTGGATCTATTCTGATACCTCTCAGGTGATTGATGTCGGTTGGGATGGTTTCTGAACTCTTGATTCATTTGTGGAGGGGAGCGGGTTGCACCCATCCTTTGATTATAGTCCCCTAGTGGGGAATCATTGTACTGGCGTGGATTGTAGTTCACGTTTTGCCTCATGTCCTGTCTCTCAGATTGTGGGTACTGGCCCCTATGTTGATTTCCATTATCAGTAAATCGATCCACATATCGGGGCCTATCCTGATTACCATATATCATGGTGCTGGGATCAAATCTGCTCTGTGTCCCCAATGACTGGTAGGGACCATCATTTCTTTGATCTTGATTTTGTCCCTGGTCATTGTTCATACCTGCCATATCAGGCCGATATCCTACCCGGGGTCTATCCCCTAAATATCTAGGGCTGATGGTGCGTTGCAGGCCGGGAAAGTGATCATAGAGTACCTACTGGGCGTGGCAAGTGTGTCTCACACTGCCATTTGCACATTAAAGGGAACCCATTTTATAATAGCAGTGTGCCACTAAAAACGAATTTCAGAATGTCACAAAGGGAAACCACATTCTCAGATCTAGTGCAATATTTAGAGGCAAAGTTATTTGCACATGGGAATTGGTCTTCGAATAGCACGTTAGAATGGAGTAACCGCATTCAGGGTGAGGTGCAGAAAGAAAAACTAGACAATATTTTTGCAGAAGGCAGCATAATTCAGGTCTGCCTTACAAGATTATTGAATGCAGCCGATAAAAGTGCAGAGAAAGACTGTTTAATACGGCTATGCGGCAAAATATGGTTTATTTTAAACAAGTCCCTGCGAATGCAAGAGAATGATACTCAGCTAATTAACAGGTTAAAGACTGAATTAGAGGGGGCAAGTAAAAATCAGGAAATGTTGAGAGCAGAATTGGATGTATGCCAAAAAGACATGCAATTAAAATGCAGAGACTTTGATACTCAGTTATCGAAAAGCAAGAAACAATTTGTAGATAGTGAGCAAGAATTGGCACACTTAAAAGCCTTTGTGGATCACATTAGGCAGGATAAAGATGAGGTTGTTTCAGAAATGCAGATTTTACAAAAAGAACATTGTGAAAAAGAAGGTGATCTTCAGAGTGCAGAACAAGAAATGATTAAAATGATTCAAGAAAGAGACAAGAGAAATAAAGAGTTCAATGAATGCCAAATGCAAATGTGCGATATGCAGGAGGTGATTAATAAAATGAATGATGAAAATAATTATTTGCAAGATGAAGCCAACAGACTCCTTAAAAAGTGTAAGGACTTAGAACAGCAAATGTGCATTCCCAGGTCCCAGGAGAGGCGGCAGGGTACCACATTCAATGGAGTGGAGGTGAATTCTAGCTCTGCCCAAAGAGCTAGTGCCCCAGTGACTGGGCCGGTGACTGAACTTGGTTGCAGCGCCCTTGGGGGATTTGATACTCCCATTGGGGGCAGCCACCAATCTCATACACCTGAAAACAGGATTGAATCACAAAATAGTGCAATTCCATGCATTGCAACAAGTAGCCCCATAAAAATAATGAAATCCATTAAAGCCCTGATCAAACCATTTAAAAAGGGAGGTGAATGCTGCATTGAGGATCACTTAGAAGCGGTACATGACATTTTTAAAGCACTCCAGATACCTAAGGAACAGTACAGACAATATTTTCATTTAACTTTAGATGCCCCGTAGGCCAGCATCATAAGGGGATTAAATGAACAGCAGAATATGACATGGCTGGAGTTTGAAAAAGAAATTAGGCGTCATTTTTCTCCTTTTCAGTCATTGCAGGAGGCAAAGAAAGTCGCGTACACAATTACTGCTGGACCTAATACATCCCCTCGCCAATTTTTACAAGACTTAAAAAGAGCATTCTCTCGCTTTGATGTATCTTTTGACTCAAATAGCGTTGGTGGTATAGTGGTGAGCATAGCTGCCTTCCAAGCAGTTGACCCGGGTTCGATTCCCGGCCAACGCACCATAAATATGTAGGGTATTTTGTGGAGATTTTGGGCCTGACGGTATTTTATTACCGCCGAAAAATAACTTAGCAATAATCACTCTTTGTATTCAGATTTGGCCATGTGCAACAATAATACAATGGACATGCATTATTTCAGCACCCAGACCTGCATATTTGGTATACGTGGTTGGTGGTATTTTGGTGAGCATAATTCCCTTGTTTTATTTGTGGCCCCAATGTCCAGAATCCCTTATCTTTGCTTAGATTTTTCGTGTGATCACTAGAGAGACCTCAGACCTACATTTTAGGAATACCACATTTTCAGTGATAGTGTTGGTGTGCCACCATGGGCGAACTCACTGACTTATTTACGACAGAGAGCTATATATGGTAGTCTTGTGGTAATTTCCACTACCTTATATACGGTAGGGAGCTATGTTCAGAGAGTCTCTCTTCCCGTTGGCTCATGTACCTCCAACAAGCTATGCTACAGTCACTCACAATTATTCATACTGATTCTGACATGCACACATCTGTCTTAAAATGACCATTGCACTGTTTAAAAATCTCCCCACATCATCGGCATTGTAATGGTAAATAGTCAATACACCACCCGTCTGTTTTCAAATATTTTTCTGTATTATAAAAGTTGCATTTAAACACGATCTCATTCTTTACAGAAATAAATAAAATGGTACAGTAAAAGCATTGTCTATGACACACTGCAAAGAGAGTGGCGGAGAACAGAACTCAAATTGCAACATTAGCATTTGATTAAGGCATGCACAGGAATCCTACACTGACTGCATATTACCGTACACACTCAGCTCCCACACTTCTCATTACCTTATCTTTTTAGTTGTTCTCTTTGGCTGTTCTCTTTGTGAATGTGGCTCCCTTGGATTAACTCCAGCAAAAAGGAACGCTTGCCTTCTCAAACCGGGGTCATTGCCTGGAATTCTCAGCTTTTGCAGATAGGAACGCCTCAGCCAGTGGAAAGGTCCTTCTTTCAACTCTCCCCAATCTCGACTGCCAAATCTTGACTGTAGCAGGACGCAGGGATCTGCATTCAGTCAGGAGTCCCACAGCCAGGTCTTCTCCCCAGTAGTGCAGAAACATGTCTGCCTGTCTTTTTCCCGATACTGCCCACTAAAACTTTCATCTCAGCCCTCTGTATGACGTGTCCCAATGAAATCCATCATCTCTCATCCTCCTACTCTCAACAATAGCTTCGCTTATACATTTGCAATTGTTGCAAATCTGACTTCCTTCTTCCTGCAGTTACTGTGCACAAAAACACGGAGAATCAGGCAGAGAAGAGAAGAAAAAAAAATCTGCACACACATTTAAATGGCTTTCAGAGTATGCCTAATTCTGCAGTGGAGAACACATTTTATTAGTGGGTTATGTTAAATAAGGTTTTATTAGTCAGGTTAATGGTTAATAGGTTAGCTGTTAATTTTCAAATGTGTCTCTCGCACCATAGGCATTTCAGGTGAAAAATAGTGTGCATTTTTAAATGAGCACGTGTGCTTTTAACTGTAAAAATAGATTTGCATCTTATATGTTAAAATCGTTTTTGACTGAATAGCCTGTCTTTCCTTGTTAATCTGGTAACCCATATAGCAATGCACCGCACCCTTGTGGTGGTGCTGCGAAAAAAAATTGCTACCTGTGCAGTAGTGCTGTACTCTGTGCTGTTTGCTACCTGTGCAGTAGTGCTGTACTCTGTACTGTAACACGCCAAATATCCTTACAGTCCCGTTCAGGGTCCTGGACCTGAAGTCCTCCCAGCGCTTCTTGACATGTTGAAAGTCGCAGACTGCCACCCCCTCTGCGTTGATGGCAGTCATGATGTCCGTCCAGATCCGAGTCCGTCCTTCCTTGTCGGCGCGGGAACTTCCGAAGAGGGCATCATACTGCCCCAGGACTTGCTCCACCAGGACACCAACTTCCCTGGCACTGAAGCTGGTGCCCCTCTGCCTCTCTGGCCGGGGGTTGTCAGTGGTGCCAGATGTTGCAGTGCCCGACATGACAACCCCAGTGGCAGGAGTGGGTGGGCAACTGGGTCCTGGGGCTGGGCTGTGGAGCGATGGAATCCCAGTCGGGAGTCTTCGGTTCCAGCAGGGGTGGTCACAGCAACAGACCCCCGGCTGATGTGCAGGTAGCAAATGGCAGGGCACGTGGGCAGCAGGCAGTCAGGCAGCAGCAGATGGCAGGTGGGAGTGTGCTCGGGGCTCTGGGGGGCAGTAATTCGGCCTTCTGGGCAGGAGCATGGTCTTCCGTGTGCTTACGCGTGGCCAGCTTGATAAGGAGTGATTTGGCACGTGAAAATTCTGCACATCAGCGTGTAATTCGAGGAAAGGCCCTTAGCGCATAAGCGCGTCTGCACGCATACGCAATTTAATTGGACAGAAGGCCCCTCAAGCGCAAGCGCCCCTGTGACGTGACGCACGCAGACGTGCATGGGCATTTCAGCGCGCGTGAAAAACTGCACGTCCGCGTGTAATCCGAGGAAAGGGCCCATGCGCGTAAGTGACGTGACGCGCACGGGCGTTTCCCTCAGCACGGGTTAAAGGTGAGCGGGGCCAGCAGTTCGCTGTACGTGCCTTTCGTGGAGACCGACGTGTGTTGCTGCTTCCTGTTGTTTTGCGCGCCATCACAACTTCACAGCTATCAAGGACGTATCTCTTCTTTTGGCGGGGGTATTGGCTACGCATGTTTTTCTGCATCGCGCTAGTCAGACGGTGAGTCGCACACGCTCTTTTTCCCACTGCGGATGCCCCTGTGTATCACACCCATTTTCGATGTCATAGTAGCCTGCGTGTACCTCGCGTACGTGTTATTCGTGTTACTGGGTGCCACAGCGTACTGCGGGAGGTTGAATCCACGCACGTAGGCTGCAGTTTTGGGGTGCCTGAGCATTGCGTGACCCGTCACTACATCACCGGGGTCACATACAGCCTTGCAGGTGCAGGGGGGCTGTTAACATCTTGCTTCCCACCCCCTTCACCCCAATTGCCCAGGTCAATTGTGGTGTACACCTCCCATTGGCACCACTCCATCTGTGCTGGCACTACTACATCTGTGCCATGGTTGGGAGGCCAGCAAAGGTGAGGGGCGCCTCAGCTGGGCGTACTCCTCGTGGTGGGCGTGGTCGGGACGTGGCCGTGGTGACCAGGGAGTAGGGGGACTCCAGGGTGTCCAGGGCGGCCACAGAGGGGGAAGAGGCAGGGGTGCACCACTTGAGCACAATGTTGTGCCATGTGTCGGTGCAGTCATGCCACCACCCCCTGTGGTTCCGGGGGATTCAGCTTCTGCATCTGGCACTGGCGCCCGTGTGATCCGGCAGTCTGTTCCATCGACTGCCACGGGCCCAAGGGTAGTGGTAGCTGCAGGTGCAGCTGTGGACACCGCCACCCAGGCTCAGGTTCTGCCAGCGCTGGCTGCGTTGCCACTTGAGGAGCCCTTGGTAGATCTCCAACAGGCCAGGAGGGAAACCATAGCGGCAGGCCGGGCAGCTCAGACCAAGACACGTGTCCCTGGGGCAGTCATGTCATCTGCTGCCCCGAACAGCTGGGTGTTGGCAAGTGCAGGGGCAGATGCACCCAACAACACCCCGGTTGTGAGTCTGCCAACCAGGACCGTTGCGGTCAATGACCCTGCCACAGCTGATGTTGCTGCGCAGGGTCCATTAGAGGGCACCCAGCTGCCACTGACACAAGTCAGGCCTTTGGTCGTCCCTCCACCTGCCACTCCCTTGGCTCAATCCACCGAACCCACTGGCCATACTGGTCAGGGCGGCATTAGCCAGCCAGGGTCTGCGCCACAGTCCAAGAGGAGGAAGGTTGCACCTGCAGCACAGGCTGGGACCCCACACACAGCCACAACCTCCTGTACGTCGAGGAAGAAGCCTTTCTGCAAGCAGGAACTGGACTTTCTCGTGGACTACGTGCGGGGCCACAGCCGTGACATGCTAGTGGGTGCCAATAGTCAGACTACGGCTGCCCAACGTGACACCCACTGGAAGCATGTTGCGGAACATGTCAGTTCATTCGGCCATGATGTGCGCACGGCGCAAGAGTGCAAAAAGCGTTGGAATGACATCAAACGCAGCACTAAGGCTAAGCGTGCCTCTAATTACAACTTGACTCTGGTGATTGGCGGTGGGCCTGCACCAGAGGAGGAAGAGCTCACTCCGCATGAGGCACTTGTTGCGGAGTTCATACCACCTGAATTGGTCGAAGGAGTGGGAGAGATGCTGGACTTTGATGCCCAGTCCAGTGAGTGTTGATGCGTGTTTGTTGAGGACGTGTGTGTTTCACTTGTGGGATGTGTTGTGCATGATTGCCACTACATGTGACGTGTACATGGTTCTGATGTGTAAGTAATGCAATGCTTCTGTGATGCATGTCTCCTCTGCCTGCATGCGGGGACTCCATGTAGGCATGCTCCCTTGCCCCTCCTCCGCCACTCTGCACCCCAGTTCCACCTTTGCACTGGTCTGCTTCAATCTTGCCAATGTGTACTATCTTGTTAATGCGTCCTGTGTAGATGCTAACTCCCAGCGCAGAATCTGCCAGACATATGCCGTGTGGTACAGCCTTAGTACTTGATGCAGGGTATCTCACTTGTACTGTGCATAGGTCAGATGTCCCGCAGGGACATGAGTGCCCATTCATGCTCCATGTGCATTGCATGCATGCCCCTATGTGTCCTTGACTGGATGATCACTGTAATACAAGTCCTTGGTTATATACATTGCATGGCATCTCATCAGCCTTCCCATGTCAACTGTGGCTCACTACTGCGTTGCACACATGTTTAGGGTCTGACAATCTGTGTGGCTCACAGGCCTCAGCCTGTTCAATGGCCAATGACTCTGTCCAACTGTTGTTGTGTCTTTTTCACACATGGGCGGCATCCAGAGTTTTCATCATGTGTCCTGCTTACTGTCCCATCATCATTTGCAGTGTTGTCACTTGAATCACATTAAGCTGTTGATGCCAGTCAACACTGCCTGTCAATACACAGGTGTATGGTCAGCCTTTTGATACCATGCTAGGCATCCCTGCTTTGGTACTGGGGCGGAGGGGTGCTTGGCTTCTAGATATGGTACATCTTGAATGCACAATGCACGTGATGTCTGAATTTGACATTGCACTGCCTTCACATTTCCTGGCACACACCATGGAGTCCTTGTACATGTAGGTAGTGAGTGGCGTACACATTTTCGGCACTGCATAGACCCACTTCCATGGAAACTGCCACCTTTCAACAGGTCTGATCACAGAAGCAATTCAAAGTTGACCCAGCATGCATGCCAGGTTATATGTTGTGTGTCACATGTCTGCCTGATGCGTTTGCTGTCGGTGTGTGTGTGTGTTGTGTGCTTCTGACATGTGTAGTGACCTTTTTTCTCTCTATTTTTCAGATGATGACGCAATGGAGGCGGAGGATGGTGTTGTCATGCCAGACACAGGGTTGTTACCACTACATCAACCCGGCACAAGTGGGGGTCGTGGGGTGGTAGGCCACGAAAACCCCCAAGTGCTACAGTCCATCTTGTCTCTGGCTGCCTATGAGTCCAGCCTTGATGACGACTCTGACGTCCATGTTGAGTTGGATGAGCATCAAGTCCATGTTTCAGGGGTGAGTGATTCTGATGTGGACACTCCTCTGTGTGCGACACCTGCACTGAGGGATCAGACAGTCTTGGTTCCTCCGCCCGTGGTGGATCGGGACGCAGGGTCACCCTCCACACCAGTCACTGATGTGCCTGGGACATCACGTCGATGGGGGCATGTAGTCGTGCAGCCGTCGGCGATGCCAACACAGCGAGGACACCCGGTCCTTGGGTCCCGCAGGGGTCAAGTCTGGCAACGTGGTCGCCGCGCGCAACCGCAGTATACTGAGTGGGAGCAAGACAGGACTGCCAATTCAGAACGGCAGGGGGCAGCAATGGAGAACATCGCTGAGAGCATGGAGCGTGTTGCCCGATCTGTGCTCCCCCCTGCTAGGCAGGTGCTTCTCCAGCAGTAGGCGGCACGGTCCACGGCCCGCTCGCTCAGGCTGGGCATGGCGGCCTCAGACAGGGCACGCCAGGCTGAAATGTCGTCTCTGCGTCAAGCAATTGCTGCTCACGCAGAGGCGCACATGGATGCCCTGAGGGAGGAGTATGCTTCCCTCAAATCCACTCTAGGTGTCCTTATGATGTCCCAGAGGCAGCGGGCAGAGGAGAGGTTTGCACAGCTTGAGCGTACCATCTCGGCTGAGCTACAGGCTTGCCGGGAGGTGCAGCGGTTGTCCAGCCAGGCCTTGCAGGAGGAACTCCGTGTTATACGTGTTACCTTGCAAGAGGAAGCACGTGTATCACGTGAGGTTCTGCATGCAGACCTACGTCACATCGCCACACAGAACCAGGCTCACCCGTCCGGCAGACTTGCTGCTGACGAGGGGCAAGCTGCGGCTAGGCGTGGCCAGGCTACTGTGCCACGTCCTCCTTTCCAGGATGAGCCAGACTCGCACGACCATCTATCTCCCATATAGGTCGGTCTGTGCAGGCGTTGAGCCCATGGAGGTTTTTTTTTGGCTCAGCATCATCGCATGTGCATGTTGAGCAGCAATCTGTACCTCCCCCCTCCTGGGTGCCTCCCCTCCCCCCCGGGTCGTATGTGGCCATTTTTTATTTTTATTTTAGTTTAGTTAGTTAAGTTTCTGTTTGATAGTTAGTTTAATTAGGTAATGTAGGTTTTCCATAGTTAGTGTAATTAGTTAATATAGTTTAAAATTGCTTGTCTATTGTGCTTTCATGTGATGGTGCAGTGCTTTGTGGCTTTTGAAGGCATCCACTGTCTGTTCCAGCTGGGCCCTTCAGGCTTGTCTTGTGTATGTGTTTGCTGCTTGGGGTCCTTGACTCACATATGCCACTCCTGCCTCCCTTATCCATGGGCTCGCAAGGATGGTTCGGTGTCACAACCTAATTCACAAGGGCTTTGGACTGTCATATCTGTGGCATGTCTGGTGCTGTGTGACTTGTGTTTACACCCCTATTGGGGATGATTTTGGTGTTATTGTCCACTGTTCAGCTTTTGCTAGATGGGGTGTTTCATGATTAATGTGTAAATTCATTGCTATGCATTGTGTAGTATGTTTCTTATCTTTACTGTACACGTGCTTGTTGCAATTCATGCCGTAGATAGTGTTCCATACTTTGGATGTGAAAGACGGGCTGATGGTGTGATTTCTGATGTAACTCTCTGACATGGTCAAGTAATGAGATGCCTGAAGAGACACACACAGATGACTTTAAAGCATTAATCATGTGTTTCATGCCCTTTCTGCACGGGGATGAGCCTCCAGAGCACCTTTGCCAGCAGACATGGCCCATTGGACGTTGGAATTCTGGACACGTTTGTTGGTGCCCACATGCACATGTGTGCACAAGCAGAGGCACAGGGATTGCAGACCTACATCCTAGAACTGCTGACGTGTTCCAAGGAACTCCAGGCAAGGTGAGCAGCACAGGGGGGCCACAACACAGCAAAGCTTGCACCAGGCGAGTTGCACATGCAGGCTTAGTCACAGCACTGAGGGTGAGCTTGGACGAATATTGGTGTTGAAGCACACAATGCAGCTCAGATGTGTTGGTGGACTGATGGCTGTTGATTGTAAGGTTGTCTGGGACACCTGCAGGGGCAGTGGCACATACCCTCCGGTACACCAAGGTCCATTGAGACACTTGTATCAACCATGTAGCCTTCCGAGACATGGAAAGGGGCAGCTCACAGGGACATACAGCAAGGGACATACTCGGGTGCAGTGCATTTCATTTCCATGTATATTTTGATAAATGCACTGCCAACTCTGTTTCGGTCATGGTGGTACACAACTTGCCCTGAAGTCATGCCTTGCTGTATGGGTCTGTCTGCTTACCCAGGGAACATTGCATGTTGTGTGAATTGTGACACATTGGTGTTCCATTTGCCACGCACCCACCGGCGGCTGGCTTACTGCATTGACTGTGTATGAACCATCACAGGGGTAATGTTATATATGGGTACGAAGCATCTACACCGGATTGTCTGTTTGTAGAGTAGTTTGTTGCTATGGGGCATGTTTGGTGGTGTGTATTTGTGTAATGAGCACGTACATGTTGTTGACTGTGGCTCTCTTTGCAGCATTGCAGTGCTCCTGTAACCGGACCTGAGAGTGCGCAGGCAGGAGGCCAGCACTCAAAACCAGAGCTAAGTGTCGTGTTGTTTTTCTTTCAAACTGCTCTGCATAGGCTTGCTGGGGGGTGCACTAATGCATGGATGAATGTGTAATTCAATTTGGTATGTTTTTTTCCCCCTAATCACCCGGAATCCTATGCAATTTTGAACCCTGTACCCTCTACCCGGTGTTCCTGCTTCCCGTATCTATCCAAGCAACGTTCCCTAACCCTCTTTCCCCGCTGGGGTTGCGGATGCCTGTGTGAACCCCAAACTTGCAGGCGCCAAAACCCTAGAGGGGTTGGACTACAGAAGGCCATGACAATGCTGTCCAAGTTTCTTTCGATTGTGTATGTGTTCATGCAGGTAGTACATTTTCGTGGATTCCCTACTTTCATGTGTCATTCCTCCTCCCCTCTCCTGCCACTCATTCCAGTTATCCAGTGTGCCAACACCTGTCCCGACTGCATATCCCTGACCCTCCTTCCCCACCAGGGTCTCAGAGGCCTGTGTGAGTTTGACCTTGCAGGCACCCGGGACACGGTGGGGTGGTTGTTTCGTGACACTCCTGCGCCTGTACACGGGACCTGTGAAGGAACACATCCGTTCATGGTGCATCATTCTATGTTATGTACCACACATGGTTCACATCCTGTTGTGACATTGTTTTACTGTGCTACCTTGGTTGTTATATCATTGTGGTAGTACTTGGCCTTTGTGAGGTACTACTACGTCAAGACATCTACTGGAGGGTGTTCTGGTTCGTTTTTCTGGCTTGGATTTTGTGATTTTGGAAATGAGTGTGGATTCTGAGGATGCAGGCACCTTTTTACACACAAGGTGGGAGATGGTGACGAAGGGGAAAGGTGATCCTGTGGCCAGGTGGAATTGAGGGTTGAAGGCTCCATGACCCAGGTGCAGTTGTTCAGTGGGTCATGGTCATTTGTGAGGGAGGGGGGGTTGTTGTTGATAGTTGCCTTGCCCTGCAGTGTGATGGGAACCCTGACATTGTAATGGTGGTATCCTATGTACATGTTGTGTTCTGCTGATCAATGCCTGTTCATGTGTTGTGTTTACCTTTCAGGTGCGAGGGGATAGTTGTGGTTTGACATGCTGGGGTGTACACATGGTGAATGTTCACATGTGATGTGTAGAGGACACTGATGGTCACTTGATTGCACATGCATATGTTGAGTGCATGTCCTTACTGACCCACACACTTGCACTCTAATGCACTACATGTACAACCACCCTTGCATATCCACGTTTACACTGTTTGCCTTCTGGTGCCCACTGTGTCCCTGCAGCACATGTTCTGTGACCAATTATGGATTCTGTACATGCCTAATTTGCTTTTTGATGTGGTCTGTCGCTTAGATGTGATGCTCAGGGTGTGCATCACACACAATGGCTGTTCACTGTGCTGTTCGCTGAGCAGTGTGTTGCAGGAGTTGGACACAGCACACAGAAGCTGCAGTGTTGATTTTGCAATGCACAATGTGCATGTAGACAGGTATTCATTGTTATGTTACGTCTTGGACTCTTGTAATGCATTTTGAAATTACTTATTTTGGGTGGGAGGTTGTTGGTCAGTCATTTCATCTGATTCCATGTCAGGCATCATTGTCTGATGCCACTGTACATTTTGGACATGGCAATGTGTACCTTATTGTTACTGTGTTGGTGTATGGGTATTGCTTGCCATGTCATGTTGTGGTTTGGGAGGGTTTGCGTGACATAACAGTGATGGCCATGGCCTGTTTTGCAGGTGTGTGTCATTCACACCTTGCATGTCAAGGTTATCCGCTTCTCAAAGCAACTAGCCGGGGGTATATCCCTCTCCGCAGCAGGGGCCTCCCTCTGGAACAGCCTTCCTGACTCACTGGAACTTGAGGAGAACCATCTCCGGTTCGGGAAACACTTCAAGACCTTCCTCTTTGCTTCTGCTTTCTCTCTGCCTCTCCCTTGCAAAATTCTTCACTGGAACTGCACTGGATCTGCAACTGGGCCACTCTCACCGACCTCAGTCCCTGGCCCAGCCACTCTCCACTTGCACTGCCTCCCTGGCAACCCCTGCACTGCGGGACTGTCTCTCTATCCCTACAGCCCACCTTCCCAGCACTTGTCTGCACTTACCTTTGCAGTTGCCACCAGCTGGCCTATGTATTTGATTTTTAGTCTACTTACCCTGTACTGCACCCCCCTCCCCTTCCCCTTGCACTTTTCCCTTCCCCCTACCCCTGCACTTGCACAATCTAAATGACACCTGGCCTAGTAGTACCATTGTCTGTCTTCCCTTGTTCCCCCCTCCCTGCCTCATCGCACCTTGAAATACTTGTGTATAGGCCATATCATGTCATGTCATATGTGTGCCTTTTGGTCACACAGGATAGCTTGTGTTTAAGAAGCTAGGGATGCAGACAATGTGGCACTTCCATGGCAACTATCTCAGGGTGGTAAGGTTGTGACAGTTGACTGTCTCTTTGTCATCATCGATTGTCACCTGGTATGTGCCAGGCCTGTGTGCACTCCGCAGGGGTGGGAGTTTAGGTGAAAAATGTGGCCACAAGCTGGGTCCGGGCTTCCTCGCCACGTGCCCTGTCCCCTCCCAGGGGCAGCGCCTGTGCCTGTGTTTGGGGATGTGGGGGCACCACCATGTCCACCGGTACGCCCTGCCGTGTTGCAACATTGTGCAGGACACATGCTGCCACAATGGTCCTGCACACTACTGGGGGTGCATAGAGTAGCTGCCCGCCAGAGCGGTCAAAGGAGCGGAAACGTGACTTGAGCACTCCGAATGTGCGCTCCACTATGGCCCTGGTTGCAATATGGGCGGCGTTGTATCTTAGCTGGGGTGGTGTGGTGGGGTTCCGGATTGGCGTCATCATGTGGTTGCTCAGAGGGTAGGCACTGTCCCCTGGGGAGGTGTAAATGGTTGTGTTTATTGGGGTTTGTGTATTGTGTGTGTGACATGCATGCATGTGCAAGGGTATTTGTACTCACCTAGGAGCCAGGTGTCGCCATGCTTCCCAGTTTCCAGGGCCCGGCTCAGGGCGGACATTCTGTATATGAAACTGTCATGGGTGGAGCCAGGGTAGTTTGCATAGACAGAGGTGATGATTCCCTTCGCATCGCATACCACCTGTACATTGATGGAATGCCAGTGCTTGCGGTTTCGGTAGATGTGCTCAGTCGCCCTAGGTGGACGTAGGGCCACATGGGTGCAATCTATGGCACCGAGCACTTTGGGGAAGTGTGCCACCCTGAAAAAATCCAGGACAACGGCCTGCCTTTCTGCGGGTGTTCTGGGCATGAATATGTGCCTGCGGACTGAGGGGCGTGCCAGTACCTGGTGTAGGCAGCGTCACTGCGTGGCCTGTGAGACCCCCTCCCACTATGGCAGTAGTCTGCTGAAATGACCCAGTGGCCAAAAAATGCAGGACATTGAGCACCTTCTCCAAGGGGCTCAATGCTTGGGAGCAAAGGGTGGGGGATGCAAGGTCATCTTCCCACTCCCTGACCAGGTCTAGGATGATATGGGGTGGAAACCTATACCTATACAATAGGGCTGAATAACTTCCAACCCTGGGTGAGCTCGCTCTTTCTCCCCTCGACGGGTTTCAATTCATTTTCATTAGTAATTTATATTTATTCGTTAAGTAATCCACCACTTTTGTTATAATATTTCCAATATTTCAATTGTTTATTTATTCCTAACCAATCAGTGTTTCAAAATTGTTGCCAATGCATTTCGGACATCCGTCCATCATCAGGGCTATCAACACTATTTGTTATCAATCAATGATATTCACAACACCATGACCCATTGGTTCACCCAAACGTGAAATCGTAAAGTAAATGCATGCACATACCAGGTTAAAGTTGTGTTCCATCATGGCGTTCACATCAATATAACAAGTCAAAAAAATACAAAAAAATACAAAAACATCCATTATAGATCATTGTTAAACTTCATTTCACAATATAGTATCATAATATACCAAACGCTTTCTACCTGTTTGGCTTTTCGTCCCCAGAGTGTATGTTCACCTCTGTTACCTGTATCCTTATCTAGCGCGTATCATCTGAAACAGATATTTATACATATGTGTATAACTATTTCTTTATCTGTGGTCCCCCTCCTTCAGTATTCCCACTCAACCTCCTCTTACGCTGTGCTTACCTCTACTCTCCTGCTCTCCGTACACGACAGCTATAAAATAAGAGCTGCCGCCACTCGTAACAGCATTTATCAACACTTCTCATTCCATTGTTCTGTCTAAATGTCTCCAAGACTTGAATCCTCATCTGGCTGATGTTATGCTTCATTATGTTCCAATGTCTAGCTACTGCCGAATTCGGATTGTTATTTCGAATACACGATCTATGTTCGTTCCATCGCAACTTTCCAGGTCTCTTAGATTGTCCAACATAGTAGATGCCACACGGACATTTAATACTGTATACTATGTTCGAAGTGTCACATGTTGCGTATCCCTTAAGTTTTATTTTTTCACCTGATCAACTGTATCCCCTTTTATTATGAAGTTACAGTTACTGCAATGCAAGCAGGGATAAGTTCCTTTTCTCAATATATCCATTGCTCTCTTTTCAGGTCTTGTTTTAACCAATCTATCTCTCAAGTTTGCACTCCTCTTATACGCAAAGGTTGGTAATTCCCTGAATAAGTGTTCAACTCGCATATCATTGGTCAATGTACTCCAGTTCTTCTTAATTACACTCTTTATCTTGTTGCTTTGTACTGAGTAACATGACACATATACAATATTTGGTTCCTTCTTCTCTCTCCTTGTGCCACTTGCTGTAGATTCCATTACTCGTTCTTTAGCAGATTCTATCTCCGCTGGTTTGTACCCTCTTGCTTCAAACCTCCTCCCCATGTTCTCAATTTCTACCGCGCATGTTCTTGGGTCATTTACAATCCTTTTTACTCTCATCTGAGAGAGTATGCCAAGTTTGGTGGGATTCTGTCGTGAGGGGGCAAAATCAGAGGGGGGGTCCCAAAATAATGTAAAGGCTTATAAATGATGTGCCATTTGATGAATTTACACTTAATTTGGGAAATTGATAAAATATTCAGATATAATTGTTTTTGCTAATTTTGGTGGGATTTTGTGAAGAGGGGGCAAAATTAGAGGGGGGGTCTTATATATGGCTTATAAATGAGGTGCCATTTGACAAATCTACACTTCAATTGGCAAACTGATAATAGATCTAGATATACATGTTTTTGCAAAGTTTGGTGGGATTCTGTCAAGAGGGAGCAAAATTAGAGGGGCGGTCCCAAAATATTGTAAAGGCTTATAAATGTGGTGTCATCTGACAAATCTACACAAAGGTTTGCAAAACGATTATAGATCTAGATATAGATGTTTTCGTAAAGTTGAATGGATTTTTTCAAGTGGGGGCTAGGTTATATGATGATTGTATGTGCACACATTTGACACTTTTGAAAAAATAAAACATGGTTGGATTTCCAGCAAACCTGCGTAAGGAGCATTGGCAAGGACCTACAAGCATGGTTTTGCAAATGTGCCAGTGTTTAATATTTGACAAGTGTCATAATGTAGCTACAAAAAATAGTGGTATACCTTTAGTGACTGAGGGGTAGCCTGTGGCCATGGGCAGTGGCCAGATTGTCCAGGTCATGGAATAAGGTCATGATCCAGACAATCTAGGTACTGGCCATGACCTCATGGGACAAAACATAGGATTCAAGTGGCCATGTCCACCTGGGACTGGCTTTGTGTTAAAGTTATTTGAAATTAGGATAGATCTGAAAGGGAAGAAAAATGTGCTTGTGGTAATATGGTCATAGTGTTCTCTTTTTGCCTTCTGCAGGCTGCAATGGAAAGAGAAGAGGGCCATGTGTGGAATCCTTGCCTTCCCTTTCTATGGTGGCCATCTTGGAAAAGGATTTTCCTTCCTACACCGGGACACCACAGGCGTCCCGGTGTAGGAAGAAAAATCCTCTTTTTTAGCACCCCGGGTTCCCGCTTTGGGAACCTGGGGTGCTAAAGGCTTCATCCCACATTTCAGGTGCTGGAATGGGGGGATAATCATCCAGAGACCTCGTTATCCACCCTCACTTCGCTTGGGCTGATAACTTGGGCTGCTGGGCCGGTATCCACCAATCCATCCCTGGAACGGAGGATGAAAGCCACAATATTCCCATTAGCATAACACAAAATGCAAATGGAATGTTGGAAAATCTTATTGAGTCTATGACTTTACTGAGAAATATAAAGTAGATGGAGTCTATACATTTTTTTTGTTCTATTTTTTAACTCAGAAAGGTGCTTCCTAAAGGAATATTTTTTTTTGGTTTTTGGATGTATTTTATTTGGCAGGAGAGCTGAGAACGAAAGGTGGGGAGGGAAATGAGGGAGGAGGAACCAAACACTAATATGGAGGGGTAGGTGGACAAGGGAAAATGTTGCACGTGTGTTATTTCTAAGGTAGGGGGAAGTGTTTCTCATGCTCCTTGATTACAGCAGTGGTGGTGGCTCTTGGAGAGGAGGGATGGCATTAGCTGATGCCATTTTAAGATAAATAGCAGTTTGGTAAAAGTATGTACTGTGTACTAGATTGTTAATGAATAATGAGTAGGAATAGGTGTTGGAGCTGAGCAGAGGAAATTTTAAAGTTGAAAGTTCCTAGACCAGTAGAAAATGCAGTTCTGAATTGTCCGCGAAGCAGAGATCTTATCATGAAGTGCAGACGGGTTCACAGGCACGTCATCATGCCGCGCGCCAGCGTATGGTCATGTGGCACTGTCCGGCGGGTCCGCCATGAAGTCAGATATTCATAGACTTTTACGGATGCAAAACTAGTTGAATTAGTTGTAAAAAGTGTATAGAAGTATCAAAAATGATTCCGGAAGGTAGGAAATGGCAGAGTTTTAAGGTGACACTTTGTAAATGGGACACAAATATTGCTATATTGGGTAAGTATGATTTTAGATTTTACTAAGTTGTAGGAAAATAGCATGCACTGGTAAAAACCCATGAAATTCACTGAAGAAACTTTGTTAAACGGACGTTATGGTTAAGTTGCACTAATAAAAACCTATGAAATTAAATGAAAAAACTTTGTTAAGGGTACATTATGATTAAGTTGCACTAATAAAAACCTATCACAAAAGTCATTGATGACAACACTGATGACATCACATGTCTGGCTCACTCTTTTTTCTTTTACTGATATATATAGGCCAGTAACAGTCAGGAACATGTGGCACTTTCACTGATTGGTTGTGGAGCAGCGTGAAGTGCGTCAGATTTCTTTGCGGCCTCCGCCATCTTTTGTTCATGTTTTTGGTGTACATGGACATCGCCGGTAACACATACAAAAGAAGACACCAATGCACTTGTTATACTTATGAAATACTGTTTCCGAAGGTGAGCTTTAATTAGGTTGGGATGCAATTTGGCAACGCAAACTCAAAAAGTGGTGTTTTCTTGCCACCAAATTCATATGGTAAAGTGGAAGTCGGTGCTCAATGTACAGTGACCAATGCCTGCGTCTGCGTTGTAATGTTTTCAGATTAATATTGAAGTCGGACTGGCGTACTATGTTTTCAAATCTGAGACGGCCACCTTGAGTATTTGATGGAAACAGTGGTTTTGGAGGCATATGCGAGTAGTGGTTCTCATGATTGGATGCTCATATGTTGTTGCAAATTGAGAATGTATTTGCCTTCTGAGTGAAGGTCAGTTGATTTGCTTTTTTGGTTGCGAGCTGAGTAGGCCCACACATCCAAGTCAATCCATAAGGGCCTATTGTTTTTTGACCTTGAGCAAAAGGGAAACTTCAAAAGCTATGCAAGGAAAGAAAGCTTGGAAAAAATACCATTTTATAAGGTTATGTTTTAAAAACGTTTGTAAGGAACTTTGCTGTCTAACTTTGGTGGCTGTCAAGATGATGTAAGTTTAATTTTGACGACTCTACACTGACCCGCGTTTTAATTTTATATTTCCAAACACTAATTGTGACAATGTAACTGAAGTATTATCTTTTTGCGCAGTTGTAATTTTCCTCCAATAACAGAGAGTGCACATTGTTCCCGTTTTCAGGCTATGACTACAATCACCCTTGTTCACCGTTATTTATTTTTCTTTCAAATGTTATGCTTGCCCAACATTGCTTTGTGTATCACTTTGCACATTCTTTTGTTCTTGTGTAACATCAAGACATGTAATTTTTTTTGCCTGTCCATTCATGCTGCCTTCATAACTGAATTACCATCTCACTGTGTAGTTGCCCTTTTTTTAACCCTTACGGCGACTGCTGTTTCTCAGTGTTTGTAGGGTGTCACTATATGTACCCATGGTTAATGCTAATATTTCTTTAAAATGTCTTGTTTGTCCACTTCCATTTGTGTACTACTTTCTACAATCTTTGTGTCTGTTTTTGAATTTTTTCCTAAAGGTTGGGTATTGACACGGATTTTCTCTTACGTTTTCCGCCTAGCTAAATCTTGCCGTACTGTGCGTGTCATAGTTTCCAGATGCCGAGTGACGGCTTCTTTCAACACCAGATGCAACTGCTCGTGACCGGCTGTCTGTCCATTATAATGTTATGGAATGACAGGCCACGCCCCCTCTGTCCCTACGCTGAACTAGTGATTAGGAGTGACATAACATAATTTATGGTGGTGTAAGGCAATGGTCATGGCGCCATCTTGGAAATACCTGTGCAAACAAAGGGGGTGCTTTAACAGCAACGCATACTTTCTTTATGCAAAAATAACTGTGTGTCTCACCATGAACATTTTCAATGTCGCCATTAGAACCATTGCAACAATTTAATTGGAAATGGGATTAGTCCTTTGGTCTCTGACAGTTGTTTGTTAAATAAAAGTACTTTACAAATTCTAAAATGTTAAAGTTTTCTTTTAATATCCTGTATTTAATTTGAAATGTAAGGTACCATGTTGTATGTCGCTGTATGTTTATTTGCAGGTTCTGCGTCACGGCACACACTGTTGCTTTTTGGAGGCTGTCACGGAAAGTGAAGAGGGGCAATGTATGTAACAACCGCTTTTCCTTTCTACGGTGGCCATCTTGAAAAAGTATTTTGTTTTGTAATCGCTGTATGTTTATGTACAGGTTCTGCATCTCGGTACGTACTTTTGCTTTGTGCTTGCTTCCATGGAAAGCGAAGAGGGGCCGGATTATAACCAGAAGTCCTATTTGTCCGTAGCACACGTTAATGCTTTGCACATCTATACTATTACTGACAAATTTTATTGCGTCTATGTCCTTCACTGAGAAATATGGAGTGTATGCATTTTAAAAAAAATATATTTATACTGTGAAAGGTGATTCTTAATGCAACATTTACTCTGTTAACTGATTCTTAATGCAACATTTACTTTGTTAACGGATGGCTTTCTTCTTTGGTAGGACAGCTAATAAGGCCATTTGCGAATGGAAATGAGCAAAGACGCATTAAACAGTGATATGGGGGGGGTGGTGGCCTTTGCAAAAATATTGTGCATTTGTTATTTCTAAGGTTGGGGCAGTGTTTGCCATTCTCCTTCATTACAGTAGTGCTGCTGTTTATTGGGGAGGAGGGATGGCCTTAGCTGATGTCATTTTCAGATAACTAAAACTTTTGCTAAAAGTATGTAATGTGTACTACATTGTTAATGGCTGACTATCAATACGTGTTGGTGCTGTGCAAGGCAAATGTTGCAGGTGGACGTTCCTACATCTATATAAAATCTGTTTCCACGTTTTCCACAAGGCAAATATATTAATGTTAAGTGTTTACGGATTCTGGAACACGTTACCGTGCTGTACACCAGCATATTGTCAAGTGGTATTCTCTGCAAAGTGTTTAAATAAGTCAGTAGTTGCTTTATATTATGGTTACGTAGCACTACTATAAACCGATCATCTTTAGCAAAAAGACTTTGCAAAAGGGATGGTATGGTTAAGTTGCTCTACTGAAAACCTGTAAAATTGAGTAAAAAAAATGTTGTTAAAGGGACGTTATGGTTAAGTTGCACTACTAAAAACCTGTGAAATTCACTAAAAAAACTTTATAAATGTGACATTATGGTTCAAAGTAAAATAAAAAAAATGAAATTCGACAGTTATGGTAGGCTAAGCAACCATAACTGCCCACACCACTGTGCACTGCTAACACTACCACCCAGGACATGAAAGATGGCATCACAAATTACTATACAGATTACTAGAATGCTTTTCAAACAAACTGACACCTTTCCAAGTTTTCAAAGTTCCATGGGGCATAGACCTTAACAAATTATATGGTAACTCTCTGCTATGCAAAAAACTGTTTCACTGAGCATTTTTATAATCCTGCCGAACAATTTAAAGGTGAGCTATGTTGCAAACAATGTTGTATACACTTCATAGTAATTGTGCACTTTCATGGCATTTTCTTCAACTGCACATATTCTCATGGTGAGGATTTAAACATGTTTTGCATTACAAAGTGCTGTGGGTATGCAAATATCTCAGTGTTTTACTGCTACAATCCCTCACTTTTTCCAGAGCCCTGTCAACTGGTATTGTAGGCTAGCACAGGAACCGAGGTGGGGTACAGATGGAAGGGCACAGGAGTACACTCCTTTGGGGTGAAAAACCAATCAGCAATGTCCAAAAACCAAATCAGATGTTTTGGCAGAGCAGTAGAGTGAAGGAAATGTGTTTGTTTTCTGAAGGATAGGATACTCTAGGAACAGTCTTGGAAGCTGTGCCTTCGATTTCTTTCTCTGCTCAGCTGTTGAGGATTTTTTAATATGATAATGTTTTTGCGTTTAATGCCTCTAGTATCCCCATGTATGTTGTACAACTGATAACAGCAAATTTCATAAGAGGGGTGCCTAGTTAAAGAAGAAAGCACTCAATCTGTTGTACCTATGAACATTGCTGCTATTGACTTAAAAGGCAAATATATGTGATTTTCTTCAGCGGTGCTCTAGACAAAACCTCAGTAAGACTCTCGTGGAAATGTGTCTAGGCTGTGGTGAGATAGGGTGGGCATAACTGTAAGCTGTATCATGTATCCTGTCATATCACTTCCTATGTCAGGGTTACAACGAATGCTCTGATATGATCTTGCTCCCTACTTTGAATCAAATGATTTTTCAGGGAGTAAGAAAGTAATTAGGTTTGCCAGTAGAGATATTTCATGTTTATTAAAAATGTGTTCTTTCCCCTTAAAATTCCTCTTGAGATTGGGCAGTAGTATTATTTGAGTTTCTACCAATGACACTGCTCTGCAGGGAAACTGATTTAAAAAGATATATCACTGGAACTTTGTGGTTAGAAGCTGGGGGTAGGTTCCTATAGGTTTATGTTTTCCCCTTTTTGTTGGGCACATTTTCCTGTTTTTAGGGAGTAGCAATGTGTATATGCCTCTTGCCTGTAAGACTGGTTTTGAGCAAATGTCACACCTCACAGGACCACGTAATGTGGATAGCAAGCAGATGCCCAGGAATTCTGATCATCCTATTCTGCAGTGCAGATATTCAAATGCAATTATCGTCCTTACCCACATTTTGAGGCATGGTCTCCTGGCTCTTGAATTACTTCATTAAAGTGGCACATGAATTCCTATTTGCATGTTTTTTGACACATTCCTTTTAGTTGCCATTATTTAATTTGCAAAAATGTTATCCTGTCTGAATGTTTTGATAGCCAGATCAGTTATAAGTGATATTTCCTTTTTTGTAATAAACATGAGTATTTATTTCAAATGGTTTTACACACTTTCTGCATTGTCTCTAAGCAGTGTCGATAAATGAATAGCCACAACTAAACCTATTGTTTATCCCAACCATACAAAGCCTTTTTGTGCATACACATTTTATTCTCTACACATGAGTAATTTTGGTAAGTAACTATGGCATATCTTGAAGTCTTGGACTGGTTGATGAGCTCTCCTTATATACACATAAAATATTCTGTTTTTATTAAGCCTATATATTTGGGAAAATTGTTTCAATATGCAGTTGGCAAGGAGAAATTCCATTCCAAACTCTTTGGAGATGGTAGCTCACCAACTACACATGCTCACAAAGTAGTCTACCTCGTAATTTATTTGTGCACATGGAAAATAAGGTGTGCACAAAAGATAAGCATTTCCGTACTTAGGAAAAAATTATATAAATATTGTGTATGTACTGCGATGCAGTACTCTGCAGGGGGGAGAGTCTTTAAAGTGCTTTTGAGGCTATGGTCACGGAGCACCAGAAGAACTGCCCCCTACCTAAGTAAAGCCCACCCTACATCTTTCTCTCTCCACCTGCCCTTTCTTATCCCTGTGGCTGGTGTCCCTTCCTTACCCTCCTTTGCCCTCCTCTCCCAGTGTGTCGTGTGCTGAAAAGCAATAAACTGGAAAACAACAAAAAATACAAAAAATGCTCTTTTCAGAGCCGCCTTTCTCAGTTTAACAATAGAACTATCAAGTGACCGTTGTAGGCCCCCGTGCATTTTTCAAAAAGTCCACGGACAGTCGTAGGATGCAGAAAAATGGAGGGTGCAAGCGGAGCAAAACCAATACACTTTTCACTAGGAGTAAGTGGTGGCTCTGAAAAGAGCCTTTCGGTGATGTTTTGTGTGTTTCAAAAACTGTGGATTTGAAAAAAACGAATTGCCAAATAGGTGATTATGAATCCAAAAAAGGTTGCAATGCATTTTGTACATTGCGAAGAAAAATCTGATTGCAAGCATATGTGAGATGGACTCCATCTCTGCGAAAAATGAAAGTGCTGCAAAACAAAATGTTTTCATTGTGGAATGAGGACATGCCAACATCTCTTAGAAAGGCACAAACAGCCTTATTGTCATTGTGCCTCGCTTTCTCCATTTGTGGACCAAATGCAGAAGAATGCAGCCATATTTGTCTTTGTGCAATACGGGAAAACACTATTTGGCAATTCGGAAACATGTCCCTGACCTTCGCAAGACTTCCTTCATTGCAAATTGCAGAGAAATTCCAGAGACATGGCCTAAACTGTTTCCTCTGCAATGTATGATAATTATATCCGGATGACGCTCTGTCTGTAAAGTAGCACAGAGAGGTACCAAGTCCTGCCACCTCATTCCACGCACGCCATGCCAGTGCACTTCCACATGAGGAAATCCAATATCTGCATATAGACCACAACTTTCTGCATGCACCTTCAACCAATGTATCCATGAGTCTCCCAAAATCCAGATAATCTGTTTTCGAGCACACAGAGCCATGGCTGTCTGGTCTCCTGTCACGGAAAAGACGTGCTCACTAAATTTCTCTGTTCAGAACACATCCACTGAACTTTACTGAACAATCCCTACCTTCACACATTCTCCACATTCTCATTTGCATGCGTCTCCACCCCAGAATCCCCGTTGGTAATACACGCTGCCTGCAGACTACCACCATGTCCGCGGACATGTAGAGGATCAGAGCGTGACAACTGTACATTTAAATATTATTCCCCTTTTCCCCTTTAAGGTGGACTCTGAAAAGAGCAGTTATTTTTGTTTTTTTGGGCAGATGCCTTAGAGACACCTGTTATTTTGTTTTTTATATATGTATTCTTCTTACTTTACTCCTAAAATCATTATAGAACCTTCTCCAAAGCAAGCCTTACTTTCCAAAAGAACATGGCATTTCCCAAAGAAGAAAACACAACACCATCTGCTTCAAAATAAGCCACATTACTGGGAACAATGTTCTCATGGCTGCAGAAAAACATACCAGCTCGTAACATGAAAGCACGCATGCCGCGATTGATGTTACACCTCCCAATACTTTGATCAGGACACAAAACAGAGCTGTTGTCCCATTTTCCGCTGTAGGGAGTAAGCAAGAAAAAATTACTTTCGCAGTTGGAAAAATGTTAATGACTGCTTGCACCAACTGCTCCAAATCTTCCAACAAAGTACGTGAACTCACGTAGCCCAAATGGTAAGCACCGTAGTGTAAAAGTAGCACATGGGGACTGATCATCCTACGTATGTCTCTGCAAACTTGGAGAATAGCCGCAACATTGCGATCAGTCTCAGCGCTCCACACCACCTCCACTCCTCTCACATCGACATTGTGTGCCACATGCCTACTTTCAGAATAGTGCTGTAAACCATGAACAAAAATATCCCCAAGCACCAAAACCCGGACCCTCTCCACCTCTGCCATCTTCATTACATGCACTGTCGTTCGACACAAAAGAACAATGGAACATCTGATTGGCTGATGCCTTCAGTCCCCTTTCCATGCTGGATTTGCTGTAAAACCCTGTATGTGGCACGCCCTACCCACGGACAAGTGCTGTCTATGTGCGGCACGTAACTCTTAGCCAGTGCTTCTACCCTTTCCACATCACTCATGAATCCATTCCCTCATTGGACACAGCTAAGCTGGACACCATTATCTGGTACGTTATACAGTAATATTTTGTATCCTACGTTATGTATCATTACCTTAGGCCTACAACTTATGCACATTTCACAATGAAATGCTTATGTATCATATTCATCACTGGAAATGCCTCATTATGTACTTGTAGAAAGTGAATGTTTTATGCATATTTCTATCACCTGATATCCCATAGGCAGCTAGCGCCTCACACCACCAGAACCACCACTGTTCCATCCCACTTCCCTGTTTACTCACAACCAAGTACTCCAGCATGTCATCAGGGATGTACTATCAAATGAACACACTACTACTCATAGGCACACTCTTCGCCACAGCACTATACGGACGACAGTATATACCATCCTGCCTACTTAACACCAGCATCATGATGCCGTCTAACTCCAACCCCACACCTACTCACTCCAGTCCAGTCATCACAAATCTTCACACCTATGTATCTAACAGCGGCATCAGACTGTCCAGGCTGAGGACGCGCACTCTACCCAGAATCCTCTCCTCTCACCACATTCCTACATCGCACAGAAATCTCAGACCGGGCTCCCGCACAGCCGTTTCTCACAACTCTACGCCCAGCAATCCTCATGACCTCAGCCCGTCTACCAGCATTATTCCCACTCCCAAATCATCCATGCCATCCAACTCCAGGCATAAAAAACAAACAAAACAGCAGCCTCCGAACAGAATCCAGGGAGCCCCACTACTCAAATGTGCACTACTTAACACCCTCTCGCTCAATGCCCATGCCCTGGAAATAAATGAGCTTATCTCCTGTCTCAACTTAGATCTGCTAGCCATCATGGAGACCTGGCTACATGAAGCATCAGGCCCACCATCACTTTAACCCAACCAGAAGGTTACTCCATCCTTAGGCAAGACAGATCAACAAAAATAACAGGGGGGGTTACCTTAATCTATAAAGACATCCATCACATCAGACCCATGCCCCACATTTGGGAAGGGAATGCAGACATACTATCAGCCAAACTACCACTCTCTCATAACCACACCATCATCATCCACGTCATCTACCGGCCCCCAGGACTCCCAGCCGATTTTCATGGGCAAATCAATCACATTCTCAGCGAAAACTTAAAAAAATACTCCTAGGTGATCTTAATCTAGGCTATAACGATCCCAAGGACAAAACAGCAATCTCCTTCCTTAAGGACCTCTCCAACCTAGACTTCACACAAAAATGTGTATCGCCCATCCACACTTAAGGCAGGACTCTAGACTGGCTGGCCGACCATAACTGCAACTCCTCCATCACCTCCAACACATTCCTCCCGTGGACAGATCATAACTGCATAAAATTCACTATCCCCACGACACCCACCAAAAAAACATTAGTACATAAATCTGCCACCATAGCCGGAAGCTCCAACAAATTAACTGCAGACAACTTACGCCCCCTTCTTAACACTCCATGCCTCGCCCACCCTTCTCACAAGATTCTAGCATACATTCTCAAGGATATGCTCACTAATGCAATAAACTCCATTGCTCCTCTAGAAAAAAAAAGAAAAAAAGTCCTTCCATTCAAATGCATGGTTCACAGAGGACCTCCAAGCATTGCGTACCAGCAAGCTCCAGGCGCTCAAAGATTGGCAGGCAAACCCGTGCGACATCACTAAAAACGTATTCAAAGTCATTGCAAAAAAATACAAATATGCCATCTTCAATGCCAAATCTGAGTCATACAACCGTCGAATATCAGACTCTAAGTCCCATTCAAGAGAACTCTTTTCCATCTTTAAAGAGCTCACATTGCCTCCCACTCCCACTGACTAGATCGCTAAGGACGAAGCTTGGTGCAACAGTATCCAAGCTGCCATGCTCAACAAAATAGACATCCTACAAAACAAAATCCGTGAACACTACAATACCCTACCGAAACAGAGTCTGCACTCACAGTCTCAAACCTATAGCAAAACCACTAACATCCCTAAATTTGCCTTCAAAGAAGTCTCAGAACTAGAAGTCCTGGACATCCTGAAACATCTGAAGCCATCGACCTGCAAAGGCGATACATGCCCTCCTAAGTTAATCAAGGACTGCGCTAAACCACTTGCCCCACTCATTACCGTATTCATTAATGCTTCTTTCAAAACTTGCTCCATCCCAAACAGCCTCAAAGAAGCTTGGGTGCGCCCACTTCTAAAAAAGCCCACTCTCGACCCCACACTGCCCAACAACTAGAGACCTATAATGACAGTCCCTTTCCTTCTCAAAATTCTAGATAAAATGGCACACAGCCAAATTCAACTATACCTCGAATCAAACTCCATCCTTGGTACTAGACAGTCAGGCTTTCGCAAAGGCCACAGAACAGAGACTACTATGCTGGACCTTAAAAACCAAATAACTAAGATACTGGACACATGCAAACCCACCCTTCTCCTTCTCCTTGACCTCTCAGCGGCATTCGACCTAGTGGACCACAAGGCCCTCACCTCACACCGCTCCCACTCTGCACATTTCTCAGACCAAGCCACCTCATGGAAAACATCCTTTTTAGAAGGGAGGGCCATGAAAGTCTTTTCAAACACATCCAACACAACACCATCCATAATTCATTGCGGTGTTCCACAAGGCTCCTGTACAGCACCTACACAGTACAACCTCTTTACAAAGCCTCTCTGCGATAAACTGGATGCACTTGGGATTGCCTACACCAACTACACAGATGACACACAAGTGCTCCACCCTCTAACTGGCTCTTACCACATAGACGCCCTGGCCCTAAAACACATATACGCAACTATTCAAGCCTGGATGGCCACTAACGGCCCATGTCTTAACCGGGATAAGACTGAAATCCTGATCCTTGGCCAAAAGTCTACACTTGCCAGGCTAGATAGCCTCTATGTCAATTTTAACATTGACAACTGCACTATCCCAGTTCTATCTTCTGTAAAAACGCTATGGGTCCACATTGATGCAATCCTGTCTATGGACAAACAAGTCAATGCCATGGTCTCTGCATCCGCTCTAAGCACCACATTCATAAACGCCATCAAACCATTCCTCACCAAAGAAAACTTCCTATCAGTAGCAAGAGCTACCATAGGCGCAAAACGTGACTATTTTAATGCACTCCTAGCCGGCACCTCTGAAAAAAACCTAAACAAACTCCAAGTCACTCAAAATAACGCTCTGAAAGCATTTCCAAAAGGGACCACATATCACATGCAAGTCAATCCGCTCATTGGCTCCCTGTCAAAAAAAGTATCACCTTCAAGGTTCTAACCACTACCCACAAATGCATCCATCACACTGCACCACCTTATGTCTCAGACACTATTCACAGACCGGCCTCATCCAGACCTACTAGACTTTGCTACACCAACCAACAAACGGTACCACACATCAACAAGGTTACAGCGGGAGGTCGGGGGTTTCCCCTACATAGCACCTAACTCTGGAACAATCTCCCTCACGCTCTAAGAGCAGAATGCTCCCTTACAGCTTTTAGAAAAAAACTCAAAACCTCTCTCTTCAACTAAACTTCCTCTACCCACAGCCAAACATACACACGTTGCTATTGTTTTTTTCTATTGTCAAAACCTGCATGCGTGTATGCCTCTAGGATGTAACTAAGTATCGCTTTTTATTGTAACCAGCGCCACAATGCTTCTGTGCGCTTAACAAATACGAATAAATAAATAAATAAGCAGTCACACTACCATCCACCAATCACATTCAACATCTCTACATCTAACTCTGTCATCAAAATTTCGCACTTCAAATGTATTATTGATCACTCTGAATGCAAGTCGCATATCATTGCAATGCACCTACTTCAAAAACTACTGTGCAACAGTCGTGGATTTCTACGTACAGCTCCGTGCATGCACACATGCATGACTTTAAAGTACAGGTATGCATATTTTTAATCAGAGAACATGTGCAACCCTTATGATTTCATTTTAAACAAATTAATGCCACTAAATCTGCATAGCCAATGCATACCAATGCTCCCCGTTTAAGTGCAAGACTTCCGATTTTTCATTGACTAACCACACTACTTCTTACTGTCTCCCGCATAACCTAAACATACCTAACAACCCTCCCTATTTAGCGTGAAACTCGATTTTCCATTAGAAAATGTCACAACTTTTTACTGTGTACCGCCTACATTAATGCTACTTCCAATGCAATCGTATGAGAAAAATAAATGCTCCCGATTGCTGTGGTAACATCTCCCTCTGAGGGTGTCACGATTTTTCAGATTCGTACTTATAATATGAAAGTAGTCACATTTTTCCCATGTACTATAATGACCTATCACTTACAAACCTCTCTGCTATAGACAAAAAAGCTTAAAAAAAACAAGGCATTTTCATAAACTAAAAATTGTACTCATTTGCGAATCACGTTCAACTAACATGCTGCAAACAACATGCAAAGGCAGCACATAGTGAAGTGAAATGCACACATGCACTGTGTTGAGATATCAAAGGAGAATACTCCGATGAAAGATGCAAAATTAAAGTGTACAGTAACATCACTGCTTTAAACACACAAAGTTACTAACTTCTTCTTTTTACAATCACAGTGAAGACTACTCTCCTGAAAATCAACAGCATCTACACTGCAAACGACATATCCGAAGAAACCTGGTAATTCCGCAAAATAAATTAGGTACAGCACTACATTTATATTCTTACTGTTCCTCAAAGGGACTGTGTGGGTTTTTTATTTAATTTCCGCACCAAAACAAACATTGATTTCTGAACCATTCTACCCACAAATCCCCATTAATTAAACAAAGAATAACAGGCAGAATGGCTCAAAAATCCCCGTGTTTTTGGAACTCAAATAACATACAGAAGCCTTAGAATGTTAGTACTAGAAAACAAATAGCTGTTTCAATTTTATACCATTACATTTACTATTAATGCTTCTCCTCACCACTAGCCCACTTTGTACTCTCATGTGAAGCACAGTGTAGTAGTATACAAACAGATAAATAGCCTTCCCAACTCATTGTAACAGCCCAATGCACATTCACACACCACCACAAAGAGCTTCCCCATCAAACTCATGCATGCATGCACACAGCACACATACATTGTACAACAGACCAAACCATGCCTTCTTTTTTTTCAACAGACCCAAAGAATGCCTACCAAAAAGCAAGTCCGTAGAAAGCACGCAGAAATAGAGCAAATGAAAATAAAAGTGTCCAAAGTAAGCATCCTTCTGTAGCAGAGTTTGTAGAGAACGGTGGAACAAAACAGCTAATACAGTCATTTAGCAAAACAAAGGAAGCTTCAACTACCGAAACTTTGCCTCCTCTATCAAAATGTGGCACGAAACACAAAATGCTTTACAAAAAATTTGCTACCAGTACTGCTAACAATGCTCCTATTAATCCTGATATAGTAACAAGAACCCATAGTAAAAAAGTATTTTGGCAAAAATGTTTCGCCACAGAGTCCTTCAGAATCTAATAAGAAGAGGACCGAAATCATCCTCAACCCTTAAAACCTACCGTAGAAAATTAATCCTACAAGCTCTCGTAGGGAGTGCAATCCTTCTCAAAAGGAAGTTGTTTATATTAGTGTTAAATAGGATGAAACCACTAACAGAACTAAGTACTGAACTACAAAAGAAACTTATCAATAAATGGAATGTCAACAAAAATAAGTTCTTAAATATTTGTGGAGGTGAATGGAGTCACACAACAACCACAGAACCATGTTTTAATGAAGAAGCATACAAACAAAATCAAACAAACACAATTGCCATCCATAGCAGTGGACGGGGTATGAAAATATCAATAATACCTTCATGGAACAAGAAACACTGCTTAGAAAAGTATCCCCTGAACACTCAGAATTACCTCTCGATTCGACTGAACCAGACCGTCCAGTATACAAATGTCCTTGTAGTCCAGTGTGCAAATACACAGGACTACAAGGACATTCATTAGCCTGCATTTCAGGACCTTTGTACAAAAGCACCTTCCATGATATCAAAAGGATATCAGTACATCATTCAAATGTAAGAAATCTAGTGTATAAAATGTACTATGCTAAAAGTCCAGCTTTAGAATTAGCCAATTTAAATGACACTTTTCTGCATGGTACACACAAATACCTACAAGAAGAAATCGACCGTATCCAGAGAAAATATTTTCAAAGTGAAACCCACATACAAAATGCAATAGTTTTAGAACAGACTAGCAGCAATTCTGCACATAGCAACCTTCTATTACACACATAAAAAAAGAAATACTAACATTTAAAAGTGCATCGGCTGAAGTACCAAACCATGTGTGTGTGTGTTGCCACAGAACGATTTACAAAAGGAACACAAAAATATAGACATAACATACAAAATAGAAGACAATGAAGATACCAGATGGTTTGAATTAGCTCTTTACCTTTTAGCAGAAAACAAATACCAAATAAGTGAACCTCTAATATGTTGCAGTTACTGCACTACAAAACTGGACAACACAACTCCTTCACGTGCTATCACAAATAATTTTGAATTGTTCCCACTACTAAAACCCCTGCAACAATTCAATTTGTATGAGAGCATCATAATTCAAACAGTTCACCGATTTCAAGCTATAATACGCCTTCAACCAAAAACAGCAAAATGACCTCCCTCTGAATTAGTGAAAGGCATTCATGGCAAAGTAGTTTATTTGCCATTAGATCTGACAGAAAGTGTACACACTCTAGGAGTGCAATGTCCAATAGAGCATTCTTTAATTGTCTTGGTAAATGGTGTACCAACAAAAGACAGAAACATTTAGCAACAACTGGTGGACTTACATAAAGTTAGACAAGCCTTGCAATATCTGAAAGACAAAAACGAATACTACAAAGAAATCAATATTAAGAAAGCTTAAGGGAAACAACTGAAATAATTCAAGTGCCATCAGAAACTGGTCAATTTGAACTTCTGGATCCTGCTGCAGTATCCACTCTTTTGGACCATTACACAATTCATCCATTTCATTCCAATGAAGGCATAGATGATGCACTAGAAACTTACCAAATGTGACAAACCAAAGGGTCACCAATGAGCTTATGGGAAAAAAGTGTAGAAGCACATGCTTTTCCACTGCTATTTCCTACTGGCAAAGGCGGAAGATACGATGATAGACCCATTCAGATTAAGGCATCAGAATACCGCTCATAACAAATTTATTCGCAAGATCCCAGATTTAGACAAAATGTGTAATACATATTCCACCTACTCTTTGAAAGTGAACTAGCAGCCCTATGTTACGGAGCTGCACACATTTTGAAATCTGGAATCCACTTTCAAAATATGTCAGCGCGCAATTAATACAAAAAGTACAAGAAAAAGATGAGATTTACAATCAAGTATTCGTGGTACAAAAGAATACTGGTTCCGTTGGCACGGAGAAGTACATTGCATGATCAGAAACCTTGGACCACCGACTTGGTTTGTTACACTAAGTTGTGCAGAGTATGCATGGGAAGATTTACATGAGTTCCTATGCATATCAAATAACAACAAAACCAACATAGATATATTAACACCTGGAGAACTTTGCTCTCTAGATCCAGTTAATGTGTCAAGATATTTCCATCATCATTTCATTGCTATGCTACACTTTATTTGTAATAAAACTGTTCCTCACCTCGGAGGAGTGCAACATTTCTTTTGGAGAAAAGAATACCAAGCGAGAGGAGCACCACATAGTCACATGCTTTTATGGATCAGAGGTGCACCTAAATTTGGTCACGACAGTGATGTCACTGTTTTGCAGTTCATCCAAAAATATGTCACTTGTGAAATCCCTTCACAACGGACACATAGTGACATGCATGGACAGATTTTACAATTTCAGACACAAATGTGGCAAATATTGTTGTTGCAAATACAAAAGCAAAGAGAAATACTACACCAAAGGCCGCTTTGGTTTCCCTAGACCAGTTACAGAAATAGGTGAAGTGAACAACTTCATGTCTTCAGTTCGACATAGTGTTAAAGGTAAATCACCTAAGAACACGTATTACATAAAAAGAACAGAAGAATCAAAATATATCAATGATTACAATGCAATCATTGCCGTGCAGTATGTTACAGCCTACTTAACAAAAGCAGAAAAAACAGAGCTTCAAGACCTCTGGAATGACCTATCATCAGACAAAACACTATCTCAGAAATTGTACAGCCTGGGCATAAAAAATGCTCTCTCATAGAGAATGTGGCACCTATGAAGTGGCAGATCGTTTAACCGGTACTGCTTTGTTTGGAAAATCAGACAACATAGTAGGGCTAAGTCTTGGTCCTGCTAAATTCTAGAAAAAGAGTTCTGAAATCATATGAGGACATAGAAACAATGGCCAGAAATGATCCCAACAGCCAAGACATTTTAAACATTTTTTACTGGACACATACTATCCGAACAGGAGTAGCACTTTGGAAATCATGTGTCTATACCAAATAGCTCAAAACTTTGCATACAAAAATGATATAAAACCCGATGAAAGCACAGGTAGATATAGAGTGACAGATTGTGAAGGCAGCTTAGTGAAACTTACCAAACGAAGCTTAACTAATCATGTAAAATTGTCATTAAAAACTCCTCAACAGAAAGAACTATATTACGTGTCCCTGCTACAACATTTTAAACCATGGAGAAAAGTGGAATAGATACTACATAACTATGACTGCTATGAAGATGCTTTCAAAGCAAATGAAAGCAATATCATCGATGTGAACTTTACGCAGTACAAAACAATGTTGCACAATGAACAGCAACACGATGAAGACCTTCAGGCCCAACTAGATAAGGACACTTCCGACAGTAGTCAACCTTCTGTAACAGGAAGTCAAGAACCACTAGGACAGCCACTAATAGCAAATGAGGAAGAATTAGCTATGACAGAAGTGGAAAACACCATGTGTCACTATGAAGAAGATATAGAAGACTTAACTGTACTAAAAGCAAAACTTAACAAAGATCAGCGCACCATTTTTGAAGAAGTAACAAAACAAATTGCACATGGTGTACAATACGAATAAAGAATGTACCTGCCAAAATTACAAACTTATACTGCTGTACGTCCGTGGTGAAGCTGGGTCAGGAAAAACATTCTTAATCAAAATCATCAGCAAGTTCCTTCAACAATTGACAAACAACAAACTGTCAGCTGTTCTAACTGCCCCCACAGGTTTAGCTGCCTACAACATAGGCGGTGCCACTTTACACCGATTACTACTCATTCCAGTAGAACACCAAAACAAATTAGACTATTACAAACTTTCTGCAGAAGCTGCAATTGAACTACACAGAGTATTAAAACAAATGAAAATGCTACTAATAGATGAAGTGAGCATGGTCTCCAACCTAATGTTGGCTTTGATTCACCTCAGATTGCAAGAAGTACTTAAAACAAACTAGGAACAACTCTTTTCAGGGAAACACATTATCGTTTTCGGAGATCTTCTACAATTGACACCATTGAAAGGTGAACCTATTTTTAAGACCTTAGGACACAAACTCTGCCGTAAAAGTGTTGGCAGCATAGGAAATGTCAGTCAACCTTTGGCAACATTTCCAACACAGAGAATTAACAGAAAACATTCGGCAATCTGCAGATCTCACTTACGCAAACATTTTAAAAAGTATTCGAGTTGGTGTACTATCTCAAGAAGCACAAGCAATATTGAAAAACCGGGACATTCTTGCACTTTATGGCGATAACGCATGTGCTACTGATATTATGGAACAATTGTATGGCCTTAATGCCAACTGTAGCAAGCTGTTTCATATTCAATGAAACAATGTTAAAAAAGAAATGCAACCAATAATGGAAATTTGCGCCACTGACAAACTAGACATATATGGTATGACAATACCCATGTGTGAGCAAGCCACAACAAGACTAAATACCTTAGAAAACTCAATCTCCAACTCAGCTGGGTTGGAAAAAATATTAAAATTATCCTTAAATTGTAATGCTTAAACGTAACCTTGACGTGGAGCAAGGGCTAGTTAATGGGGCACTGGGTACAGTTGTTGGCTTTCAAACATACCCACGTGACAACAACATTCAGTTTATCAATATTTGCTTTGACAAACTTTCAGAAGTGAAAAGGATAGGGCGCTCAACTGCTCGGTTCCTTCTCTTCAAAGACATGTATGTACGTAGAGAACAACGTTCTCTAACTCTTGAATATGCAGTCACCATTCATAAATCCCAAGGTCTTACCCTAGACAAAGCATTGATAGATATAGGAAACCCAGTCTTTAAAGACGGCATGAGCTACGTAGCACTATCAGTCTTACATACACTTGACAATCTATTTCTAATCAACTTTTATGCAAGTAAACTGAACGTTGATATTCCTTGCATTTTAGAATACAGTAGACTGCGTTTACTGTACACCCCCCATCTGAAACCATATCCTGTTCCAGAAAAAGTAAAACGTGTTCAAACAGAAATGCAACGGAATCTGACGGCAAATCCTTCAAAGGAATCAAAAGAAGCTACAACATCATCAATTACCACAAGCAAAGAAGAACCTATTAGGGAAAGTGAATCAGGTACTTCTTCAAAGTAGGAACAGAAACTCAGAAAAAAAGCAGTCAGAGACAGAACTAGCTGGTCCATTCAAATTTTCAAATGAAACTGGTGTAAGTTGCTATGCAAATGTAGCAATGAATATTCTATTTCAATTGCAACCAATTGTTAACAATAGTTACTTACACAGTACAGACCAATTGTGTTTTCAAAATGTTAGTCCTTCATAGAAATGTAACAAACAATCCTGACAACATGTACAGTGTTCACGGAATAAGACAAGAATAGGACTACTGTGCTGGAATGGTGAGATTCACTATAAACCCACAAGAAGATCCACAATAATTTATAATGTACTTACTACAAGTACTGGAAAACAAAAACATAGCTATAAATGAAATGTTCCAGATTTCATACATGTGGAAACATACATGCACTCTCTGTAGCAATGTGATCCAGGAACAAATCCCAAATGAGCGATTTGTATATGTATCGATACCAATTGTGAATCCATTCCATTTCAGCAACTTGTACAGAATGCAAACCATGGCAGATTATGTACTATGTGCAATTCAGATAATCGCTCCACCTTACTGATACAAACACATAGTAACTACATAATAGTTATGCTTCTACGTTATAATACAGATGGTACCAAAAACAACTGCAAGCTGAATGGATTCACACACGGTCAAGTGTCACTTGGAAAGAAAACCTTTACAATAATAGGTATAATCTACCACACAGGAGCTACAACCAATGCAGCTCACTACACTGCATACATTAAAAATAAATGGTGGATGGCACCATTACGCTAAAGCAGAGATTGCCAGCTAATCTTACAAATGCGTATTTAATCTTCTTAAAGCCAAAATTTAATAAGTAATGTTTGCTTCAACATTACCAAAAATTCAAGTAAAAGACTATAAACAGTTAAAATACGCCAACAGGTATCTAGCTGTTTTTAAAAATCTGAAACAAGCCAACAGACATAACATTAATCAGAAACAACAAGGAAACACTCAAAGAGAACAAAGAAATAGTTTGTAGCATAGCAAATAAAGTTTCTTTTTTAATCCGACAAGGATATATTTCCCCCAGACCCAAGGATTTGAAAAACAAACACAGAAATGCACAGTACACTGGTTTGTAAACTAAATATGAGGGTAAAAAAAGCTAAAATGTCTATTGTACAATGTAATAAGTCTTCATAAAATACAAACACTAACATGCTCTTTTCTTTTATCACAGAAATTAAAAAAGGATATTTCCGCCAAGTACTAAAGTCATGTAAGAAATATATGGATTCTCAACAAAGTAAACAGTATCTACACGTCTAATCTATGGCAGTAATATGGTACAGTGACTGTAGACAGGGCCCAGCGTCTTGTACGTATAACCTACCACCTTCATTCTGCGGCCAAGCAACCAAGACTATAGGTCCTACCCACAACCATTGCAGCATATCAAAAACATGGTGCTTGTAATTTCACTACTTATAAGTTTACTCTTGGGTGCATGGTCTGCAGCCTAGTATGGCCTACGGCCTACGCCTGCAGCCATGCACCCAAGACTCTAGGCCCTGGCCACAACCACCGCAGCATATTACACCCATGGTCGCTCATAAATCATTAGCACACCCATAGAATGAAACATTATAACTGTAGCATGTACTCAATTTGTACCCAGGACTCTATGCCCTGCCCACACCTACCAGATACATAATTGATTGGATGGGTGTGATGTATGAATGTGATATGCTGCAGTGGTTGTGGTCAGGGTCTACACTCTTGGGTGTATGGCCTACAGCCTGCAGCCATGCACCCAAAAGTCTACGTCCTGCCCACAACCACTGCACTATATAAAACCCATGTTGGTTTATAACTTCAGAGCTTATAACTTTGTTCTTGGGTGCACGACCTTTGGCAATGCACCCAAGACTCTAGCTCCTGCCCAGAACTACCACACTGTATCACACCGATTGTGGCTTCTAACTTCACCACGTATAAATTTGGTTTCGGGTGCATGACTAGGCCCTCCCCACAACCACCTGAATGATGACTGATACTACGGGTGTACCTATAGCTGTAATATGCTGCAGTAGTTGTGGCCAGAGGCTAGAGTCTTGGGTGTAAGGCCATAGATATTTCAAGTGGCTTGTAACTCCAGTGCTTATAACTTTGTTCTTGGGTGCATGGCCTTTGGCCATGCACCATAGACTCTACGTCCTGGCCACAACGACCACAGCATATCACACCCATTGTGGCTTGTAACTACACAACGTATAAATGTGGCCAGGCCCTCCCCACAACCACCTGAGTGATGTTCGATACTACGGGTGTATCTATAGCTGTGATATGCTGCAATGGTTGTGGCCAGAGGCTAGACTCTTAGCTGTATGCCTATAAATATTGCAACGTATGGGTGTGCAGTGTCTTATAACTCCAGTGCTTATAACTTTGTTCTTGGGTGCATGGCCTTCGCCCATGCACCCAAGACTCTACACACTCCCCACAACCATCTGATCGATAGGCAATACTACAGGTGTATCCATTGCTGTGACATGCTGCGGTGGTTGTGGCCAGGGCCTAGAGTCTTGGAAGTATGGCCTACGGCCTACGGCCATGCACCCAAGACTCTAGGCCCTGGCCACAACCACCGCAGCATGTCACACCCATGGCGGCGTATAAATCAATAGCACACCCATAGAAAAATAAATGTAACTACTGCATGTACTCATTTTCAATGTTCGCTAACACCACGCGTGTCCTTAGAACAGTTTCAAGTTGCCTGTGCACAACACGGACTGAAGTACTATCCTTATGAGACACCTCATTTTCTGTACTTACAAACATCCCGAGTAAGGCGGGCATAGGGAATACATCATTAACACCTGCCGCCTGAACAAATACAGTTTTTCACCCATCTCTTACTCTCTGAACCTCCCCAAGCACTCTGACATACGAAAACAGCTTCCGAAATAGCATTTTGCCGCTGGTCGCCGCTGCGCTGCCGGTGGATCCAAAATGTCAGGCGCATCCAAACAATCTGACACAGAACACGGCTCACTGCAGTGAATCGGCAGAGACGTTGCGTGTCTGCGGTCATGACACCAGCCCGTTAGCCAATCGGTATCTCGTCAGCAGAGCGAACAAGGAAATGTGACCGCGGAGCGGACATAGATATCACTAATTTTTTGAGACATACTTTTTGGTTGTTTTAAAGGAAGCTACTGGACGGATAGTCACCAAGCCCCTGCTGCAAATTTGGTGAAAATCCATCTAGCGGTTTGGCCTGTAGGCATGCAAAGTTTTTCTCCCATTCAGGCTATGGGAAAAAAAAATATGTTTTGGGACCCCCCGTATAACTTTTCC
Source organism: Ambystoma mexicanum (assembly GCF_040938575.1). NCBI lineage: Eukaryota > Metazoa > Chordata > Amphibia > Caudata > Ambystomatidae > Ambystoma > Ambystoma mexicanum. Next base: position 554,030,855 of record NC_090928.1, read on the forward strand.
CCCCCTGGACTAAACATCACCAAACTTTGCAAAAAGAAAATCAGTGGCCCATAGGCTTTTTTTTGCAAAGTTTGGTGAGGATTCGTCCAGTGGGAGCGGAGTTATAACTTCACCACGTATAAATTTGGTTTCGGGTGCATGACTTGGCCCTCCCCACAACCACCTGAATGATGACTGATACTACGGGTGTACCTATAGCTGTAATATGCTGCAGTAGTTGTGGCCAGAGGCTAGAGTCTTGGGTGTAAGGCCCAAGAGTGCTCTTCCTATGGCAACAGCAACTTAACCATAACTACACGGCCACTACCGCGGCAGTGTAATATATATATATATATATATATATATATATATATATATATGCAATTGTACTGGCCTACCTCAGTTTCTCATTTTATAATGATGTGCATGCAACCCTGTAACGTAGACGCGTGAGAAGTTACAAGGCCATCTCCCCCTTTCCCTGGTACTCAGCACTCATCCTCCTCCTTCCAAGGCCCAGCTGGGGATTGAAGGTCTATGGTTTATTGATGTTAGAATACCACAGCTACACCTCCCTGCTTAATTTCCTGCTGAACCCACACAAGGTATTTACCTTTCCCCATTCCCCCTGACACCCAACGCCACCATAAAATCACTGTGTACCTCCACACTCTGGTTAGAAGTATTATGAGTAACAAGGCCCCACATGCCCCCACCACTTGATGTACCAGCTATGTGCCCCTGAACCAATGGTATTTTAGTTCACCCTAACCTTGACTGGCCATGGTGGCAGTTATTCACCCTTGTACTAACACACGATAAAAATGTCTCTTACTACATCTAACAAAGTAGAATGATAAAGGTACCCCGACTCATGCCCCCTGATAAAACACCTGGGCTCATGAACCTGCCCCTCTCTGTTAACAATGACTTTATGATGATGTATTGAGAAGACCCAGAGTTACATGCCATTTCTTTTGTGATGTTAGACTAACAACTTGTAGGATTCACATGACAGATTGAAGTAGAAGTTAGTAATGAATAAGTACGTGTGGCCACAAGGGCAAAATGTTCGTGCAGCCGCGATGTATCAACTCAAACAGCTTGTGACCTGATACTCCACCCCGATGAGCCTAGCTGACCCGAGCACACCGCGCTGCCAACACGTGGATCTACACCAATCATGGAGTGCTGCACCTACATCGTGCATAGTAGCTAGTCTTCACCACCCAATCCCCACGATTATGTGCCCCCTATAGCTTACCTCACCAATGACGTGTTTTTGTAATAAATATGAATTTCTTTCTATCATCTGGCAGAGCGTTCTCGGAGTTTGCAGAGTCCTCTGCATGCCCTATATTGATTTAGATAAAGCCTTTTATACTTCACCCGCACTTGGTCTTGGTCTCATTCCCTGCTGGGATGTATCCATTATTGACTCCCATTGTAGAGTTTAAATGCCTTTTTGGGGGACGCTCACTTTCAATGGGAACAGCATGATTTCAGGCCACCATGAGTACAGGATGCAAAGGAAGTCCAGCATGAGAGTAGAGAAAGGGTGACGCACTGGAATCAATCAAGTCCATAAAAGTCAAATCCAGCATTGGCCACAAGACGGTGATGGTGAAACCAGAATGTATCAGGACAGACTCTTGCAGAAGTAGGCTGGAGGGGGACAGGGGCGGAAGCCGGGTAAAAGAATGAGGCAAAACAGGCAACATATGTGTGTGAGAAGGGGGGGCACAATGGAACATCACAGAGGACCAGAGGGGGAGGGGATGGCCTGTGGGGACAGAGTGTGTAACCTGCTGCCTGAGCAGGGGGTCGGCCCCTGGGTCCTCCTGGTCCAAACAGGTCCAAACAGGAATTGCCCTTTTATTTGTTTGCCCTTCACTTCAGACGCCTGGCCGACAGATGCCCTCGATCGAAGAGTTAAGAGCAGGAAGGAAGAGGCAGGGCTAAGAAGGTGGGTGGTGCTTAGGCCAGGTCACATAGATCCACCTGCTCCTGAGATGCAAAGGCAAAGAGGCTGGAGGGCTTGCTAACTGGTGAAAAGGAGCAGCAAGCAGGAAGGCATCAGGTGGGCGGGGCTTGCTAAGTGGTGAAAAAGAGCGCAACCAGGAAGGCACCAGGCGGGCGGGGCTTGCTAAGTGGGGAAAAAGGTGCAGCAATGAAGAAGGCAGCAGGGGAGCGTGGCTTAGGCCAGGTGACCATGATCCACTTACCATGATCATATACATGAAAAATCCACGCAGCGCGTAACCCCTCCCAAGAACGATTTTCACAATATACCGAAGAATTAAAAGGTAGATTATTCAAATAGCCACAAAGCCACACTTGCACAACATCCACTGGTACCAGCTTTTAAATCACCTCTGAATCGGATCCCACACGACCCGCACACCCAAACAGCCCAACAGCCATGCACTTCCCAGGCACTTCCGGATGCACGCGCGAGATGCGCGTGCACCAGCGCTCTTATGGGAATGGCTGTCTGTTGGTGGGCGGGCTCGTGGGAGGAGCTGAAAGGCAGGAAAGGGAGACTTTAGCACAAATGAAATTTGGAGGTAAGCGCACTCACACAAGACCATGATCAAGTCCTGAGGTCTTTTAAGACAACAATGTCCAAAATTACTGTAAATGGACAGTCAGGCAGCATTCTCCAGCCAACAGCCATGCACTTCCGAGGCAGTTCGGGGTGGGCATGCGAGATGCGTGAGCAACAGGGCTCTTATGGGAATGGCTGTCTGTTAGTGGGCAGGCTCGTGGGAGGAGTTTTTTCGAATGTAGGCGAGCTTGTCAGCGTTTCTACGCGGAAAAGACTTCCTCTTGCAGACGGCTTGCTGTAAATGGACAGTCAAGCAGCGTTCTCCAGCCCAACAGCCATGCACTTCCCAGGCACTTCCGGATGTGTTATAAAACCATATAAAACCAAACAAACCTTGTAAGCCAATACTTTGAGAACTCATCACCTATGTCTCAAAATCCACATATTTTCCACAGTCTTCTTAACAAAGGGATTCCTTTCCTTCTGAAATTCACTCTATGTCAAAAATATCCAAAGAAACAATAAATATACCCCAAAAACAGCACTATCTCTTAAAAGTACATCTAACCTTCAAACAATAAAAATGTACTATGTAGAAAAACTCTGAATATAATAATACAATATAATCTACAGTTTTATTGGCATATATAAACATCACTCAGAAAATACATATTCTGATAGGTTCAACATTCAACAGCATCTGAGGTACTTGTCATCCCATTGGCAGCCACCCACCACAGAGACAATAAACAACTAATCAGAAACTAAATTCTACCTTCTCTCCTTGTGTAATCTTCCTCCATTGCAAATTCAAATATCTAAGGTGGCAAGCAGTATTTGTGTCAATACAATGGAAAATTACATGGAATAGGGAGGAAAATTATCCTACAGAGGAAGAAATTAAGAAGATACTCAAGAAAAGAAACGAAAAGAAAATACATCACATTCTGGATTTTGTGAGTACATTCATTATATTTATGTAAAATTACACTAGCAATAATATATTATTGAAGACACATCAGTCACCAAAAAGATAGCTATGTTTAAGTATATATGCAGCCAACACAAATATTTTTCAAAGTGTATTATATCTTCAATTGTTTAAAAATATTTCAAATATTTTCAAACAGATGAAGTCATTCAAGTCTCAAGAAGAATCATGCTTGAAACACCACAACAATGGGTGTCAAGTGCTGGTGGGGAACTGTAGGGATACAGAAAACAGTCCCCAAGTGCGGGGGTGCCAGGGAGCAGTGCAGGTGTCACTGGCAGGGGAGGGGACCTGGGCCCGAGATCAGAGGGTGGCCAGGTAAACAGTACAGTTTCAGCCAGGAATTCAGCAGGGGAGAGGAGGAGAGAAAGCAGAAGCAAAGAGATGAGAGACAGAGAAGAGGTGGCTGAAGGTAGCCCGGAAATGAGCTGACTGTCATCGGCATAGCACTGAAAGTTGGGGAACAGAGCGGCAATGCACTGGGCAAGAAGTGCCAAGTATTGGTTGAACAGCCAGGGAGAGTGGTTAAACCCCTGGGGGACACATCAGGGAGAGATAGAGGTAGAGGAGAGGAAGGACCCAAGTTGGACCTGGGACGGTCAATCAGAGAGGAAAGAAGTCAGCCACGCCAGGGCCTGACGGGTGATACCCAGGTTGTCACGGAGACAGTTGGGCAAGATAGCATGATTGACCATGTCAAAGGCAGAAGAGAGATCAAGCAAGATGAGGACACAGGAGGTGCTGGAATCATGGTTTGAGAGCAGGTCTTCACGAATGTTCAGGAGAGCAGTTCCCTTGCTTCTGGCAGCTCTGAAGCAAGACTGATGGTCATGAAGACAACTAACAGATTCAGTATGAAGATTAAGCTGGAAGATGGCCAGCTTTTCCAGGAGTTTGCCCAGGAAGCGAGTGATGGAGATTGGCCAATAGCTGGGCAGGACGGGTCGGCAGAAGGTTTTCTTAAGAAGAGGGTGCACAAGGGAGTGGGTTCCCTTAGTGTGTTCCAACTAAAAGAAAAAGAAATCCCAGAACCACATCCCTCCAAATAAACCTGTTTTTTCAACAAGCTGTTTGAATATTTATTTACCCTTTTAAATTATGTACACCTATATGCATTATTAATGAATAAACATTATTTAAAATGTTACAAACACTGCACTCAATACATCTTAAAAATAATGTACACATTTATTTTTTTCTTCAAAAATGATGTATAGTCGCGGTTACCAACAATTCAATGACGTCCCAATCCTATAACCACGACTATGCTATTGTGTGTGTTTATTTTCAGAAAGTTAGGGCAAAATATTAATAACAGAAGACACATTAAAAAAGAGTACATAAATAATACACCTTTTACAAAGTGGCCTTCAAACCTTAAAAACAAATAAGTGAACAACCAGGTACATAAAATAACACACACAAATATAATTCTGTACTATATCATCCACATAAAAATATGATTATTGCACTGAAAAGGTGTAGATGCACTTTAAATATACCTACAGGTCCAGCCACAACAAATAAAATGCAGAATAATATTGACGTGCCTACACATGTGCTTTTCATAGCCGCTGTCATACGAAAGCCCCTCCTGGGCGTTTGCTGATAACCGTGGCTAGTCGCAAAAACCACAGATTAAAAATTGCATTTCCACTACACCAAACTGCAAAAACTGTACCCAACATGCCTACCAGCCACCTTCCACTTCTCATAGTTCTCCTCCACTCCCCTAGTTTCTTACAATCCCCTCTGAATTCATATAAGATGCAACCCCATCTATAATTTCAGATAGCTTCAGCTACCACACATCGACAAACACGCAACGTGTCCCATAGCTGTGGTTGCAGAGGGGGGTGGGGTGGGTATATACCCACAAATAGCAATGCAGCGCTCTGGGTGGCTGCTATGTAGACACGAATAAAATCAACAGCACCATCAGCCAATAGAAACTACAAAACACACACACATCATACATACCCTGTGCATACAAACTACTAGAAATTCAAACTAGGAATAATTTTCCTGGAAGCAGAGAAAGACAGTAGATATCATGGCATGCTTGAAAACTGTGTGGCTGATTGGAGACAGTTGGCTGTTGTGGTTGCTGGCCTTTTGTGAGAAACTAAATATTAACATGGATCTAGGTTTGAGATATTTTACAATTAAATTGTTTGGATTGTGGGAATGCGTTGGTTCCAAGTCTTTCCAAAATGGTTAAGTCTGAGAAGAAGAGAGCACCCAGCCATCATACTAATTCATTGTGGAGGCAATGATTTGGGGAATGTATGAGGGGTGTCCCTTACATAAATGATAATACAACACATGGGAAAACTAATTTAACTATTTCCTAACACCATCTTTATCCTTTCCAATCTCACTCAAAGGCAAAAATGGAAATGGACCACCAGATTCCATGGTAACATTGAGAAATCTCAGAGAAATGTCAATAACACAGTTTCAGCATTCATGATAGACCACAATCAATTATGGATTTCGAACAACAACATACAGTTCAACATGGCCAATTTCTATAGACATGATGGAGTACACCTAACCAATGAAGGAAATGCATTGTTTCTTCATGACATCAAAACAGTACTCCTGATGTGCTAAAGTTCTATCCTCAGTGCACCCCAAAACAGTCCTTTTAAGGACTACTTATCATACATAAATACACAAATACAATAAATAATCACAACATTTGTTACAATACCCGCAGCTACAGTTCATTGACTTTTACCTTAACAGTGGCTTAACCGTGGCTACAAAATGTCAGTTAAAAGGGGCACTGACTTCAAGTTTTATACTACAGTCCATTTAAATTATCAATACAGTACAACACTACTCATGTACTTATGTAAAGTAACTGAAAAATAAGAAAGCATAGAAAAATACACAACAATAAACTGGATAGGCAAATATTTCACAGCCACACAATATAATAACATAAGTGAGAATACACAACCTAAAATACATTGTATGGTACATCTAAAACTACATTACAATTGCTCCTATTTATGTACATTTTGTTGAACTATGTTCTTCTATTGTTCTACAAAGTCTCAAAATAAAAAGGACTCTCTAATACCTACCACGTCACTGGCCATGGCCAGTGTTTTTCACCCCGAAAATAAATAAATCACGCACACCCCCAAAAATATAACCACGACTACAGAACTACTCTTACCCGCGGGTATCCATAGTCCTTCGTAAAAGAAACGCTTCACTGCCCCGCAGGCCATCACCCTGTTCAGTCCGCAAATGCAATCAATTACATTTGTGATGTCATCTTTGATGTCCTGGGTGCTAGTCTTAGCAGTGCACGGTGGTGGCATGAGTTATGGTTGCTTAGCTTACCATAACTGGTGAATTTCTGAGGTTTTTCCATTTCACTTGTAACCATAACGTCCCTTTAACAATGTTTTTTTCAGTGAATATTACTGGCCTGAGGTAGCAGCCATGTAGCTATGGTTAAGTTGCTAAACCCATATGAAGAACTCTTTTTGGGTGGCTTATAACTTTGCTCTCCCTTGACGAATCCTCACTAAACTTTGCAAAAAAAGTATATGGCCCACTCTGAATTTGTTTGTTTGGTGAGGTTTGGTGAAGGGGGGGCAAAGTTATAGGGAGGATCCCAAAATTTATTTTTTTCCCATAGACTGAACAGAGAAAAGATTTGCACATGCCTACAGCCCAAACCGCTGGATAGATTTTCACCAAATTTGCGGCAGGTGCTTCATCCCGAAAGCGTGCTTTTGTAAATTTGTGATATCTATGTCTGCTCCGCGGACACACTTCCCTGTTCGCTCCGCGGACAGGACACCGATTGGTTAATCAGCTTGCATCGTGTCCGTGGACATGTGACGTGTTCGCTGATTGGTTGGCGTGAAGCGTGTGGTGTGTCACATTCTTTCGATGCGCCCGCCATATTGCATCCGTGGACATCCACGGATACTGTGGCGTGGAAGTGAGCATAAATCCGATTTTAAGGAGTGTGTTGGTGTGTAGGAGTGCTTAGAGATGGTGGGGGAGTAAGAGATGGGTCAAATGATGTATTTGTTTAGTTGGGAGAAGGCCCTGATCTGTTTGCGGTGTCCGTGGTCACCATGGTTGTCCGCGGACATACTAAACACTGGGCGCACACTGGCTATCTTACTTTACTATGATATTGGTTTTGGGTCGTTAGTAGAGCATTGGTTGAAGAGGATATGTATTGAAGTGTTTGTGCATTGGTTGTAATTACTATTTTAGAATGTTAATTGAAGTAGATTTGTTTTGAGGTGGATGTGTTATGTGTTTGTGTTGTGGTCATTCAGTAGGTTTTTGCTTATATGGGCGTGTTATGCTGCGGTGGTTGTGGCCAGGCCCTAGAGTTTTGGGTGCATGGACGAAGGCCGTACTCTACAATGCTTCCAAATTGTGGTATGTTTGCTGCTTAGGGGATATGTTTTTAAAAATGTGAGTACTGATTGGCAGTAGTGTAACAGTGTTTATAGGATAGTGAGATGATGTGTGTTATTTTCTTTGTTGGATTGTGTTCAGATTGTTGGTATTGAAGACTGTAGGCATTTTGGGTTGTATTTACTGGTGAGGTGTTCGGTTTCATGGGTGTGTTATGCAGTGCTGTTTGTGAGTACAATCATTATATACTTACTGTTTCACGTTTTGTGGTTGTATGCTGTTTTTTCATGACATGGGTAGTTGGAGTAGATCATTTTTTTCAATCACTGTGATGAAAGAAAAAAATACATGTTAGTGTAGGTAGTTGATAATGAGTATTGCATTGCATAGTAGAAATTTCTGTATATTGTCGACCCTCATAGTTAGTACTTTAGAAGTACTATAGTTCAAACCAGTACACTGTGCAATTTGCTCAGTTCCTTTGTTTGTTCATTGAATCACTGGGTCTGTGGGAAACAAATCCATGCTGGAGTTAAAAAAAAACTTTTCTATGTTGTGGTACAATATATTTCTTTCAATGATTTCAGTAGGAGGAATTGAATAGGTGTATGATTTTTGATTTGGAAGTGTTTGTAGTATTGTTGCAATTAGATAGCAGTTGGTGTATTCTATTTGTTTATTTCTTTTTCTATTTCATCGGTATTCATCAATCTGTTGGCTTATTGCAGATTTTTGGGGCAGTTAGATACCTGTTGGCGTATTCTAACTGTTTACTTCTTGTTTTATTTTAGTGGTATTCATTTATCTGTTTGCTTGTTGTAGAATCTTGGGGCAGTTAGATACCCGTTGGCGTATTCTAACTGTTTATTTATTGTTTCATTTTAGTGGTATTCCTTTCTATGTTTGTTGTTGACTAATCTTGGGGCAGTTAGATACCTGTTGGCATATTCTAACTGTGCATAGTTTGGAAATTGAAGTTTTGGTTATGTCCATGCACAGATTACGTATTACATTTTGGTTTTAAGAAAATTATGTAAGCATTTACAAGATTTGCTGGTAATATCTGTTTTACAGTAATGGTAGTATCATTACATTCGAACCATCCAAAATTCTTTTTAAAATATGCAGTGTAGTGACCTGCATTGGTTGTGGCTCCTGCGTGGTAGATTATACCTATTGTTGTGAAGGTTTTCTTACCAAATGATACTTGACCATGTGTGAATCGAGTCAGCTTACAGTTGTTTTTTATACCATATGCATTGTAAAGTAAAAGTATTACTATTACATATTTACAATGTGTCTGTATTTGTAAGGTAGAGCGATTATCTGAATTGCAGATAGTACATAATCTGCTATGGTTTGTATTTTGTACAAGTTGCTGAAATGGAATTGATTCACAGCTAGGAATAGATACATATACGAAGGGTTCATTAGGAACTTCTTCTTGTGCGACATGGCTGCAAAGAGTGTATGTATGTTTCCACATGTATGAAATCTGGAAGATTTCCTTTATAGGTACTTTTTTTGTTTTCTGGTTCTTGTAGTAAGTACAGTAGAAATTCTTGTGGATCTTCTTGTCTGTTTATAGTGAATTTGACAATTCCAGCACAGTAGTCCAATGACTTGCCTTATTCCAGAAACACTGTAACTGCCTGATTCATAGAATTATTTGTGTGAAAAACGCAGATTTGCGTGCCTTTCTGCCCGAAAATCCATGTTTGAAGTATGGTGATTTTTGGGCAGTTGTCAGGATTGTTAGTTGCATTCTATGAAGGACTAACATTTGCAATCACAATTGGTCTTTCCCGCATAAGTAAATGTTGTCAATAATTGGTGGTATTTGGAATAGAATATTGATTGCTACATTTGCGTAGCAATTTACACCAGTTGTATTTGAAAATTTGAATTGACCTGACAGGTCTGTGCTCAAGTAATTTGCCTGGAGTGCACGTTCTTTCTTTGAAGAGGTAGTTGACTTTGTTTGTGCAGTACATTCATCTTTGGTTGTGGTTCTTGATGAAGTAGTAGCTTCTTTTAATTTCTTTGGAGGAATTGCTGTGAGATCCTACATAGTTTGAGAGTGAAGTAGTTTTCTTTTACAAAGTTTTGCTTTTTGCGTAACAGGACAGGTTTTTAGATGGGGATTGTTGAGTGAACGTAGTCTATTGTATTCTAGAATGCAAGGAATATCAGAATTTACTTTATTTGCATCAAAGTTGCTTAGAAATAGTCTGTCAAGTGCACGTAAGCGTGATAGTGCTGCATAGCTCATGCATTCTTTAAACACTGTGCTACCAATATCTATCAATGCTTTATCTAGGCTAAGACCTTGTGATTTGTGAATGGTGACTGCATATGCCAGAGTTAGAGAAAATTGTTCTCTGCATACATACATGTCTTTGAAAAGAAGGAAGTGGGCTGTTGAGTGTCCTATCTTTTTAACTTCTGATAGCTTGTCAAAGAGAATATTGACAAACTGAATGTTGTGGTCATGTGGGTATGTTTGAAAGCCAACAACTGGACCAAGTGCTCCATTAACTAGACCTTGGTCCACGTCAAGGTAACGTTAAACATTACTCTACAGTTTAAAGATGATTTTAATATTTTCTCCAAACCAGCTGTGATAGATATAGAGTTTTCTAAGGTATTCAGCTTTGTAGTGGCTTGCTGACAGATGGGTAGTGTCACACCATGTACGTCCAGTTTGGCTGTGGAGAACATTTCAAGTATTGGTTGCATTTTGCATTTCTTTTTTTAACATTGTTTCATCAAATTTTGAACAGGTTGAAAGAGTTGGCATCAAGGACAGTTTACATTTGTGTGTGCAAATTGTTCCATGACATCAGTTGCACATGAATTATGGCCATAGAGTGCATAGATGTGCCTGGTTTTTAATATAGATTGAGCTCATTGAGATAGTACACCCACTCTAATACTTTTCAAAATGTGGGCGTATGTGAGGTCTGCAGACTGGCACATTTTTTCAGTTAATTCTCTGTATTGGAAATGTTGCCAAAGGTTGACATTTCCTATGCTGCCAAGAGTTTTACGGCATAGTTTGTGCCCTAAAGTTTTAAAAAATAGGTTCATCTTTAACTGGTGTTAATTGAAGAAGATCTCCGAAAACTATAAAGTGTTTTCCTCCAAAGAGTTCTTCATAGTCTGTTTTTAGGACCTCTTGTAATCTGAGGTGAATGAAGGCTGACATTAGATTGGAAACAATGCTTACTTTATCTATTAGCTCATTTTCATTTGTTAGAAAACTGCGCAGTTCCATTGCAGCTTCTGGAGAAAGTTTGTAATAGTCCAATTTCTTTTGGTGTTCTACTGGAAGGAGCAGTAATTGGTGTACAGTGATACTGCCTATGTTGTAGGCAGCTAACCAGTGGGGCAGTTACGACAGCTGACAGTTTGTTGTTTGTCAATTGTTGGAGCAACTTTTTGATGGTTTTGATTAAGAATGTTTTGCCTGAACCAGCTTCACCACTTACGTATAGCGGTATAGGTTTGTAGTCTTGGCAGGTACAATTGTGTCGTTTCATGCTGCACAGCATGTTCATTTTGTTTTGTTATTTCTTGGAAAATACTACGCTGCTCATTGTTTAGTTGTGATTTTAGTACAGCAAAGTCTTCTGTAGATTTCTCATACTGACAAATGGTGTTTTCTACTTCTGTTGGCTAATTCTGCCACATTTGTTGTTAGTGGCTGTCCCAGTGGTTCTTGGCTTCCTGTTACAGAAGGTTGACTACTGTCAGGAGTGTCCCTATCTAGTTGGGCCTGGAGTTCTTTTTCATGTTGCTGTTCATTGTGCAACATTGTTTTGTACTGTGTAAAGTTTACACCAGTTACTGTGCTTTCATTTGCTTTGAAAGCGTCTTCATAGGAGTCATAAATATCTAGTAACTCTTCTTCTTTTCTCCATGGTTTAAAAAGTTGTAGCAGGGACATGAAATATAGTTCTTTATGTTGAGGAGTTTTTAATGACAATTTGATATAATGAAGTTTCGTAAGTTTCACTAAGCTGCCTTCACAATTTGTCACTATGGGGCTGATTGATGGAATTATTTGCGCCAAAAAATGGATTTGCGGGCAGAATGGCGCACAAATCCCCTTTTTTCAGTGCAAATAATTCCATGAATCAGCCTCCCTATATTTACCTTTGTTTTCATCTGGTTTTATATTATTTTTGTATGTGAAGTTCTGGGCTTTTGGTATAGACACAATGGGGCCGATTCATGGAACAAACGTGCGCCGAAAATCTACGCGCAAGTAGGCGCAAGCAGGCGCAAGCAGGCGCAAGCGGAAAAAAACAGGCGCACGCGCACGCGCGCGATTCATGGAAGTCCCTGCGCGTGTTCACCGCGCGATGTGCGCCAAACCCGTGCATGGCGCACAAGTCACTGCAACATCGCGAAAGGCGTGCGCGACGGTGCGCGACGCGCACAGTGAAAGCGCACAACCTCAGCGCACACAGCAGAAAGTGGGCGGGACATGGGGCGTAACGCGCGGAATGGGGAACAACACGCGAAAATAAGGGCGTAACTGGGGATGCACTGCACGGAAGCAGAGGTAACGCCCACACGCACACGAACCACACGTATTCATGGAATGGAATAGGGCAAACCCACGCACAGCCAAAGCCGCGCACAAGCTGAAACACGTCCGCCACACGAAGGCAGGCGGTAGAGTCCCAGCGCATCAAAAAAGTGGCGCCGCGGGAAGTAAAATACGCGATTGAGCGGGGTACGTGTATTCCGGGGGTGCGCGGGAAGTTACACACGCGAATGAGCGGGCTACGTGTATTCCGGGGGTGCGCGGGAAGTGACACACGCGATTGAGCGGGGTACGTGTATTTCGGGGGTGCGCGGGAAGTTCCACACGCGATTTGGCCGGGTACGTGGATTACATGGGTGCGCGGGAAGTCCCACACGCGATTGAGCGGGGTACGTGTATTTCGGGGGTGCGCGGGAAGTGACACACGCGATTTGGCCGGGTACGTGGATATCAGGGGTGCGCGGGAAGTTCCACACGCGATTGAGCGGGGTACGTGTATTTCGGGGGTGCGCGGGAAGTTCCACACGCGATTTGGCCGGGTACGTGGATTTCAGGGGTGCGCGGGAAGTTCCACACGCGATTGAGCGGGGTACGTGTATTTCGGGGGTGTGCGGGAAGTTCCACACGCGATTTGGCCGGGTACGTGGATTTCAGGGGTGCGCGGGAAGTTCCACACGCGATTTGGCCGGGTACGTGGATATCAGGGGTGCGCGGGAAGTTCCACACGCGATTTGGCCGGGTACGTGGATTTCAGGGGTGCGCGGGAAGTTCCACACGCGATTGAGCGGGGTACGTGTATTTCGGGGGTGCGCGGGAAGTTCCACACGCGATTTGGCCGGGTACGTGGATATCAGGGGTGCGCGGGAAGTTCCACACGCGATTGAGCGGGGTACGTGTATTTCGGGGGTGCGCGGGAAGTTCCACACGCGATTTGGCCGGGTACGTGGATTTCAGGGGTGCGCGGGAAGTTCCACACGCGATTGAGCGGGGTACGTGTATTTCGGGGGTGTGCGGGAAGTTCCACACGCGATTTGGCCGGGTACGTGGATTTCAGGGGTGCGCGGGAAGTTCCACACGCGATTTGGCCGGGTACGTGGATATCAGGGGTGCGCGGGAAGTTCCACACGCGATTTGGCCGGGTACGTGGATTTCAGGGGTGCGCGGGAAGTTCCACACGCGATTGAGCGGGGTACGTGTATTTCGGGGGTGCGCGGGAAGTTCCACACGCGATTTGGCCGGGTACGTGGATATCAGGGGTGCGCGGGAAGTTCCACACGCGATTGAGCGGGGTACGTGTATTTCGGGGGTGCGCGGGAAGTTCCACACGCGATTTGGCCGGGTACGTGGATATCAGGGGTGCGCGGGAAGTTCCACACGCGATTTGGCCGGGTACGTGGATTTCAGGGGTGCGCGGGAAGTTCCACACGCGATTGAGCGGGGTACGTGTATTTCGGGGGTGCGTGGGAAGTTCCACACGCGATTTGGCCGGGTACGTGGATTTCAGGGGTGCGCGGGAAGTTCCACACGCGATTGAGCGGGGTACGTGTATTTCGGGGGTGCGCGGGAAGTTCCACACGCAATTTGGCCGGGTACGTGGATTTCAGGGGTGCGCGGGAAGTTCCACACGCGATTGAGCGGGGTACGTGTATTTCGGGGGTGCGCGGGAAGTTCCACACGCGATTTGGCCGGGTACGTGGATTTCAGGGGTGCGCGGGAAGTTCCACACGCGATTGAGCGGGGTACGTGTATTTCGGGGGTGCGCGGGAAGTGACACACGCGATTTGGCCGGGTACGTGGATTTCAGGGGTGCGCGGGAAGTTCCACACGCGATTGAGCGGGGTACGTGTATTTCGGGGGTGCGCAGGAAGTTCCACACGCGAATCGGCCTGGTACGTGGATATCAGGGGTGCGCGGGAAGTTCCACACGCGATTTGGCCGGGTACGTGGATTTCAGGGGTGCGCGGGAAGTTCCACACGCGATTTGGCCGGGTACGTGGATTTCAGGGGTGCGCGGGAAGTTCCACACGCGATTTGGCCGGGTACGTGGATTTCAGGGGTGCGCGCGAAGTTCCACACGCGATTGAGCGGGGTACGTGTATTTCGGGGGTGCGCGGGAAGTGACACACGCGATTTGGCCGGGTACGTGGATATCAGGGGTGCGCGGGAAGTTCCACACGCGATTGAGCGGGGTACGTGTATTTCGGGGGTGCGCGGGGAGCAGCACACGTGAATTGCACGTGTGGGTCCTCCCAGGTGTACCCTCTACACCCTCCACGGCCCCTGCAGGTGGCTCACACCACAGGGGCCTACCCAGCACATGTCCTGCAGGCACCCCATCCACCATGGCCATGCCCACCAGCCAACCCACATATCAACTAGCACTACTGCCCACCAACGCATGTCCCCCTGCACCCCCAGCCACCAGGGGCAGCCTCCAGCAGGCCCCCACCCATGTCTCCCCCCACCCCCCACCCCCCAGCAGTGCAGGGGCAGCCTCAAACAGGCCCCCACTCATGTCCCCCTGCACCCCCACCCCCTAGCATCCAGGGGCACCCTCCACCAGGCCCCCACTCATGTCTCCCACCCCCCAGCACTGTGGGGCACCTGCCAGCAGGCCCCCACCCATGTCTCCCACCACCCCCACCCCCCCAGCATCCAGGGGCACCCTCCACCAGGCCCCCACACATGTCTCCCAGCACCCCCACCCCCTAGCATCCAGGGGCACCCTCCACCAGGCCCCCACTCATGTCTCCCACCACCCCCACCCCCCAGCCACCAGGGGCACCCTCCACCAGGCCCCCACTCATGTCTCCCACCACCCCCACCCCCCCAGCATCCAGGGGCACCCTCCACCAGGCCCCCACACATGTCTCCCACCACCCCCACCCCCCAGCCACCAGGGGCACCCTCCACCAGGCCCCCACTCATGTCTCCCCCCACCCCCACCCCCCAGCAGTGCAGGGGCAGCCTCAAACAGGCCCCCACTCATGTCCCCCTGCACCCCCACCCCCTAGCATCCAGGGGCACCCTCCACCAGGCCCCCACTCATGTCTCCCACCCCCCAGCACTGTGGGGCACCTGCCAGCAGGCCCCCACCCATGTCTCCCACCACCCCCACCCCCCCAGCATCCAGGGGCACCCTCCACCTGGCACCCACTCATGTCTCCCATCACCCCCACTCCCCAGCAGTGCAGGGCACCCTCCACCAGGCCCCCACTCATGTCTCCCACCACCCCCACCCCCCCAGCATCCAGGGGCACCCTCCACCAGGCCCCCACACATGTCTCCCAGCACACCCACCCCCCAGCATCCAGGGGCACCCTCCACCAGGCCCCCACTCATGTCTCCCACCACCCCCACCCCCCCAGCATCCAGGGGCACCCTCCACCAGGCCCCCACTCATGTCTCCCACCACCCCCACCCCCCAGCCACCAGGGGCACCCTCCACCAGGCCCCCACTCATGTCTCCCCCCACCCCCACCCCCCAGCAGTGCAGGGGCAGCCTCAAACAGGCCCCCACTCATGTCTCCCAACACCCCCACCCCCCCAGCATCCAGGTGCACCCTCCACCAGGCCCCCACTCATGTCTCCCACCCCCCAGCACTGTGGGGCACCTGCCAGCAGGCCCCCACCCATGTCCAACTCATGTTCCCCACCCAACATGTCATCACAGTCCAGATCCCTGGTCTCTATGGTCAGCCCCCAAATGCAAAACACCCACCCGAGTATTGCATCCACCCACTCATATTCTGCAATTACATCACAGAACACCAATTGCAAGTTCCAAAACAAACACATGTCCCTCACATACACCCAATGGGTGTCAGTGAATCTCAAAACACATAACATGAAATGCATGAAAACAATGAGACACCACACATTGAAGTGCAACAAATAAATAATGTATTAAAGGAAAGATGAATAGAAACAAAAATGAAGAAACTGAAATGTGAATGGAAAAAAATGAAAAGAAGCATGTCCGTCCAAAAAAAAGAAAAAATCAAAGAATATAGAAATCCAAAGTAATGTACTACAAAGTCAATGTCCACCAAACAAAATCCAATGTGAAAAAAAAACATAAGCCATTGATCCATGGATAATTCAAAAAAAAAAATATGTACAAGTCCACAACTATGTACAAAGCAAGAAGCCAGGGTCCATCATCCCAACAAAATAAAGGAAACCTAACTAACTACACTAACTAATAAAAAAAACTATATACAAAAATGTGGCCAATGTCCAAAAGGTCCAAATTAAATAAAAACAAAAATGAAACTTAACACTACCTACATAACTATGTACAAGGGCAGCGGGCTAGTTCCACGGCTCACTTCTGGATGTGCCGGGCCAGGGCATCATCGAACTCCTCCTCTATGTCCCGGAGGCGGTCCACCTCCATGGCCCCGAGGGTCCGCAGGGCCGTCGACGTGTCCACCTCCAAAGCCCTGCGGATTGCCACGAGGCACTCGACCCGCCTCAGGGCCCTCTGCATGGAGTTCTCCGCCCTGACCATTGAGAGCCGTGCCTCTTCCGCCCGCTGCCGCTCCGCATCTATGGCGTGGCCCAACCGCTGCCACACGGAAGACACTTTTTGTCCTGGGTCCTCCTGCCCTCCGGCCGATGCCTGCCCCTCCGATGTCGAAGGCCCCGAGCCTTCATGGCTCCCACCATGGAGCTGCTGCTGCTGTGCCTCTGCCCCTGCACTGCCTCCTGCTGCCTGCACATCCTCCGCCGGCTGGGGTGCAGTCGTTGACGTGGCCACCCCTGCTGGACGTCCGACTCCCGACTGTGGCAGGGATGCCTCCTCCACCAGCCTGGCCGCACCGTCAGAGGCAGCTCCACAGGGCACCCAGGTGACTGATGGGTGGGAAGATGGCACAGAGGACGACTGGCGCGTAGGGGGTCCAGCTGAGGAGGGGGTCGTGGCAAGCCCCATCAGACGGAGGAATCCGGCCTGGGTGACCTGTCCCAGCAGGCTGACGTGGTCAACGAGCCATTCGAGATGACCTGCAGTCTCTTCATGAAAAGACTGCAGGTCGCCTCGCATGGCCCGTTGACGCAACGCCACTCCAGCCAGGACAGGCTCAACCCGGGCCTGGATAGCCACGTCCGCAGGCAGGGGAAGGCCAGTTGACGTCAGCTCATCCCCTGCCTGAAAACTGGTCTGGACATGGGCATCCCTGCTGGTGCAAGATGATGCAGGGACAGGATCAGAGACAGGATTGCACACAGGCACCTCCGCGGCGGCCTGTGCTGCCTCCTGTCCCTGGTCCTGCACTGCACCACTAGCACCAGTGGGATCCCCACCCCCAGACCCCGTCTCCGGTGCTTGCACGGCCTCCTCCTCCACCAAACCCCCCACCAACCTGGATGACTCTGTGCCATCTTCCCCCGTTGGGCCCTGTGGGGTCCCAGCTGCCCCTTCTGCTGCCGAGGAGTCCAACTGCAACCTCCGCCTCTTGGACCTCCCCCCGGCAGCTGCGGCCTGGGACGCGGCACCGGACTCCTCACTCCCCGACGAGATGACAACCTGGGAGGGGAGCCGGGCCTTGCGTCTCCGGCTGGCGGTCGGATCCCCGCCGCTGTGCTCCACAGCACCTTCTCCGCCCTCTTCATCAGTTGACGCTGCAGACAGGGAGAAACAAAACACAGGCATCAGGGCACTGTACAATGTACACATACACACATGACAGTTGTACATGAGTGGCATTGGCAAACCTCTGACATGTCATCACAATCCCCAACACACATGTCATTACAACTTGCACACACGAGCCATACCACAGCCATGTTGCAACTGCCAACACCATCCATACACATACAACAGCATCAGCAGGCAAAGGTGAGCCAGACATCACATGCAACACAGGAAGTGCACCACACATGTACACACACCACCACACTTGCATGCATGTGTACACCTCTGCTAAGTGTCGCAGTGTTCAGACGGGCATCCATGTCACATCTGCCAATCAGGCTTCCACATACCGCTGTCACATGCATCCATGTTGCATCACTGTTGCACCCTTGTCAAATACACACACATGCACATGTACACAGCGCTGATACAATCAGCTGAAAACAACATACATGCGTGACATCACGGACATGTCTACTCACATACACATTCATACAGACTTGTGTGCCCACACAACTGCATTTGGCATGCAAGGCCACACACACAGGCACCATCCATGTCTCACACATTACAGCCCTCGCATGTGTCAGCCCCACGGCCCTGTACACCCGCACCCATATTCGACCCCATACAAACAGATGTGCAACCTGCACACTACTGAACAATCACCACACGCACTGCTCACAATCAGGATGCATGTACACTCACCGCTCGACTCCAGACGGGTCTGCCTCTCAAGGACCTGGACGTGGAGCGCTGGGGATATGTGTTCCAGGACCCTCATCTGTTCTTCCGACAAGTGGCCCCGGCGCCCCTTGGCATCCGCTGCCTTCAAGAGGCGCCGGGCCTTGGTCAGGGTCCTGGACCTGAAGTCCTCCCAGCGCTTCTTGACATGTTGGAAGTCGCGGACTGCCACCCCCTCCGCGTTGATGGCAGTCACGATGTCAGTCCAGATCCGAGTCCGTCCTTCCTTGTCGGCGCGGCAACTTCCGAAGAGGGCATCATACTGGCCCAGGACTTGCTCCACCAGGACACCAACTTCGGTGGCACTGAAGCTGGTGCCCCTCTGCCTCTCTGGCCGGGGGTTGTCAGTGGTCACAGATGGAGTTGGCCCCGACATGACAACCCCAGAGGCAGGAGTGGGTGGGCAACTGGGTCCTGGGGCTGGGCTGTGGAGCGATGGAATCCCAGTCGGGAGTCTTTGGTTCCAGCAGGGGTGGTCACACCAACAGCACCCCTGGCTGATGTGCAGGCAGCAAATGGCAGGGCACGTGGGCAGCAGGCAGTCAGGCAGCAGCAGATGGCAGGTGGGAGCGTGCTCGGGGCTCTGGGGGGCAGTAGTTCGGCCTTCTGGGCAGGAGCGTGGTCTTCCGTGTGCTTACGCGTGGCCAGCTTGATACGGAGTGATTAGGCACGTGAAAATTCTGCACGTCAGCGTGTAATTCGAGGAAAGGCCCTTAGCGCGTAAGCGCGTCTGCACGCATACGCATTTTCATTGGACCAAAGGCCCTCAGCGCGTGAGCGCGTCTGTGACGTGACGTGCGAGGGAGTATCCCTCATTGCACGTGATGACAGTACACACGTGGATCCCAACCAATCGCGTGTGAAAGTTCACGGGACCCCGAAACACACGTACCCCGGCCAATCGCGTGTGGAACTTCCCGCGCACCCCGAAACACGTACCCAGGCCAATCGCGTGTGGAAATACCCGCGCACCCCGAAACACACGTACCCAGGCCAATCGCGTGTGGAACGTCCCGCGCACCCCGAAACACGTACCCAGGCCAATCGCGTGTGGAAATACCCGCGCACCCCGAAACACACGTACCCAGGCCAATCGCGTGTGGAACTTCCCGCGCACCCCGAAACACACGTACCCAGGCCAATCGCGTGTACGCTCGCTCCCCTCCGATCACACGCGATGACACCAGAATACGGGAAACCAACGAGTCCGCCCACACGGAGGCGTCCCGCGCACAGCATAAAAGTGCGCGCAAACAACAAACGCGTATATACAGCGACGATGAATGCCCCATTTGTTGCTGCAGTGATTGTGGGACACCGCAGGAGGAGGAGAATAGCCAGGCCACGCATTTTTGCACCACGGACAGGCCTTTTTGGGATGCCTGACGACCAGGTCTACGGCAGGTATAGGTTTCCACCCCATATCATCCTAGACCTGGTCAGGGAGTGGGAAGATGACCTCACATCCCCCACCCTTTGCTCCCAAGCATTGAGCCCCTTGGAGAAGCTGCTCAATGTCTTGCATTTCTTGGCCACTGGGTCGTTTCAGCGGACCACTGCCATAGTGGGGGGGGTCTCACAGGCCACGCAGTCACGCTGCCTACACCAGGTACTGGCAATCATGACAGCGCGCCCCTCAGTCCGCAGGCACATATACATGCCCAGAACACCCGCAGAAAGGCAGGCCGTTGTCCTGGATTTTTTCAGGGTGGCACACTTCCCCAAAGTGCTCGGTGCCATAGATTGCACCCATGTGGCCCTACGTCCACCTAGGGCCACTGAGCACATATACCGAAACCGCAAGCACTGGCATTCCATCAATGTACAGGTGGTATGCGATGCAAAGGGAATCATCACCTCTGTGTATGCAAACTACCCTGGCTCCACCCATGACAGTTTCATATACAGAATGTCCACCCTGAGCCGGGCCCTGGAAGCTGGGCAGCATGGCGACACATGGCTCCTAGGTGAGTACAAATGCCCTTGCACATGCATGCAAGTCACACACAGACAAATATACCAACCCCAATAATCTGAACAATTATCACCTCCCCAGGGGACAGTGCCTACCCTCTGAGCAACCACATGATGACGCCAATCC
The DNA here is from genome assembly GCF_040938575.1 of Ambystoma mexicanum. Lineage (NCBI taxonomy): Eukaryota > Metazoa > Chordata > Amphibia > Caudata > Ambystomatidae > Ambystoma > Ambystoma mexicanum. The sequence continues at coordinate 554,051,815 of NC_090928.1, forward strand.
GGAACCCCACCACACCACCCCAGGTAAGATACAACGCTGCCCATATTGCAACCAGGGGCATAGTGGAGCGCACATTCGGAGTGCTCAAGTCACGTTTCCGCTCCCTTGACCGCTCTGGTGGGCAACTACTCTATGCACCAGCAGTTGTGTGCAGGATCATTGTGGCAGCATGTGTCCTGCACAATGTTGCAACACGGCAGGGCGTCCCGGTGGACATGGTGGTGCCCCCACATCCCCAACCACAGGCACAGGCGCTGCCCATGGGAGGGGACAGGGCACGTGGCGAGGTAGCCCGGACCCAGCTTGTGGCCACATTTTTCACCTAAACTCCCACCCCTGCGGAGTGCACACAGGCCTGGCACATACCAGGTGACAATCGATGATGACAAAGTGACAGTCAACTGTCACAACCCTACCACCCTGAGATAGTTGCCATGGAAGTGCCACATCGTCTGCATCCCTAGCTACTTAAACACAAGCTATCCTGTGCAACCAAAATGCACACATATGACATGTGACATGACATGAGCCATACACAAGTATTACAAGGCACAATGAGGCAGGGGGGGGGGAACAAGGGAACACAGAGAATGGTACTACTAGGCCAGGTGTCATTGTGATTGTGCAAGTGCAGGGGTAGGGGGAAGGGAAAAGTGCAAGGGTGGGGGGGAGTCCAGTACAGGGGAAGTAGGCCAAACAATTATACATAGGTCGCCTGGTGGCAACTGCTAAGGTAAGTGCAGACGAGTGCTGGGAAGGGAGGGCTGTAGGGATAGAGAGACAGTACTGCAGTGCAGGGGTTGCCAGGGTGGCAGTGCAAGTGGACAGTGGCTGGCCCAGGGACCGAGGTTGGTGAGAGTGGCCCAGTTGCAGCTCCTGTGCAGTTCCAGTGAATAATTCTGCAAGGGAGAGGCAGAGAGTAAGCAGAAGCAAAGAGGAAGGTCTTGAGGTGCTTCCTGAACTGGAGATGGTTCCCCTCAAGTTCAAGTCAGGAAGTCTGTTTGAGGGGGAGGGCCCTGCTGCGGAGAGAAACCTACCCCCAGCTAGTTGCTCTGAGAAGCGGATGACCTGGACATGCAAGGTGTGCATCACACACACCTGCAAAACAGGCCATGGCCATCACTGTCATGACAGTCAAACCCTCCCAAACATCAACATGACATGGCAAGCAATACCCATACACCCACCCAGTAACGATAAGGTACACATTTCCATGTCCTAAATGTACAGTGGCATCGGACAATGATGCCTGACCCGGAATCCGATGAAATGACAGACCAACAAAATGTCCCACCAAAAATTAGTCGATTCCAAATGCATTACAACAGTCGTAGACGTAACATCACAATGAATGCCTGGCTATATGCACATGATGCATTGCAAAATGAACACTGCAGCTCATGTGTGCAATGTCCTACTCCTGCATCACACTGCTCAGCGCACAGCACAGTGAACAGCCATTGTGTGTGATGCACACCCTGAGCATCACATCTAAGTGACAGACTACATCAAACATCAAATTAGGCATGTACTCGAACCATAATCGGTCACAGAACATGTGCTGGCGGGACACAGTGGCCACCAGAAGGCAAACAGTGTACACGTGGATATGCAAGGGTGGGAGTACATGGAGTGCATCCGAGTGCAAGTGTGTGGTTCTGCAAGGACATGCACTCCACATATGCATGTGCACTCAAGTGACCATCAGTGTTCCCTACACATCACATGTGAACATCCACCATGTGTACACCCCAGCATGTCAAACCACTACTATCCCCTCGCACCTGAAAGGAAAACACAACACATGAACAGGCATTGATCAGCAGAACACAACATGTACATAGGACAACAACATTACAATGTCAGAGTTCCCATCACACTGCAGGGCAACGCAACTATCAACAACAACCCCCCCCCCCTCGCAAATGACCATGACCCACTGAACAACTGCACCTGGGTCATGGAGCCTCCAACCCTCATTCCCACCTGGCCACAGGATCACCTTTACCCTTCGTGTCCATCTCCCACCTTGTGTGTAAAGAGATGCCTGAACCCTCAGAATCCACACTCATTTCCAAATTCACATAATCCAAGGCATGAAAAGGAACCCAAACACCCTCCAGTAGATGACTTGACATAGCAGTACGTCTCAAAGGCCAAGTACTACCACAATGATGCAACAACCAAGGTAGCACAGCAAAACAATGTCACGACTGGATGTGAGACATGTGTGGTACATGACATAGGATGATGCACCATGAATGGATGTGTACTGTCACAGATCCCCTGTACAGGCGCTGGAGTCTCATGAAACAACCACCCACACCATGTCCCGGGTGCCTGCAAGGTCAAACTCACACAGGCCCCTGAGATCCTGGTGGGGAAAGAGGTTCAGGGATATGCAGTCTGGACAGGTGTAGACACACTGGATGACTGGAATGCGTGGCAGGTGAGGGGAGCAGGAATGACACATGAAACCAGGGAATGCACGAAAATGTACAACCTGCATGAACACATGCACAATACAAACAAACTTGGACATCATTGTCATGGCCTTCTGTAGTCCAGGCTCAGGAGTGGTACGAACCAACCACCCCCTCTAGGGTTTTGGCGCCTGCAAGTTCGGGGCTTACACAGGCATCCGCAACCCCAGTGGGGAAAGAGGGTCAGGGAACATTGCTTGGATAGGCATGGGAAGCAGGAACACCGGGTAGAGGGTACAGGTTTCGAAATTGCATAGGATCAAGGGTGATTAGGGTAAAAAACATACCAAATAGGACCACACATACATCCATGCATCAGTACACTCCCCAGCAAGCCTATGCAGGGCAGTTTGTAAGAAAATACAACAAGACACTTAGCTCTGGTTTTGAGTGCTGGCCTCCTGCCTGCGCACTCTCAGGTCCGGTTACAGGAGCACTGCAATGCTGCAAAGAGAGACACAGTCAGCAACCAGTACATGCCAATTGCACAAAAACACAACACAAAACATGCCCCATAACAACATACACCTCTACAAACAGAAAATCTGTGCTCCATGCTTCGTACCCATATATAATATCAACCCTGTGACGGGTCATTCACAGTCAATGCAGTAAGTCAGCCGCTGGTGGGTGCCTGGCAAATGGAACACCAATGTGTCACAATTCACACAACATGCAATGTTCCCTGGGTAAGCAGACAGACCCATATGGCAAGCCATGACTACAGATCAAGTTGCGTACCACCATGACCAAAAGAAAGTTGCCAGTGCATTTATCATGAAGTACGTGGAATAGACATGCACTGCACCCGAGTATGTCCCTTGCTGTATGTCCCTGTGAGCTGCCCCTTTCCATGTCTTGGAAGGCTACATGGTTGATACAAGTGCCTCAATGAACCCTGGTGTACCGCAGGGTATGTGCCACTGCCCCCGCATGTGTCCCAGACAACCCTACTATCAACAGCCATCAGTCCACAAACACATCTGAGCTGCATTCTGTGCTTCAACACCAATATTTGTCTAAGATCACCCTCAGTGCTGTGACTAAGCCTGCACGTGCAACTCGCCTGGTGCAAGCTTTGCTGTCTCGTGGCCCCCCTGTGATGCTCACCTTGCCTGGAGTTGCTTGGAACATGTCAGCAGTTCTAGGATGTGGGTCTGCAATCACTGTGGCTCTGCTTGTGCACACATGTGCATGTGGGCACCAACAAACGGGTCAGGAATTAGGTAGTCCAATGGGCCATGTCTGCTGGCAAAGGTGCTCTGATGCCTCATCCCCCTGCAGAAAGTGCATGAAACACATGATTAATGCATCAAAGTGATCTGTGTGTGTCTCATCAGGCATCTCATTACTTGACCATGTCAGAGAGTCACATCACAAATCACACCATCAGTCCGTCTTTCACCTCCAAAGTGTGGAACACTAACTACAGCATGATTTGCAACAAGCACGTGTACAGGAAAGATATGAAACATAATACACAATGCATAGCAATCAATGTCCACATTAATCATGACACGCCCCATCTAGCAAAAGCTGAACAGTGGACAATAACACCTAAATCATCCCCACTAGGGGTGTCAACACAAGTCAAAAAGCACCAGACATGCCACAGATATGACAGTCCAAAGCCCTTGTGTAAAATTCTGTTACACCGAACCATCCTTGCGAGCCCATGGATAAGGGAGGCAGGAGTGGCATATGTGAGTCAAGGAACCCAAGCAGCAAACACATACACAAGACAACCATGAAGGGCCCAGCTGGAACAGACAGTGGATGCCTTCAAAAACCACAAGGCACCGCACTGTCACATGTAAGCACAATAGACTACAAATTTTAAACTAACTCAACTATTAACTAATTACACTAACTAAGGAAAACCTACATTACCTATTTAAACTAACTATCAAACAGAAACTTAACTAACTAAACTAAAAGAAAAATCAAAAATGGCCACATACGACCCGGGGGGGAGGGGAGGCACCCAGGAGGGGGGAGGTACAGGGTGCTGCTCAACATCCACATGCGATGATGCTGAGCCAAAAAAAAATACCTCCATGGGCTCAACGCCTTCACAGCACGACCTATGTGGGAGATAGATGGTCGTCCGAGTCTGGCTCATCCTGGAAAGGAGGACATGGCACAGTAGCCTGGCCACGCCTAGCCGCAGCTTGCCCCTCGTCGGCAGCAAGTCTGCCGGACAGGTGAGCCTGGTTCTGTGTGGCGATGTTACATAGGTCTGCATGCAGGACCTCACGTGATACACGTGCTTCCTCTTGCAAGGTAGCACGTGTAACACGGAGTTCCTCCTGCAAGGCCTGGCTGGACAACCGCTGCACCTCCCGGCAAGCCTGTAGCTCAGCCGAGATGGTGCGCTCAAGCTGTGCAAACCTCTCCTCTGCCCGCTGCCTCTGGGACATCATAAGGACACCCAGAGTGGATCTGAGGGAGGCATACTCCTCCCTCAGGGCATCCATGTGCGCCTCTGCGTGAGCAGCAATTGCTTGACGCAGAGACGACATTTCAGCCTGGCGTGCCCTGTCTGAGGCCGCCATGCCCAGCCTGAGTGAGCGGGCCGTGGACCGTGCCGCCTGCTGCTGGAGTAGCACCTGCCGAGCAGGGGGGAGCACAGATCGGGCCACACGCTCCATGCTGTCAGCGATGTTCTCCATTGCTGCCCCCTGACGTTCTGAATTGGCAGTCATGTCTTGCTCCCACTCAGTATACAGCGGTTGCGCGCGGCGACCGCGTTGCCGGGCTTGACCCCTGCGGGACCCAAGGACCGGGGGTCCTCGCTGTGTTGGCACCGCCTGCGGCTGCACGACTACATGCCCCCGTCGACGTGATGTCCCAGGCACATCAGTGACTGGTGTGGAGGGTGACCCTGCGTCCCGATCCACCACGGGCGGAGGAACCAAGACTGTCTGATCCCTCAGTGCAGGGGTCGCAGACAGAGGAGTGTCCACATCAGAATCACTCACCCCTGACACATGGACTTGATGGTCATCCAACTCAACATGGACGTCAGAGTCGTCATCAAGGCTGGACTCATAGACAGCCAGAGACAGGATGGACTGCAGCACTTGGGGGTTTTCGTGGCCTACCACCCCACGACCCCCACTAGTGCCGGGTTGATGTGGTCTTACCAACCCTGTGTCTGGCATGACAACACCATCCTCTGCATCCATTGCGTCATCACCTGAAAAATAGAGAGGAAAGGGTCAGTACACATGTCAGAAGCACACAACACACACACACACACCGACAGCAAAGGCATCTGGCAGACATGTGACACACAACATATGACCATGCATGCATGCTGGGTCTACTTAGAATAGCTTCTGTGATCAGACCTGTTGAAAGGTGGCAGTTTGCATGGAAGTGGGTCTATGCAGTGCAGAAAATGTGTACGCCACTCACTACCTACATGTACAAGCACTCCATGGTGTGTGCCAGGAAATGTGAAGGCAGTGCAATGTCAAAATCAGACATCACGTGCATTGTGTATTCAATGTGTACCATGTCTAGAAGGCAAGCACCCCTCCACCCCAGTACCAAAGCAGGGATGCCTAGCATGGTATCAAAAGGCTGAGCATACACCTGTGTATTGACAAGCAGTGTTGACTGGCATCAACAGCTTAATGTGATTTCTATTACAACACTGCAAATGATGCTGGGACAGTGGGCAGGACACATGATGGAAGATCCGGAGGCCGGCCACGTGTGTAGAAGACACGACAGGAGTTGGACAGAGTCATTGGCCATTGAACAGGCTGAGGCCTGTGAGCCACACAGATTGTCAGAGCCTAAACATGTGTGCAACGCAGGACTGAGCCACAGTTGACATGGGGAGGCCGATAATATGGCAGGCAATGTATGTAACCAAGGACTCATATTACAGTGATCATCCAGTCAAGGACACATAGGGGCATGTGTGCAATGCACATGGAGCATGAATGGGCACTCATGTCCCTGCGGGACATCTGAGCCATGCACAGTACAAGTGGGATGCCCTGCATCGAGTACTAAGGCTGTACCACACGGCATATGTCTGGCAGTTTCTAAGCTGGAAGTTAGCATCTACACAGGACACATGAACATGAAACTACACATTGGCAAGAATGTAGCAGACCAGTGCAAAGGTGGAACTGGGGTGCAGAGTGGCGGAGGAGGGGCAAGGGGGCATGGCCACATGGAGTCCCGCATGCAGGCAGAGGAGACATGCATGACGGTGGCATTGCATTACTTACACATCAGAACCATGTACAGGTCACATGTAGCAGCAATCATGCACAACACATTCCACATGTGAAACACACACGTCCTCAACAACTACGCATCAACACTCACTGGACTGGGCATCAAAGTCCAGCATCTCTCCCACACCTTCGACCAATTCTGGTGGTATGAACTCCGCAACGAGAGCCTCATGCGGAGTGAGTTCTTCCTCCTCTGGTGCAGGCCCACCGCCAGTCACCAGAGTCAAGTTGTAATTTGAGGCACGCTTGGCCTTAGTGCTGCGCTTGATGTCATTCCAGCGCTTTTTGCACTCCTGCGCCGTGCGCACCTCATGGCCGAATGAACTGACATGTTCCGCCACATGCTTCCAGTGGGTGTCACGTTGGGCAGCCGTAGTCTGACTATTGGCACCCACTAGCATGTCACGGCTGTGTCCCCGCACGTAGTCCACGAGGAAGTCCAGTTCCTGCTTACAGAAAGGCTTCTTCCTCGACGTGCAGGAGGTTGTGGCTGTGTGTGGGGTCCCAGCCTGTGCTGCAGATGCAACCTTCCTCCTCTTGGACTGTGGCGCAGACCCTGGCTGGCTAATGCCGCCCTGACCAGTATGGCCAGTGGGTTGGGTGGATTGAGCCGAGGGAGTGGCAGGTGGAGGGATGACCAAAGGCCTGACTTGTGTCAGTGGCAGCTGGGTGCCCACTAATGGACCCTGCGCAGCAACATCAGCTGTGGCAGGGTCATTGACCGCAACGGTCCTGGTTGGCAGACTCACAACCGGGGTGCTGTTGGGTGCATCTGCCCCTGCACTTGCCAACACCCGGCTGTTCGGGGCAGCAGATGACATGACTGCCCCAGGGACACGTGTCTTGGTCTGAGCAGCCCGGCCTGCCCCAATGGTTTCCCCCCTGGCCTGTTGGAGATCTACCAAGGGCTCTTCAAGTGCCAACGCAGCCTGCGCTGGCAGACCCTGAGCCTGGGTGGCGGTGTCCACAACTGCACCTGCAGCTACCGCTACCCTTGGGCCCGTGGCAGTCGATGTAACGGACTGCCGGGTCATACGGGTGCCAGTGCCAGATGCAGGAGCTGCATCCCCCTGAACCACAGGGGGTGGTGGCATGGCTGCACCGACACATGGCACAACATTGTGCTCAAGTGGCGCACCCCTGCCTCTTCCCCCTCTGTGGCTGCCCTGGACACCCTGGAGTCCCCCTACTCCCTGGTCACCACGGCCACGTCCCCGACCACGCCCGCCACGAGGAGGACGCCCAGCTGAGGCGCCCCTCACCTTTGGTAGCCTCCCTACCATGGCACAGATGTTATAGTGCTGGCACAGATGGAGTGGTGCCAATGGGAGGTGTACAGCACAATTGACCTGGGCAATTGGGGTGAAGGGGGTGGGAAGCAAGATGTTAACAGCCCCCCTGCACCTGCAAGGCTGTATGTGACCCCGGTGATGTGTTGACGGGTCACGCAACGCTCAGGCACCCCAAAACTGCAGTAAAACCGTGCACGCAACCCTGCAGCCTACGTGCGTGGATTAAACCTCCCGCAGTACGCGGTGGCACCCAGTAACACGTATAACGCGTACGCGTGGGACACGCAGGCTACGATGACATCGAAAATGGGTGCGATACACAGGGGCACCCGCAGTGGGAAAAGGAGCGTTTGCGACTCACCGTCTGACTAGCGCGATGCAGAAAAACACGCGTAGCCAATACCCCCGCCAAAAGAAGAGATACGTCCTTGAGAGCTGTGAAGTAGATGGCGCGCGAAACAACTGGAAGCAGCAACACACGTCGGTCTCCACGATAGGCACGTACAGCGAACTGCTGGGCCCGCTCACCTTTAACCCGTGCTGAGGGAAAACGCACGCGCGCGTCAAGTCACATGCGGACGTGCACTTTTTCACGTTTGATTACGCGCATTACACGCGGACGTGCAGTTTTTCACGCGCGCACGCTTATGCATGGGCCCTTTCCTCCTATTACACGCGGACGTGCAGTTTTTCACGCGCGCTTAGGCGCATTACACGCAGCGTGCAGATTTTTCACGTGCCTAATCACTCCGTATGAAGCTGGCCACGCGAAAACGCACGGAAGACCACGCTCCTGCCCAGAAGGACACTTCACTGGCCCCCAGTGCCCCAAGCAGCCTCCCACATGCCATCTGCTGCTGCCTGCCTGCCTGCCTGCTGCCACCGTGCCCTGCCATTTGGTGCCTGCACATCAGCCATCTGCAGGGGTCCAGTTGCTGTGTCCACCCCTGCTGGTACAGAAGAGTCCCGACTCAAATGACATCGCTCCACAGCCCAGCCCCAGGACCCAGTTGGTCACCCACTCCTGCCCCTGGGGTTGCCATGTGGAGCACATCCACATCTGACACCAGTTGCAAACCCCGGCCAGAGGGGCAGAGGGGCAGAGGGGCACCAGCTTCACTGCCACCGAAGTTGGTGTCCTGGTGGAGCAAGTCCTGGGGCAGTATGATGCCCTCTTCGGATCGTCCCGCGCCAAGAGGGAAGGACGGGAGAGGACGCGGAGGGGGTGGCAACCCGCACCATCCAGAAGGTCAAGAAGCGCTGGGAGGACTTGAGGTCAAGGACCCTCATGAAGGCCCGGCGCCTTGTGGAGGGGGGCCGGGGCCGCATGAGTTCCATCCAGTTGAGGGTCCTGGAACGCATACACCCAGCGCTCCACGCCCAGGTCCTTGAGAGGGAGACCCGTCTGGAGTTGAGCGGTAAGTGGCCAAGCATTGCTGTGTGAGACAGGGCATGTTGCAGTGTGCTGGTTGTCTGATACCTGCCTGTATGTGTGACATAGGCCATGTACGCATGTATGTGTGCAGGGACATCATGGTAATGCATGTGCGACCTGTAATGTGTGAACCGCATGGTTGTTGCATGTGTTTGAATGTGACATGGGGAGCCCTGTGCAGATTGCACACATGACAGCATGGAAGTCTCTGTTCCTGGACATGGGTGGGGGCCTGGTGGAGGCTGCCCCTGGTGGCTGGGGGGGGGTGGTGCTGGGAGACATGGGTGGGGGCCTGGTGGAGGCTGCCCCTGGTGGCTGGGGGGTGGGTGTGCTGGGAGACATGGGTGGGGGCCTGGTGGAGGGTGCCCCTGGTGGCTGGGGGGGTGGGGGTGGTGGGAGACATGAGTCAGACATGGGTGGGGGCCTGGTGGAGGCTGCCCCTGGTGGCTGGGGGGGTGGGGGTGCTGGGAGACATGGGTGGGGGCCTGGTGGAGGCTGCCCCTGGTGGCTGGGGGGTGGGGGTGCTGGGAGACATGGGTGGGGGCCTGGTGGAGGATGCCCCTGGTGGCTGGGGGGTGGTGGTGCTGGGAGACATGGGTGGGGGCCTGGTGGAGGCTGCCCCTGGTGGCTGGGGGGTGGGGGTGCTGGGAGACATGGGTGGGGGCCTGGTGGAGGCTGCCCCTGGTGGCTGGGGGGGTGGGGGTGCTGGGAGACATGAGTCGGACATGGGTGGGGGCCTGGTGGAGGCTGCCCCTGGTGGCTGGGGGGTGGGTGTGCTGGGAGACATGGGTGGGGGCCTGGTGGAGGCTGCCCCTGGTGGCTGGGGGGTGGGGGTGCTGGGAGACATGGGTGGGTGCCAGGTGGAGGGTGCCCCTGGATGCTAGGGGGTGGGGGTGCAGGGGGACATATGTGTGGGGGCCTGGTGGAGGCTGCCCCTGGTGGCTGGGGGGTGGGGGTGGTGGGAGACATGTGTGGGGGCCTGGTGGAGGCTGCCCCTGGTGGCTGGGGGGTGGTGGTGCTGGGAGACATGGGTGGGGGCCTGGTGGAGGATGCCCCTGGTGGCTGGGGGGTGGTGGTGCTGGGAGACATGGGTGGGGGCCTGGTGGAGGCTGCCCCTGGTGGCTGGGGGGTGGGGGTGCTGGGAGACATGGGTGGGGGCCTGGTGGAGGATGCCCCTGGTGGCTGGGGGGTGGGGGTGGTGGGAGACATGTGTGGGGGCCTGGTGGAGGCTGCCCCTGGTGGCTGGGGGGTGGTGGTGCTGGGAGACATGGGTGGGGGCCTGGTGGAGGATGCCCCTGGTGGCTGGGGGGTGGGGGTGCTGGGAGACATGGGTGGGGGCCTGGTGGAGGATGCCCCTGGTGGCTGGGGGGTGGTGGTGCTGGGAGACATGGGTGGGGGCCTGGTGGAGGCTGCCCCTGGTGGCTGGGGGGTGGGGGTGCTGGGAGACATGGGTGGGGGCCTGGTGGAGGCTGCCCCTGGTGGCTGGGGGGTGGTGGTGCTGGGAGACATGGGTGGGGGCCTGGTGGAGGATGCCCCTGGTGGCTGGGGGGTGGTGGTGCTGGGAGACATGGGTGGGGGCCTGGTGGAGGCTGCCCCTGGTGGCTGGGGGGTGGGGGTGCTGGGAGACATGGGTGGGGGCCTGGTGGAGGATGCCCCTGGTGGCTGGGGGGTGGTGGTGCTGGGAGACATGGGTGGGGGCCTGGTGGAGGCTGCCCCTGGTGGCTGGGGGGTGGGGGTGCTGGGAGACATGGGTGGGGGCCTGGTGGAGGCTGCCCCTGGTGGCTGTGGGGGTGGGGGTGCTGGGAGACATGAGTCGGACATGGGTGGGGGCCTGGTGGAGGCTGCCCCTGGTGGCTGGGGGGTGGGTGTGCTGGGAGACATGGGTGGGGGCCTGGTGGAGGCTGCCCCTGGTGGCTGGGGGGTGGGGGTGCTGGAAGACATGGGTGGGGGCCTGGTGGAGGCTGCCCCTGGTGGCTGTGGGGGTGGGGGTGCTGGGAGACATGAGTCGGACATGGGTGGGGGCCTGGTGGAGGCTGCCCCTGGTGGCTGGGGGGTGGGTGTGCTGGGAGACATGGGTGGGGGCCTGGTGGAGGGTGCCCCTGGTGGCTGGGGGGGTGGGGGTGGTGGGAGACATGAGTCAGACATGGGTGGGGGCCTGGTGGAGGCTGCCCCTGGTGGCTGGGGGGGTGGGGGTGCTGGGAGACATGGGTGGGGGCCTGGTGGAGGCTGCCCCTGGTGGCTGGGGGGGTGGGGGTGCTGGGAGACATGAGTCGGACATGGGTGGGGGCCTGGTGGAGGCTGCCCCTGGTGGCTGGGGAGTGGGTGTGCTGGGAGACATGGGTGGGGGCCTGGTGGAGGGTGCCCCTGGTGGCTGGGGGGGTGGGGGTGGTGGGAGACATGAGTCAGACATGGGTGGGGGCCTGGTGGAGGCTGCCCCTGGTGGCTGGGGGGTGGTGGTGCTGTGAGATGTGTGGGGGCCTGGTGGAGGCTGGCCCTGGTGGCTGGGGGGTGGGGGTGCTGGGAGACATGAGTCGGACATGGGTGGGGGCCTGGTGGAGGCTGCCCCTGGTGGCTGGGGGGTGGGGGTGCTGGGAGACATGAGTCGGACATGGGTGGGGGCCTGGTGGAGGCTGCCCCTGGTGGCTGGTGACTGGGGGTGGTGGGAGACATGGGTGGGGGCCTGGTGGAGGCTGCCCCTGCACTGCTGGGGGGTGGGGGTGCAGGGGGACATGAGTGGGGGCCTGCTGGGGGGTGGGGGTGCAAGGGGACATGTGGCTTGGCTGGGGGGCATGCCCATGGTGGATGGGCTGCCTGCGGGACATGACCAGGGGTGCAGGGTAGTCCCCTGTGGTGTGGGCTGCCTGCAGAGGTCGTGGAGGGGGTAGAGGGGAGACCTGGGAGGACCCACACTGGCAATTCACCTCTTCAACTTCCCGCACACCTACGTAATACACTGCCCCACTCGCACAGGCCCAATCGCGTGTAGTATTTCTCGCGCACCCCTGAAATCCACGTACCCAGGCCAATCGCGTGTAGATTTTCTCGCGCACCCCTGTAATACACGTACCCAGGCTAATCGCGTGTAGAATTTCTCGCGCACCCCTGAAATCCACGTACCCAGGCCAATCGCGTGTAGATTTTCTCGCGCACCCCTGAAATCCACGTACCCAGGCCAATCGCGTGTAGAATTTCTCGCGCACCCCTGAAATCCACGTACCCAGGCCAATCGCGTGTAGAATTTCTCGCGCACCCCTGAAATCCACGTACCCAGGCCAATCGCGTGTAGAATTTCTCGCGCACCCCTGAAATCCACGTACCCAGGCCAATCGCGTGTAGATTTTCTCGCGCACCCCTGTAATACACGTACCCAGGCTAATCGCGTGTAGAATTTCTCGCGCACCCCTGAAATCCACGTACCCAGGCCAATCGCGTGTAGATTTTCTCGCGCACCCCTGAAATCCACGTACCCAGCCCAATCGCGTGTAGATTTTCTCGCGCACCCCTGTAATACACGTACCCAGGCTAATCGCGTGTAGAATTTCTCGCGCACCCCTGTAATACACGTACCCAGGCCAATCGCGTGTAGTATTTCTCGCGCACCCCTGAAATCCACGTACCCAGGCCAATCGCGTGTAGATTTTCTCGCGCACCCCTGTAATACACGTACCCAGGCTAATCGCGTGTAGAATTTCTAGCGCACCCCTGAAATCCACGTACCCAGGCCAATCGCGTGTAGATTTTCTCGCGCACCCCTGTAATACACGTACCCAGGCTAATCGCGTGTAGAATTTCTCGCGCACCCCTGTAATACACGTACCCAGGCCAATCGCGTGTAGAATTTCTCGCGCACCCCTGAAATCCACGTACCCAGGCCAATCGCGTGTAGATTTTCTCGCGCACCCCTGAAATCCACGTACCCAGGCCAATCGCGTGTAGATTTTCTCGCGCACCCCTGTAATACACGTACCCAGGCTAATCGCGTGTAGAATTTCTCGCGCACCCCTGAAATCCACGTACCCAGGCCAATCGCGTGTAGATTTTCTCGCGCACCCCTGTAATACACGTACCCAGGCCTATCGCGTGTGGGGACACCCGCACACCCCTGAAATACACGCTCCCCGCACTGCGTTTGCTGCTGCCCTTTGCGCTGGATTGGGGATTTTGATGGCTTTTTCCTGCGCAAGGGGCGTTCTTGGGGGCGTAACTGACGCTGCTGCAGGGTCGCTGCGCCACTCTGCGCCACGGCTGGTTGTGGATGTTGGAATCCATGAATACGCTGTGCGCCTGAATGTGTTTCGGCGCACGCGGCTGGCGCAGCCTACCGCACGCGCACACTGTGCGCCAGCCGCGTGCGCCACTTGTGCGCCGAATTCTATGAATTGGCCCCAATGTTTCCAAAGTGGTACTCCTGGTTGGGTAGTATGTGTCTAGTAAATTGTTTTTCAAAATGTCTTGGCTGTTGAGATAATTTTTGGCTATTGTTTATATGTCATCGTATGATTTGAGAACTCTTTTTCTAGATTTAGCAGGACCAAGACTTAGCCATACTATATTTTTAGATTTTCCATATAAAGCATTACCGGTAAAACAGTCTGCAGCTTCACAGGAGCCACAATATCTATGAGAGAGCATTTTTATGCCGATCTGTACAATTTCTGAGACAGTCTTTTGTCTGATGATAGGTCATCCCAGAGGTCTTGAAGCACTGTTTTTTTCTGCTTTGGTTAAGTAGGCTGTAACATATCGTGCAACTGCAGTGCAATTGTCTCCAATGTACTGCACATATGTTTGCATTCCATAAGTGGGCAATGATTGCTTTATAATCATTGATATTTTTTGCTTCTTCTGTTCATTTTATGTAATATGTGTTCTTAGGTGATTTACCTTTAACACTATGAAGAAATGAATTTGTTTACTTGACCTGTTGCTGTAACTGGTCTAGGGAAACCAAAGCAGCATTTGGTTTAGTATTTCCCTTTGTTTTTGTATTTGCAACAACAATATTTCCCACATTTGTGTCTTTGAAATTGTAAAATTTGTGCATCAAGATCACTATTTGTTGCTTCTGAAGGAATTTCACAAGTGACATATTTTTCGATAAACTGTAAAACAGTGGCATCACTGTCTTGACCAAATTTGGGGGCATCTTTAATCCATAATAGCATGTGGTTATGTGGTGCTCCTCTGGCTTGGTATTCTTTTCTCCAAAAGAAGCGTTGCACTTCTCTGAGGGGAGGAACAGTTTTATCACAAATAAAGTATAGCATAGCAATGTAGCGATGATGGAAATATCTTGAAACATTAACAGGATCCAGAGAGCAAAGTTCTCCAGGTGTTAGTATATCTATGTTTGTTTTGTTTTTTTTGATATGCGTAGGAAATGATATACATCTTCCCATGCATATTCTGCACAACTTAATGTAACAAACCAAGTGGGTGGGCCAAGGTTTCTTATCATACAACGTACATCTCCATGACATCGGAACCAGTACTCTTTAGTGCCACGCATGTTTTCTAACAGATTTGTACTGCTTGATTGTAAAACCTCATCTTTTTCTTGCACTTTTTGTAGTAATTGCTGACACATTTTGAAAATGGGTACCTGATTTCAATGTGTGTGCAGCTCCGTAGCGTAGAGTTGTTAGTTCACTTTCAAAGAGTAGGTGGAATATGTATTCCACATTTTGTCTAAATCCAGGATCTTCAGAATGCATTCATAACAAGCAGTATTCTGATGCTGTTCTCTGAGTGGGCCTATCATCATACCTTCCTCCTTTTCCAGTAGAAAAGAGTAGAGGAAAAATACGTGCTTCTATACTTTTTTCCCATATGCTGATTGGTGATCCTTTGGTTTGTTGCTAGTGCATTATCTATGGTTTCTTTAGAGTGTAATGGATGAATTGTATAATGGTCTAAAATATTGGATACTGTAGCAGGATCTAGAAGTTCAAATTGACCAGTTTCTGGTTACTCTTGAATTATTTCAGTGGTTCCCCTCAGGTTTTCTTCAATATTAATTTCTTTGTAGTATTCATTATTGTCTTTTAGATATTGCAAGGCATGTCTAACTTTATGTAAGTCTACGAGTAGTTGAGAATTTCTTTTGTCTTTTGTAGGTACACCATTTACTAAGACAATTAAAGATTGTTCTATTGGACGTTGCACTCCTAGAGTGTGTCCATTTTCTTTCAGATCTAATGGTAAATAAACTACTTTGCCACAACTGCCTTTCACTAATTCTGAGCGAGGTAATTTTGCTGTTTTTGATTGAAGGCATATTATTACTTGAAATTGATGCACAGTTTGAATTATGATGCTCTCATATAAATTGAGCTGTTGCAAGGGTTTTGGTAGTGAGAATAAGTTATTTGTGTTAGCACGTGAAGGAGTTTGGTTGTTGTCAAGTTTTGCAGTGCAGTAACGGCAAAATATTGAGTGGTCATTTATTTCATAATTGTTTTCTGCTATAAGGTAGAGAGCTAATTCAAACCATTTGGAATCTTCACTGTCTTCTATTTTGTATGTCATGTCTACAGTTTTTGTGTTACTTTTATAAAAAGTTCTGCGGCAACACACACACACATGGTTTGGTACTTCAGCAGATGTACTTTTAAATTTTAGTATTTCTTTTTTGTATGTGTGTAGTAGAAGGTTGCCATTTGTAGAATTGTTCCTAGTCTGTTGTAAGGCTATTGCATTTTGTAAGTGGCTTTCACTTCCAAAATATTTCTTCTGGATATGCTCTATTTCTTTGAGTAGGTCTTTGGCCTTACCATGTAGAAGATTGTTATTTAAATTGCCTAATGCTAAAGTTGGACTTTTAGCATAGTACAGTTTATGGACTTGATTTCTTATAGTTGAATGATATGATGATATCATTTTGATATGATGGAAGGTGCTTTTGCAATTAGGTCCTGAAATGCAGGCTTATGAATGCCCTTGTAGTCCTGTGTGTTTGCGCACTGGACAGGTATCCATATTTTGTAGAAGTTTCATTTTGAGTTTGTGTTTGCCTTTTACATATTGATTGAGGAACTGACGTACAGATTTGAAAGATTTTTTGTCAATGTTACACATTGACGTGCACGGCCATTTGTACACTGGACGTTTTGGTTCAGTCTGATGGAGAGCTGATACTGAGTTTTCTGGGGATATTTTTGTAAGCAGCGTTTCTTGTTTCATTATGGTATTATTAAGTTTTTCATACCCTCGTCCAGTTCTATGTATGGAAATTGTGTTTGTTTGCTTTTGTTTGTATGCTTCTTCATTGAAATATGGTTCTGTGCTCGTGGTGTGACTCCATTCACCTCCACAGATATTTAAGAAGTTATTTTTGTTGACATTCTGTTTATTGAGAAGTCTTTTTTGTAATTTAGTAGTTAGTTTTGTTATTGGTTTCATTCTGTTTAACACTAAAATAAATAACTTCCTTTTGAGAAGGATTGCACTGTATATGAGAGCTTCTAAGATAAATTTTCTATGGTAGGTTTTAAGGGCTGTGCATGATTTCTGTCCTGTTTTCATGAGATTCTGAAGGATTCTCTGGCAGAACATTTTTTGTAAAATACTTTTTTTGGTTTGGTGACTTGCCACTACATCAAGATTTATAGGAGCAGTGTCAGCAGTAGTGTTAGCTGAACTCGTGTTAATCACTTCCTGTTTCTTTTTACATTTTGAAAGAGGAGGCAAGGTTTTTGTACTGGTAGCTTGTTTTGTTTCGCTTAATGACTCTATTAGATCTTTTGTTTGAACTTTTTGTACAAATTCTGCTAGAGGTGGATGCCCTATTTTGGACACTTTTATTTTCATATTCTCTACTTCTGCTTTGCTTTCTACTGACTTGCTTTTTGGTAGGCATTCTTTGGGTCTGTTGAAAAAAAAGAAGGTATGGGTTGGGCTGTTCTGCAATGTATGTGTGCTGTGTGCATGAGTGTCTGAGTATGATGGTAAGGATGTATGTGGTGGTGTGTGATTGTGCATTGGACAGCTACAACTAGTTGGGAAGGCTATTCTTGTATTTGTGTGTTACTATATTGGGGTTCAGATGACAGTGGAAAGTAAGCTAGTGGTGAGGAGAAGCACTAATACTAAATCTAATGCTATAGAATTAAAACAGTTCTTTGTTCTGCAATACTAACATTCTAGGGGCTGATTTATGAAATTTGTGCGATGAAAAATTAGGATTTGTGCGTCATTCTTCCTGCAAATCCCTGTTTAATAAATGGGGATTTGTGGTCAGAATGGTGCACAAATGCCCATTGTTTGGTGCACAAATTCCATGAATCAACCCCACAGTCTGTTTGAGTAACAGTAAGAATATTATGGTAGTATTGTACTTACTTTTTTCGTTTGGAATGAGCAGGTTTCTTCTGAGTTGTTATTTGTACTTCAGATGCTACTGCTTTTCAGGATAGTGGTCTTCACTGCAATTGTAAAAGAAAGAAGTTAGTAATTTTGTGTGTTTATAGCACTGATGTTAATTTTTATGTTTTTGTGGTATTATTGTTGTTTGAGGTAAATGGCAGAAACTGTATAGAAAAGCAGAGAATGTATGCATTTGTGAAGGTGTGGGTAATAAAGCAGAAGGATGTGATGTACAGGCAGTGGTGTTATTTCATCTGGGAGCTTTTCAGTGATAGTGTCTATCTGTGCGAGTGTATAAAGATGCATGAACGTATCCCGGCTGTGTGTAATTTTATTTTATAAATACACTACTAAGTGTTTTTCTACAATTATACAATTATACTGTTATTTCTCTTTTTTAGATAGTTGTGTGTGTAGAAAAAGAATTTAGATAGCAGACAGGTTTGGAAGTGACAGTTGATTATAGCAGATAGGAAAAATAATAGTAAGTTCATTTTATAGGTTATACAGCTTAAGTAGCAGTTAGCCTGGTTATATGGATTTGTACGAGTTGTACATGTACTCTGCATAACATATGCATATCTGTAGTTTGTATTCATGCATGTGGATATGCATGCAGCTGCAAGTAGAAATCTTGGAGACTTGTACAGTATGTTTTGTAGTAGGTGCTTTCCAATGATATGAGACTTGTATTCAGAGTGATCAACAGTACATTTGAAGTGCTGAACTCTGATGATGGAGTTAGATGTAGAGGTCTTGTATGTGATTGCTGGATGGATGTGTGACTGCTTAGCTTTATCCAATGAGGGAATGGCACAGAGAGTGAAGTGGAAAGGGTAGAAGGGCTGTCTAAGAGTTATGTCATCCGCGGACACTGCGGCTGTCCACGGACAGGGCGCGCCACATCCAGGGTTTTCCAGCAAATCCAGCATGGAAAGGGGACTAGCCAATCAGGTGTTGAGGTTGTGGCTTTGTGTTGAAAGAGGCTGTGTGTAGTGAAGATGGCAGAGGTGGAGAAAGTCAGGGTGTTGGTGCTTGGAGATATGTTTGTGCATGGTTTACATTAGTATGCTCAATGCAGGCATGTGGCAAACAATGTTGGTGTTAAAGGAGTGGAGGTGCTGTGGAGCACTGTGCCTGATTGCAATGTACAGGGAATTGTACAAGTTTATGAAGATATGGGCAGGATGAACAGTCCCCATGTGGTAGTTTTGCACTGTGGTGCATTCCATTTGGGCTATGTCAGTGCCCCTACTTTGTTGGCAGATTTGGAACACTTCTAAATGCCAAAGTTATTTTTTCTGGATTAGTGCCTAGGGCAAAATGGGACAATAGTTCTGTTTTTTGTCCTCAGCAAAACATTGCTAAGTGTGCAATCAACCGAGGCATGTGTGCTTTCATGCTTAGAGCTGGTATATTCGTAATAATGACAATATTGATTCCAGTAATGCTGTTTATTTTAAAGACGATGGCATTTCTTTGGGGGTCATTACAATGTAGGAGGTAACCATGCCGTTATTAGTGGCATGGCTACCCCCTTACCGTGTACAGGGTCCGGGTTCATTGAATGAGGAATTACCGGGCCATTTATTATTTATTTATTTTATGTATTTATTCATATTTATATAGCACACATTAGTCCGAGGACATCGTGGCACTTGTTACAGTACAAAGCTTAGTTACATAGTCATGAGCAGTATATATACAAGGCTACAATATAGTTATATTACATTTCTGTTTATATTACAATATACATGACAGGAGTAGAGGAGGAAGTCACAGTGCTAGTTGAGGAAAGTGGTCTTGAGGTTGTTGCGGAAGGCAGAGAGGGAAGTTTCAGCTCTAAGGGTGGCAAGGAGTGAGTTCCAAAGTTTCAGTGCAATATAGGAGAAGCCTAGACCTCTTGCTGTGGCTCTCTTGATGCGTGGTATGTGTAGCTGGTTGGTGTACTGAGTTCTGGTGGGGTGAGTGGAAGTGGTTCTTGATATTGCTTCAGATAGGTATGTTGGAGCAGTGTTGTTCATGCATCTGTGTGTGATGGTGAGGATTTTCAGAGTGATTCGGTTTTGACCTGAAGCCACGGTGCTGTACGTCTGGCATGGGATATATGGTCTCTTCTAGGGATGCTCATTGTGGTAAAGTTATTCGAAATTAGGATAGATTTGAAAGGGAAGAAAAATGTGTTTGTGGTAATATGGTCATAGGGTTCTCTTTTTGCCTTCTGCAGGCTGCCATGGAAAGCGAAGAGGGGCCCTGTATGGAACCTCACCTTCCCTTTCCCTGGTGGCCCTCCTGAAAAAGGATTTTCCTTTTTCATGACATTTGTGATGTCATCTTTGCTGTCCTGGGTGTTAGTCTTTGCAGTGCACGGTAGTGGCGCGAGTTATGGTTGCGTTGCTTACCATAACTGGCGAATTTCAGGGTTTTTCTGTCTTACTTCGAACCATAAGGTCCGTTTAACAAAGTTTTTTGTTTGATTTTCATAGGTTTTTATTAGTCCAACTTAACCATAACGTTCCTTTAACAGAGTTTTTTCAGTGAATATAATATATATATATATATATATATATATATATATATATATATATATATATATATATATATATATATATATATGAATTGCATTTTGCCCCAGAGTGATGCCCTTAGAAGTATTTCTTAGGAGATTGTGTGTTCCCATTATGGGAAAGGAAGGATATGTCCTAGAAGGTGAAACATATTTCCGAAAAGAAGTGGCAAAATTAACTGTCATTCTCACAGTCACAAGACTGAGAACGTTCAGAGAGTGTCAAGAACTAGGTCCCAAGTGATGAGGTATTCATTTTCTGTTGCCACACTGTCTGCACCAAACAAAATGATTGATCACTGACAAGGGGTGAAACCCACCATGGAACACTCAAGGGTGGGATAGCCAATGGAAAAGTGTTGAATCAAATGTACAATCAAAATAAGTTTAGATAATATGATATTAGGTCTGTACTAGAAGGATGGTAGTAGCTTGAGGACCAGGGGTAAGTTAGTCCAATATAATTATGTAGGGGATCGCAATGATTAGCCAATCAGTGAATAAGGTTGTACATGTATCTTGAAACATTCCGAGTTGGGCACAAAGGGATACCGGGCACCGTTAAGGACATCGGTGTCGGTAATACCTTTGCGCCCTATTCCGAGGTCCCTTCAGAGCTATTCCGAGGTCCCTTCAGAGCTAATAACGGTGCCGCAATTTGCCGTACCGTTATTAGCACCTTCCCCCTTCCCATTGAGCCCTAAGGGTGCTGAAATGGTAATGGGGAATGGCTTTTTCAATGGGGATTGACCGGTCCCGCAAAGGTCGGAATAGACTGGTAAGTCCCCATTGAACCAAGACAGACTCGTACCGGTATTGGAGGTAGTCATGGCGCAAATAGCACCATGATTACCTCCAAACTCAGAATGAGGGCCATTGTCAAAGCCACAATGTCACACAATCCTATGTAAACTGCCATTAAATAATGACAATTTAAATTATATCTGTATTATTCCTGGCCAAAATTGCATATGATACACTTTTCTTTTTCTTTCTATTCATGCACTTTTATTGCTCATTGCCTGGAATTTGGGCCAAAGGATTTTTGGGCCTATGTTTAAGGTGGAAATATACAAACAACAGGCTATGGAATACATACTGGTGAAAATATACACTGAACACATTTTGTCATTATAAAACCTCACAAAACACAGGTTCCCTATTGATAACAGGAGCGAAAAAGGAGAAATAAATACATGTCAGGGGAAGTGATGGAGACATCTGAATAATGCTTGACAACCAATTTTGAAGAGATTTAACAGTGAATCAAATTTCTATTCACTATTTTCGATTTTCAGATTGCACAGCATTTTATTCTAAGTAACATGGACAATAGTTGATCTCTCTCTCTCTCTCTCTCTCTCTCTCTCTCTCTCTCTCTCTATTTTTAATCCCTTCTCTCTCTTTTTCTCTAGTTCTTTCATCCCTCTCTATTACCCATGTCAATCTATCTCTATCCCCATCTCTGTCTCTTATTCCCAGTAAAACAGACACGAAATATGTTCAGTCTCATTGCGGCTTTAAAGAAAACATTCTATGCCATGAATGCTGCGATTCTAACTGGTGTTGAAGTTGGATACAATATAAACGACAATGCAATTCTTAAAGTGATTTAATTTTCAGAAGACATAGAAAGGGCTACAATGCAACATGGGTCAAAAGCAATCACTCATCACTGCACACCCCATTCAAACAGGGGTGCTGGTTACTTGTGGCAGCTTCCAAACTCTCATTTGAAACAAGCTGTGTTAAACTTCATTGCATCCCTTTCATTAAATGTAATAAATAAAGGGAGCACTTAAACAGACACAAGTATTACTCCTTTATTTGGCATCTTACAAAAGGTGGCATATACAACAGGTGGCTACTTTGATGGTGTCACATACAGGGCGTGGACCGTTGGTATTTACAGGGCAAGGGAAGTCATCTGCCACGTGTTGCAGCTCCTCAGTGTGATTCATGTGGTCCTCCAGAGGCAACACAACCTCCACAAGCCTCCCCAGCAGAGAACTCCAAAACACATCCTCAAAAGAAGCCCTACCCTTTTGGAATATCGGGATATTGTTTACATACATGTCTGCACACCATGGATTCCCAGAGGGTTTATATTAATAGGTGTCAATCATAACCAGACACTTATCATGGGGGTAATTGTGCATGGGACACTGTAGAGTTAATGATCACAGCAGTATTGTTTAGTTCCACCCACAAGCCGGAAAGACAGCGTTTTTCACCCGGTATTCTACAGGCTGGGATCAACTCACGTATAAAGCAGCAGAGGAGATGGTTGACTAATGTGCTTGGTGATGCAAGTGTGCCATGTGTGCATAATTTGCCACACATCATAGTGAGGCAGAGTCTGGAGCAACAGGACGGGGAGCCAGGTTGCAGAACGGCTGGGCTGCCATGATAATTCTGCTTGTTCTCAAGATCGTCGCTGGTATGCATAAGCACTCAGCTCATGGACGCACAAACTATCATCTACTTAGCAAACACAGTGTATAAGGGGATACACCAGCCATGACAATGATAAGGAGGTGTTATGAAACAAATGAAAGAGAGGTGGCATGAAGCAGTGTAGCCCGATCAGACCATCCAGGAATGTGGGAGAATGGACTATACACATTTTCTTAGGGCATTTGAGTCAGTGGTGGTAATATAAAATATGACAGAATAATGCCATTAGTGAATTAGTTAGAATACTGTTCTAAAGAGTTGGTGTGTTTACGGAGAAGGAAAAGTAAGATGGAAAGAGAGAGCCAGGAGGTGTTAAGAGGAGCTTGCTTTGTGGTGTTGCTCAACCTGTGACCTTGACAGGAAGGCACATTCCAATAGTGTCCTTGGAGCTACATTGAAGACCTTGGTGGAAGCCAAAGAACTCCAGAACTGTTGGAGGCCAAACACCCTGACACAGGAGAGAGCAATAAAACCTGAGATGAATGCCGATCATGCAGTGGGATAAAATCTATAAAGGAAAGACCTATTTCATATATCCATATATTCCAAGGTGATGTGGAGTCAACAAATGCATGGTCCTCAAATTCCATCACCACTGCGGTGAAATTCTCCAACACTGATTTGATCATCAATTACCAAAATGCTCTGGGTCCTCTTTTGACCCATGCTTGGTTAGGACTATCAACATTTCCTCATGAATCCTCTGCTTGTGCTACCTACCATCGTATCAGCCCAACATGATGTCTGATTGGCTGCCTGGCTCTACGATTCAGCATAGATTGTGCTCAATGTTTTTTTAATGTTCATGTACATTCGGTGACAGTATTTAATCCATGCAGTAAATAGTGCACAATGCAATTACATGTGCAGCATTCATTCTGCATGAGGTGATTGTTTTTTGTAGATGAAACCAGCGAAGTGTTTTATTGCCTCATCAAAAGACAACCTTATGTATTGGAGTGCTAAATTGGATATTAGCGCAGACTACACTGGCTCTACAAACATTTCTATATCTTGTAACAATTAAGGCTAATATGCTACCTCCAGGAAAATTGCAAATATGCATCAACTACATTGGTGAACTGAACCCACTAAATCATGAGCATCTCTTAACATCAACCTTTGTAAAGAACATGGCACTTACCCAGGGTTATCGCTGACAGTGGACATGTAATCAATAATTCCTCTTGGATTTGAATTTGGGATTTTAATAAAAATACCAGATGTCCTTTTCAATGCAGTCCTCAATTGTCAGATGTGCATTGATTTGATCTTGCTAGTACGGATGCACCCCCAGGCCTAGTAGCTGGATCATCAATTTGTGTCTTAATGTCATCTGTATCAAGCATCTCAAAATCCCCTTATGCTTTTTTATTTCATTCTCCAAAACTCACCTACTACTGGGAATCTATGAATTTTGCGTATATAGCGCTGTATTAGTGAATGATGAATACATCCATTTTAGCCTTTGTCCTATGATTTTAATTAGAGTGTTCTTTAGACATTTTCTGATAATGGCATGTGTTAATTGATAACATAAGGCAGCCAAATGATCCAGATCAACATGGCATGTTTGAATAGTTAGTCCAAGCCCTTTCAATGCCTTTAGAGGAAACATTAGATGACAATTCTCCAATTTCCCGAGACAATCAAAATATGTTTATATGTACCATATTGAGTCTCAGCAGGATATCCTTGCATGCACAATGTTTCAAGTTGCC
Source organism: Ambystoma mexicanum (assembly GCF_040938575.1). Classification (NCBI taxonomy): domain Eukaryota; kingdom Metazoa; phylum Chordata; class Amphibia; order Caudata; family Ambystomatidae; genus Ambystoma; species Ambystoma mexicanum. The sequence continues at coordinate 554,076,392 of NC_090928.1, forward strand.
CGAAGATGGTTGACAACTTTCCAGACCTAGCTAGTATTAAAAAACTGGATAGGTTGATGCACACTTTGCAAAATCTATTTCTCTCTCCATGATAAATGATTTTAAGGCAATGAGGAGTCAATTAACTGATAAATAGCTCTCCGGTAAACAGAGTATTTCTAGGGTCAAACTTGTTCTAAAATCCTGGTTTACCCAGTATAATAAAGCTTTGTTTCATCTTGTGCTTCGGGCAATGATCCTGTAATAAACTCTATTACATTCATCTGCAGCTTCTAATTCAATCAGCAATTTCAACTTCATATGCTTTTTATAAGTATGTCATTTGTTTATGTTAACTCTTCATGATTGGTCATCACTTTCATCATCATCATTCTTTATTCAGAAATCACACATTTCCAATGGATATCAAATCTACAAAACACAGTAAACAGGGTATCAAATACATATCAAAATCTCATTATGCAATTGTAGGAGAGAACATGGATTACAATTACATATTAGGATAATTCACATATTTACACATCAATTACCACATACTAAAAATAAATTGTAATAATTGTAGGCCTGCTTTAAAAAAAAATACATTGACAACTGTTGTCTGTCTGAATCCTACTTTCCTTAAATATGGCAATAACTTAATCAAGCTGCGTTGTTCCAAGTAACAAATGAAGAACAAAATGAGTTACTGCCTCGTGTGAGTACTGATATATTCGGGAATTGGGATGAGCATAGTTGCCATTTTGGGGATTGTTCAGCCAGGTGCAGGAACTCCAGACTAAATTTAAAGAACAAAGCATGCCTATGACAGCTAGTTATCCAATTCAAATATAGTTCATATCTCTATTTTTGAAGTTCAAATACACAGAGATCTGTCCATGGTCGAATATATGTCAAATATTTGGTTATAATCAATGTTTCATAGGCCTCCTTCATAGCTGTAGCATCACAGTCTGCGATCTTAATGTCCTTACTCCATAAAACTCGAAACCTCTAGTCCTTGCATGTTTCAGTGGCTCCACTCATATCGATCTTGGTTAATGTTCATATGCCATACAATTCCCCTAAACATTGAGTGCTATCCTAAGCTATGTACATGCACACAGAATAGCACACGTTTGAATTGTTCTATTTGGGTGATTGGGTGTAATCCTAGCTCTGAGTATATTTGGCTATTGGGTGCATTTTCAGTTAAAAGCAATACTATCTTTAGAAACAATATTTCCTCTCTATCTAAAACTACAATTTCTTGAGTGGTCCACAATTTAGCTCTGTAAAGAGCTACTGAGCTTCCCTTAGGCTAAAAGACATTTTACAGAGGAGTAACAGTTCTGGCCTTAAATCTGTTGGCAAAAGTGCATAAGTCAGCTAGTCGATACGAGAACAATAATGTAGGAGCTCAAATATAAGAAATACAGGTGCGGTTTGATTTCGTTTGAAATACCAGGCAATCAACATGGGGCACTTGATGGCTACTTTCAGCAGTAACATTAATAAATATGCAACGTAAATCATGCATTATTTGAAGGTCTTCAAAATGTGTGTTCTTGAACTTGTTTTAATTACATATCTGTCATTACCTTGTGTAGGAACATTTTTAGGTTCCCAAAAGAGAGTATTGTAAAGGAGATTTCTGTGTGTCATAGTTGAAATAGAATTTATATTAGCGTTCTGTTTCAAAATATACTTAAGAGCACAAAACATCCTAAACTAATGTGATGAATACCCTGATCTTGACCTTAAGTTGTAATTTCCGAGAAACATTTCTATAATTTAGGCGCAGCTCATGGGGCAGCAAAACCTTTCACAACAGCAAGCAAATAATCAAGAAATTATGAAGATCATGTTACAGTGAACAAGAGGCGGGGGTACAGTAGATATAGAAAGGTTCTTTCCTCTAAACTCCAGACAGCTCGTAGCTCGCAGGTCAGCTTGAGAGCTATCTGAAATTCCCCGGTACATTTGCTTCATAGGGCAGGACAGTGTTGCTAACCAGAAGCAAGTCGGTGAGCCTACAAGCGATTGAGGCCCAGAGCAGAGGACATTAAGATTGTGTGTAAAACAACGATTATCCAGGTACCTGGCTACTGGCGTGCTCAGCTCTCCCCACTTCCCCTGCTCTGCCAGTGGCTTGTGTCAAGCAGTGAGTGCATTCAGCACCCTGCAGGACACAGACTGATGGTGGGGGAAACATGCAAGGGGTGTCAGAGTCAACTGTGGGCCTGATTTCGTCTCAGGTCGTGCTACTGTTTCCTTCTACACTCTTTTACAAAGAAGATGCAGCAGTGTCAGTGTTTCCTTTCAAGGGTCCCCTTGAGAAGTGTCTGTCTACTTATTTATATACTCTGTGAGTGAGAATGGATGCAAGGGATTTCGACCTGCCGCAGGAGGATGGCTATGTGTGCCATACTGAACCTCATGTGGTGCCCTGTCCCCAGTCCCCAGTGTTCTGACAAATTGCTGTTGGTCTGTGGGAGACCCAGCAGTGGGGGCTGCGAGGAATGGAGATGAACAGGGAATACACACAAAGTGTACTGCGCTTGTGTGTTTGGTGTTTTGGTGCTGGGGCACAGGCAGTGATACCTTTGGAGTCCTCTGCAGTGCGGAAGGTAAAAGGCGAACATCTTGCCAGCCTGAAGAATGGCGCAATTAATGTGATCCAATTATCATACTCTGGTCACTGCTTTATATGGCACAGTAAATTTCTTCCACTTACTGCAACTGCTTGTACTTTCTTTTTGGGGCAGCCCTTCTGCGAAATCTGCTTGGGCGACACGCAGTACTTTAGCGAGGGCCATGCAGAGACAATATATATACTCCTGCTCATGAACCTCAAAGAAGAGCTTGTAGAAGGAAGTTTAAACGTGGGCCTAAACACATATCCCATCTGTTAAAAAAAGTAAGGCCCCACTGGTAATTAGGGTACATAACACCACACAATACAACTTGCAGTCTGCGTAGGTGGATATGCCAGGCAACGTTTAAATGTCAAGGGAACAGGGTGATGGGACTGTGAGACAAGTCCACCTTCAGGGCCCTTTGGATAGATGGGTTGATACGTTACCAGACAAATCAATCTCTATATCTGGGTTAGTGAATACTGTACTAGTTACACCTGTTGATGTGCTTCCGACCCTGCCATTAGTACATATACCAAATAATGAGCATGTCACTGCCTCTAAACCACAGCCTTTTGTTGAAAGTATGCAGTGTGCTTAGTTTTCATCTCAAAGATACACCCTGGAATCAGGGTTTGACACCCAGCCAAACATTATAAATAACTAATCCTCAGCATCTAGTTCTAGGGACCAAGAATCAATGGGTTATTAAACCCACTATGATCAATGGATTGGTCTTTCCCTCAGGATTAAATTGGATGAGATTAACCCTAGAACATAGAGCCTATTCCTGAATCATTCTCAATTATTGGAACAAAGGCAAACTATTCTCGATTTGTCTACAATATTTTCTAAAGGTGTGTTACATATTGAATTGAACATTTGATTTTAGGTGTACAAAGGATTTGAAAGGAACTTTTTCATATGAGACTATTAGCGAACGCCTGGCCATGCCCCACCTGAACTGGAATCAGCTGAAAAGGAGCAGGCATCCAGCGAGTGCTCCGTGAGCGTGGTTTGGCTGTTTGAAGGTTTGAGGGTGAGGGCTAAGGCTGTTTTTTTTTTCTTTTCTCATATATATGTACTGAATTCTGATACTAGTACTTGTACATATTGTCCATGGACTGTCCTATTGAGGCGACAACAGCTCACTGCCTGTTAACATAAACATATTACAAAGGTAATGGCTGACATACTAACGGCACCCTTGGTTTTTTCAAATCGAAGAAATAGTCTGTCGACAGCCATGGCTATGCCACTCCCCCCATCTCCGGTTAAAATCAGGATCATGAGAATCATGACCAAGCCCGAGAAAGGTTCTGAGGGTGTGGCTGTGGGATAGGGGTGGAGGGAGGAATAATTCAAATGGGAGGTGACCAACTTCTCAAATCACAAATGCTAGGTAATAATATTCGGGAACTACCACAAACCATCCAGGATCACATTATGTGGATTGGGACAAAAGATCCAGGGATTAATACTTTGGAACAGTAGTGATCTCCCCCCTGATATTTGGAACAGGAAAAATCACATTATTGGGCATGTCTACTGAGTGGCCTCAGCTGGTGGGGAAGAGTACAACAGTATTTCAGGGGCACATCAATATGTGAGCTCTCTTGTACTAATTGAAGAAGATCCACATGCTGTGGGGCTGGCCATTGATAATCTAAGGAATCATATTTCTGCAGAAATTAAAAATTGCTACTTTTAAAGGATATAAACAAACATGTCTCTGCATTGGTTCAATTGATAAATAAATCCCTAGTTACAAAGGAGTCTGAGGTCAGCTCCACTCCAGCTGGGAAATCAGTAAAGGAGCGCCCTGCTCTATTCACAGGAGGAAAGAGGTGCACCTCCAGTATACTAGAAATAACATCAGAGAGGGCAATGGGTTGTAAAATAGGAGTAACACAGGACCCTTATATGAACAAGAGTAACCAATCCAAAAACGAAACAAAACATAATTCTCAAAAAGCCCTAAATAAATCATCCTGAAAATACATGCGTAATATTGCACAGTTTTACTTGCATGATTGTATGGAGCAGATTGACTTCTCGGGGGACGAATGGACAGTGGACCAGGAAGGAGGCCTTGAGCTGAAAGTTAAGGGCAAGCCTGGTAGGGAGAAAAATGGGAGGGACCTTACGGACATAGGGGAAGAGGTGGGCAAAGGGAATGGGTCATATGAGCCATCTAGTGTTAGGCTGATCGAAGCTCTGAAAAGCAAGGGCATTGCCAAATCAAATGAGGAAAAAAGTTTCCAGAGGGCCCTATCTAAAACGGCAATGTGTAATATATTTAATCAGAATAAGGGCAGCATAGGCACTAAAAGAGACTTAGAGAAAGAAATACCTACAAATAGCTTATTTACGGGGTCCTCAAGGTTAGAGACTAAGGGCAAAAAGACAGTGCCTTCAATGGGACCTCCTATGAATGAGAAACAGATTAGAGACCTGATAAAGCTCATGATGTCCCAGGAAGATAAAATGGTTGCAAATAAGGAAGGCTCGAGTCCTACAATTTTAGGATCTTCTTCATCAGCCCCAATGGGGCTTCAGATGGCCCATTCGATACAGTATGGGGCAGCACTCAGGAGCAACATGATAGATGATGTGAGGGAAGCCTCTAAATCCACCAAATCATATGATTCCAAACGGAATATAGCCCAAACAGGACGAGAGAGGATGGGACATTCCGCTGGGGGTGGGATCAATGTAAAGTACTGGGGGAGAGTACATGGGGAGCCTTGCCTTAGGCATCCAATATACATCTGGATGAGATCAGTTTTACTCTTAACTATAGGTTCGAGAAAGGGGGATCAGAATACTTGAATAGGAGTACAGTCCTTGCCCTCTTTAGCAAAATTCCAGCATTAAGATTGATTACAACAAAGGATATCAAATTAGTAGACTTCTTACATCTGGAGAGTAATGACTATGTACAACTGGTTATCCTTTTGAGATTGGTCTATGGTATTATGTTGAAAGAAACTGAGAATTTTTATAAGCTGGGACATGATCTACACCCTTTTGAGACATTATTGAGGGATGACCAAGAAACCAAGGTTACGATGTGCGACATACTACGAGTGGGGATGAATACAGTGAAGGGATGGTGGGAAGAGAAGCCAATGAATCTAAAATGGGGAGGGAAGATAAGAATCGGAGGTGACTGGCCCTGACTCTTAGAGAAGCTATTGAACAACTAGCAGGATTGAAAGCCCCACTTTAGCGTGGAGCCGCACTTCTGAGTGGGATGTTGGACTGTTCGAGGTTTTCAACTATGCTCCAACTCTAGTCTTTGTTAATTTATGCAATCCTTTTCCCTAATATGTTTACAGGAAGCATGGGTAACTGGCACTCCCTCACTGCAAGGTTAGGATATAGTAAATGAGCCAGCCTCCAACGACCATAGGGGCAGACCGGCAGGAGGATTGATTGTTGCTGTCTGTCAAGGACAGGGGCTATCAATTGTGAATAATTACATTGTGGGTCATTACGACCCAGGCGGTAAGTACGCCAACTTTACCACCATGGTGTAAACCACGTTTACACCATGGTGGATGGCGGATTTACCGCCCCATTCCAAGGTGAGTGGGCCGGTAAATCCCCATTTCCCATTTTACCCTTCCCCATTCCCATTTTTGCCCCATAGGGCATAATGGGAGTGGGGAAGGCGCTAATTACGCCACCGTAAATTACGGTGGCGTAATTAGCACCAAGGCGGTTTAGTGCCATGGATTTTAACGGCTGCTAAAAGCAGCCGTTAAAATCGGAATCAGGCGTTAAGGGTTAACAACAGCGTTAACCCTTAACGCCTGAGTTGTAATGAGGCCCATTATATGTAAGGGGGTATTGGCAGTGGTTATACAATTTGAGGGAGGAATGCCCATTAAACAAATATTGCTGTTCAACATATATTGGAATACTGGTGGGAAGATTGCTAACACCCTAGCAATCATAAATCGAAATATCAAAGATTGGTACCTATCCTGCACCGGAGGTCAGGTGATGGTGCTGGGCGATTTCAATGTGGATTGTATGAGTGCTACAGTGAATGATTTTGACTATCTGCTTGATGATGGGATAGCCATTCATAGGGGGCAAAAAACCATGTGTGAGTACAGAAGGGATGTGGAGCTAAACCTAAAAAATAGAGGGACAACAATGGAGGTCTAATATGGACTACTGGGTGTTACTTCTTCTATGTCAAACCTCAGGTGGTCCCAATCGAAAAGTGGATACTTGGTTTGGCAAGAATATGTCATCTTGTATTGACTATATGTTTGCCTCAAAGTCTTTTTCCGACCAGAATATATCACTTGAAATATTGCAGACAGACTATAGCGACCACAGCCTTCTGATGGCAAGCTTTGAATCAAACATTGGTGGTAAATCAGTTGTAAAATATGGTACGGAAGTACAGATAAACCAAGCAGGAAATAGATTGAGGTGGAATGCAAAAAGAGTCCAACAATTTAATATGGACATTTTAAAGGATTTTGAGTGTTCTCCACTGGAGCCAAAGGGATCAACATATTCCTTGTTGTCATATAATAAATATATAATGAACGTTCTACCCAAATTGTGGAAAGTGTAAGTAAGAGGTAAGGAATTAAAAACATATACCCATAAATTTGATTCTAGGATTCGAGAAATGAAGAGACTTGTCAGGATAGGAAAAAGACGAAAAAAAAATAATACTGAAATAGGTATTGAGAGAAAAGCTGCACTGATAAGGAAAATAAAGCAGAAAAGGAAAACATGGATCAAAACTTAGAAGGGTATAATGTTACAAAATGAAAACTAGTCAATGTTGACCTCTTTGAGGGGTGATCATGCTAGCAGATTTTGGAGCCTGATCAATGACCTCAAAAGGACTCAGCACTCCTTGTTAACTAACCCGATAAGAGAGGAGGTATGGACGCACATTTTAAGGATCTTTACAAAGGTGGTACCGGGACCAGTCCTAATTATAATATAATGAGAAACGCACACTGGTCTTTGGGGTTTACTATTCAAGAAATAGCAGAAAATATAAGAAAGGCTAGCTCATCAAAAGCAGAGGGCCCCAACCTACTAACATATGTAATTTTCAAAGAGAATGTGGACTTGTGGGCTAAGATATTGTGCATATTATTTACTGATATTATAAACACCCAGAGATTTCCAAAAAACGTGGAGTGTTTCATATGTAATCTCTATTTATAAAAAAGGGGATAGAATGTCTTCCGGTAATTTCACCGATATCGCTGATGGATGCAGATTCCAAAATCTTTGCGTCCATATTACTCAGCCACATAGAACACTGGTGTAAGGAAAATGCTATCCTATTCAAATGGGATTTCGGAAAAATATGGGAACTGATGTGGAGTCCTTTTATTGAGTTGTATTCAACACGCTGCGTGGAGAGGGGATGCAAGTGCTGTTTATGTAGCCTCGATAGACCTCTCTAGGGCTTTTGACATGGTGGATCGACAGGTACTGTGGTCCAAGTTACACAAACTAGGTATGTCAGCTGGTCTTTTAAGCATAGTGATACATTTACAAGAGAAGCCCTCCATTCAAGTGAAGTTAAACAATGAGGGGCTAATGTCACCCTCAATTTCAGTCTTAAATAGTCTCAGACAAGGGTGCACACTTGCCCCTACACTGTTCAACATTTATCTATCAGATGTGGGAGAATATTTAACTGGGCAAGGTTTTGCGGCCCCAAAAGTGGGGAAACTAAAGATAGCATGGCCAACTTATGCAACTATTTTGTTTTAATGGATCAGACACCTATTGCGCTACATAGAACTATGAAAAGATTCAATGACTGTATGGCAGAGAAAAATCTTTTAATTAATCCATCCAAAATGATCATAATAAAACTGAGCAGAGTTAGCAAGAAGCACAATTTTTCATGGTTTATTAACAAAATCCAAATTCAAGTGAAAGACAGCTTGGTCTACTTAGGGTTTCCAATTATTGCCCATCCAAATAAAGGATTTTCTAGGATGTATTTAAAGGGTAAAGCAATTGTTCTTGCAAGTGAAATGTGTAAAGTGGATACAATATTTGAAAAATTCTCGCTTTTACCCGTAATTAGATTTTATAATGCCAAAGCCGTCCCAAGATTGATTTATGGGCTTGAATTTGCACCAGAGTGGCTAATCAAGGAGATGGCTGTTTACAAAGTTATTATATAGAGGAAGGTGTTATATTATTTGCCTAAATCAGTATCATATGCAGCAATTCGCTATGAATTCGGACTACAATCGTTGATGAGTAGGATCCAGTGGAAGCAGCAGACCCTGACCCGTAAGATGATATCCAGACCAGTCCAGGATGTATATACTGTGCTGTGGAAAGAGGGAATTGAGTGTTTGCCTGTGAGGGCTTAATTCCAGCCTTGTTTAAACCATGTCTTAATATCTTGAGGGAAATAGCCAGCTCAAAGAAGGTGTTAATAGAACATCTGAACCATGTAAGTTGGAAGAACCATCAAGTTGACTGATCTATGACAATAGATGATGTAGTAAGGACAAAACTTTACAGTCAGATTGTCTCCTATGGTAAATTTATTAGGAGTACCTGAATCATATCTGCGTCTCTTTCAAAGCGAAAAAGAAAGGAATAACTACATGCGGTTTGGATTCAACATTCTCTTAACTAAGGAAATACTATATATAAGAAACGGCTTAGTAGCTGAATTGGTTTATCGTAGATTTTGCGATAATAAGAATGAGAACAAATCTTTGCTTCACTTGTTAATATACTGCAGAGCATTAAGAGGGCCTTGAATCCAATATTGTGGTAATTTGTGGGCAAGGGGAGTTGGGTACAACTAGATTACTTATGGCTGGAGATGATGCATAGAAACAACACATCATTGACGCTAAATGTGGTCAGGTTACTGAGGCACATGTGTAAGCTAATAAAGTAAAGTGCATCAGATAAGGGAAATATCCCATAAGATATTATAAATGTTAATTTGCCAATATACCAGAGCAAATAATGCCTAGATGGATTACAACTATGGAAGACTGTATCGTTGTATTGTTCTGAACGGTTTAATTTAGGGTACTATGGAAGAGATGTTGATTATTATTTTTTTCATTAGCATTTCGAAGAAGACATAACCACCCTTCTAAATACTAATGCCAAATCGGGGACACAAATGATCCTACTTGGCGACTTCAATTTAGGACTTTATGACACTAAAGACAATAATGCCTCTGTCCTAGCCAATACAATTACGGAAGCTGGCCTCACCATCAGAAAAAATGGCCCCACTCATTCCAAAGTATACACCTTGGATTGGGTGGCAGATATCAACTGCGCCTCCCTCATAACTGCCATAGAACCATGCATATGGACTGATCATTATCTGATCTTGCTTACTATCTCAGACCTACCACAACCCAAGACAACCAAATTACAGGCACCACTAGCTCTCACCCTCTGTATAAAAAACATAACAGTCACGAATCTCCTCCCTCTGATTCAGCCTATCACCAATCATTCCAATCTAATCACCAACCCCAAGGACCTGGTTGACCTATACAATAACACTATTAACTCAGCCATAGACACCATTGCACCTCTGAAACTAAGCAAAACTAAACCTCTTGCCCATCTTAACACTTGGTTCAATCCAAGCCTAAAAGCCCTGCGTAAAGGAAAAAGACAAGCCGAAGCTTGCTGGAAAAAAAAATCCCTCTCCACAAAATAAAAACCTCCTCACTGCCCTCACCAGTAGATACAAGAAAGAAATCATACTGGCAAAAAAAGAAACTTTCAACAACAGGATCAAAAAAGCAAATTCAAACACTAGGGAAATCTACTCTATTCTCAGAGAACAAGAAACCCCAATCGCACCAGTAGACTCTTGCACCAAAGATAAAGCTTGGTGCACCAACATTCAAAATGCCCTTTGTAACAAAATCACCATGCTACAAGACAAAATATCAGCTAAAAAATCCTCCCTCCATAACATTGCGCTCTCCACTCAGGCAGCCATTCTACATGAACTCGCCTTCAACCAAATCAAACCACACAACCAATTCAACTTCAGAGCCATCTCCATTGCATAAACTAAGAATATCATTACATCTCTTAAACCCTCTCGATGTCTTGACGATAAGTGTCCAGCCCCCATTATCAAAGAAGCTGCACAAGAACCAGCTCCTTTCGTCACCACCTTTATCAGCTCATCATTTAAATCATGCTCTGTGCCTACCAACCTTAAAAATGCCTGGATACTATCCCTTTAAAAAAAAACCAACCTAGATCCTAGTGTCCTAACGAACTACAGACCCATAATGACAGTTCTGTTACTCCTCAAAATCTTAGATAAAGCTGCCTATCTACAGATTCAATCCTACTTGGAGATTAATAACCTACTGGGCACTAGACAATCTGGATTCAGACCGAGACATGGAACCGAGACGGCACTCCTTGATCTCAAGAACCAACTAGATGAGCGTAAAGACAAAGGAGACACCTTCATTCTTCTACTCCTAGATCTGTCAGTCGCCTTTGACTTGGTAGATCATAAAGTATTATGCATCCATCTCAAATCAGCCACCAACTTCTCCACTAAGGCCACTGCATGGATAAACTCCTTCTTGGATAATAGGACTATACGAGTCTTTTTGCCCACCTCAGCTGCCGACCCAGTACCCATCACCTGTGGCATTCCACAGGGGTCATGTGTCTCCCCTACTTTGTATAACATTTTTACAAAGCCCCTCTTTGTTATGATAGACAAACTCGGTGTCTCGTATACTAATTATGCTGACGACACCCACATCCTCATCCCAATCCAAGGAGACTACGACAAAGACAGTAACCTCATTAAAAAAATCTATCAAATCATATAAACCTGGAAGGCCACCCCCAGTTTATGTCTCAACGACGATTAAACCGAGCTCTTAATCATTGGATCCCCCAGCAAACTTAGCAAACTCTCCCACATGTACAAATCCATCACCATTGATGGCATTAAAATCAACGTAGCCAAGGAAGTCAAAACCTTAGGCTTCTATCTAGACTCAGTCCTCAACCTTGACAAGCCACAGCATCAGCAACAAGTTACACATGCAAATTAATTAATGCATGTAAACCATTTCTGTCCACTCACATTTGCATCACAATTGCACGGGCTCTAATCTTATCGAAACTAGACTACTGCAACGCACTGTATCTAGGCACAAGCAAACACAACACAAATAAACTCCAAACCCTTCAAAACAAGGCCCTTAGAACAGCGTTAGCCATTCTCAAAGGACAGCACATATCTGACCTAAGAAGAGCCACCAATTGGCTGGCTATCAATGACAGAATCATACTTAAAACCTTGAACATTACAAATAACTGTCTCAACAACAAAGCCCCTGCATACCTCATAGAGAAATTCACTAAGCATACATCTGGATGCCCCATCAGAAAGGCCCAAGCCAATAGTTTTAGAATCCCCAACTTCAATCTGAAAAGAACGGGAGGCTCAAGCTTCCCAGTCCTGGCAGCTCACCTATGAAATTCTATCCCGGAATCCCTCAGAGCCACATCTTCCTTCCACTCCTTCAAACCCAATATCAAACTCTGGCTACACACCAACGACTGTTGACACATTACCCTTAACTGACCTGCTTCCACCCACCCAGATACTTGATGTAAGATATGATGTAAGATATACATGTAAATGGAACACTGATGGTAAATGTAAGGTATATATGTAAATACAAATGTAAAACTAAGAATTGTAAGATAACTATATAACTGTAACCTAAAACTGCTCAAGCGACCAGTTTCCTAACGGCCAGGTGCGCTATACAAATAAATAAACAATACAATACAATACAAATGAAACCTTTTTTCTACAATCACAATATTTACAGATTAAAGAAAACGAAGACAGGAAAACAAAACTTACAAAAAAAGAAAATAAAGCACATAAAAGGAACTTCAGAATCTCTTAAACAATTTGGTTAGAACCAGTCCTCACTTACAGACGATCCTATTCCTCAAGTCAGTCCAGTCTGTCAGAGTCTGAGAAATTTCCTTCCAAAAGGCGAGCAAAGCCAGTGATAGGGAAATTCTTTTGCCCTGTTTCAGGGTATCCCACTGCTCACTGGCTGATGCAGTCTGAGATTTGTTAATAAACTTTCCCAACAGCCTGGTACAGGTAGGCCTTAGGAACAGACATAGCAAAATTAAATGGTACAGAGATTCTGAGTGCTGATTACACGAAAAGTCTTGTTGGATTGGATCCTTCCTTACTTTTGTTCTGATTATGTAGAGATCTATTTTGCTTGTATAGAATATGGTGTGGCTTTCCCTCGGTGTACGGTTTATGGTATATGATATGTATCTAATTTTAAGTGAAGTGTAAACTTGTATGATGATATGATTTTTATTTCGCGTTCTTTTAGCATAATAAGATGTTAATTTAAATGAGTTTTTGGAAATGTATTTGGCAAAAATATTTGAAAGTAAATATATATGAAATGTGTGTATTTTAAAAAAAGTTAACTTTGTAAAGGTTTTGTAAACCAAATACAGTAATGACATAAATAAAGTGAAGTGCAAACTCACTCAGGCATCCTATTAGAACTGACCAAAGAAGTGGTTTGCTGCAAATCCTCTTTGTTGGGTGTGTGAGGTGCAATTAAGTCATCAGTGTTGGACTCCTCAAGGTCTTGACCTCATCTAATAGTGATTAATCAGCCTCTTTGAAAAGCTCTCAATGGGAAATTTGGTAGGTTTGATTGCCAAATTGACCAAATGTGGGGAGAAATCAAAGACATAAAGGAACTCATTATATGGATGGAGGAGGGCATAGACATAAATATCGTACATCTAGAAGAGGGGACCCCATACCTGATTCTGGATTGACACTATACTCTCACAGTTGTTGTTGGGGGAATTCATAAGGTTGGCGCAGATTGTAGCCAGTCCAATTCCAGAAAGAAACATTCCGGAACAGTTAGAAGGATCAAAAAAGCGCCACAATAGAGAAGGGTCCAACAACCTCAACAATAACTCAACTGTATGTCTTCAACAAGAACATTTAGACCAACTGGAGCAAGAGCAACAACAAAGACTTAAAAGGAAAAAAGTAGAGGCAAGAAAAAGAAAAAAAATGAATCCGTTTTATCGGCTGAAACGACATCTCAGACGCCCGCGCCTCCACTTAAAAATCAAAGACAAGGAAAAATGAAAAATGCTGGAAGAAAGAACTTTTTCGAAACACTGACTAGAATTTGTGATGAGCTAAAGCCAGGAAAACCAAGTCCTACTATGGGAATTAAGACCTTCAGCTAGCAAATGGACATGACAAAGGAACAATTAGCTGAACCTAACTGAGAATAGAAAATAACAACTCTCAATAATAAATCTCAGGTTGAGGTGGTGAAACCACAAAAAAAGAGTGTGGGCCTGTCTCAAAATCCTCTTTATGTGAAGTAGTGTCCTCAACTGATGAGTATGAAGATTCCTCTGGAACTTACTGCCTTCCAGTGAAGAGATAGAGTATGTCCCCGTTGGAGGCCACCGCGTTTGATTGGGGAACAACACAAACAACGTGGACTTCTGGGAGACGGCCCTCACGGGGGAAACGTCTTCAAGACACAAAAAAACCCTGATGCTGGAGTCCTTCTTAGATGGTGACTGAAGTCTCCTTAATAGCATGCTGTTTGATGACTTCAGGAGATGACAATAAAGCACACCCCCTCCGTGTACAAGGCAACAGGAGAGTAATGTGAAGGAGCTGGAGCGCAGAGCAGAGGGCAGAACAAGGCAAACATGAAACAAGAAGCAGGAAAATACAGGAGGAGAAGGAACCAAGCATGAAAGCACAGAAAAAAGGAGTGTCTCACCCATAACGCAGAGGGAAGGGTTGCAACGCAGGAAGCTGCTGTTCGGCGACTGCAATATGAGTGGGGCAGCCATCTTGGAAATCAACTACACTGCAAGTTGATTTTACGTTCTGAATGTAATGGAAGAGTCTCAATGCCAGCCTCTACCCCCTTCACACACTCCAGCAGCGCGGCATGACAGCCTGCATACAGTGATTCCTGTAAATTCTGGAATTCAGCCATTGTGCTGGCCCCCATTTTCTGTAGAGGTAGAAAAAACAAGACAAACCTCCGGAATTATACCATCCAAAAAGAGAGGAGAACTTTGACAAACATACACATGATGACCACTTTAATGACCATTTCAGCAAATCCATCTTTTGTCTCCCAGAATGAAATATCCAAAGCAAATACAAAAGTAACCACGCCTTCAGGCTATGGGCAGTTTGGAAATAAACCAGGCGACAAACATCAGTGATGGCCCCACCAACAATCAAAGGGTCTGTGGAAGAGTTGCATGTGCTTAAGCCCTTCGCATTACCAAAGCTTGGCTGAAACAACAAATACAAGCAAAGGACTTTGACTTTTGAATCGTGGAGGTCACTCGTGAGGGAAATCCCAGATTTGTTTTTGTTATCGTACCATGATACAGATTACATATGTTTTATCACAATCATAAAGTTACTCATATATTACAAATAGGTCTTAAGACAAGGATGGAGGCCAATGCAATGTTGAATTGTGCATCTGATTTCAAAAAGTGGGGAATTGAATTTTCAGCCTGTCTTCCTGCTTCTAGCTCACTGAATGGTACAGTGATTGATGATGCGAGATGTGCTCACACTCCAAGGGAAGTCTGTAACAATAAGAGAGCGGTGTGTGACAGCAGTGGGAATCAAGGGAGGGACAAATCTAATCCAAATGAAGATGGGAAAACAAGGATCTAGTCACTACTTCCTGATATTCTGATGCAGACATAAGATTTGCTTTAGTCAAGGACCAGATAAAAAGCAAGATATTTTTTAACAATCATGATTTGGTCCTTTTTCAGGATATGTGGCGTCAGGGGGGCATGACGTTGGATGGCTTCACATTTTTAGAACAACCTGCAACTTGCCCAAGCGGTGGTCAACCAATGGCAATGTGAAATTCACTAGTACTAAAATCTGAGTGTATTAACTTCCAAATACATGGAAATTTGGCAGTAAAGGTCTCTCTTAATTTGGGCAAAAGGATCAAACCTTTGGTGGTAGTCAATTTATACTGGAACCCATCGCACTCCAGCTTGTCGAGATAAGTGCAATGGAAAATTCAACTGGAGAGCGAGTCTTTCGCAGGTTTAATAGTCCGATCCTCCAAATCCAAGGCATCAGGGCCAAATGGACTGATGAATAAAACTCTTAAGAATGATGTAGAGACATGAACGCACATCCTGCCGCACTTGTTTAGAACCATCTTAAGGGTGAGAAGATGCCCGGATTCATGGAGCAGGTCAATAACAATTCCTATCTATAAGAAGGACGACTGGGCTGATCCTGCCAACTATCGCCCGATCGCCCTTCTAGATGTAGAGAGCACCATTTTTTGGGGTATAGTTTTGAGGGAATTCAAAGATTGGGCAGAGTCTAATGGTATCCTCTCCAAGCACCAAATTGGGTTTCAAAAAGGTCTATCCATAACTCTTAATGGTTTTATGATAACATCATTAATGACAAGACCTGAGAAAGAACAGCCCCACAATATACGGAGCGTGAATAGACTTATCAAAAGCATTAAATACAGTGAACAGAAGCAGATTATGGCAACAATGTAAATGCTGGGGCATCACAGAGGGGTCTATTAGCCATAATTGTACATCTTCATGAAAACACCAGATAATCTGACATCTCACATTCCAACAAAGACGGGTGTGAGGCAGGGAGGCATATTGGCACCCTGCCTCTTTAACCTTTATTTGGCTGACCTGGCAGAAACTATCTCACCCCACGCTCTTGCGATGCCCAGAATTGGTGCATGCACAATCAGCTGGATGTCCTACACGGACAACATTGTACTCCTTGATTATACAACGGTAGGCCTCCAGTGCATGCTATCCGCTTTTGAAAATTATGCCAATCTCAATGGTCTTCAGATAAACTCAGCGAAATCAAACAGTCTGGTATTTGCACACAGTTCACAAGACATACACTGAATGGGATCTTCTGCCTACCTGAATCTCTGCTTTCTCCGAGAAATATTTTGAGAGCATGTGTTTGCCACAAGCTGCCTCCGAGATTTTCGGCTCCACCAGCTCTTCTTCCCCTACCCAAGCTTAACTCAAGTTGGCATGTGGAATGTTCACTCCCTTCAGAAGACAGCCCCCTAGATGCTCACACCAGAAAAAATACAACCCACTAGGGGAAAAGACCCAATACACCTCTTGCAAGGATAACAAGTTTTATGTCCATACAAAGGGAAGAAACGCCAACAAAGAAATCTGCTGCCATGGAACGTTCTGCCAAAATCTGCATGAGCAGCACATTTAGAATTTACACAGCATCATCAGTGACATCATCACATACAGTAAAAACCTGCACTGCTGGTTGGTGAGACCCTTCTCATAGGTCACCTGCTCCATAGGGGATGCCAGGCCATTGGTCCCAGCCCCGTCTGTCCATCTTCCTCCACGTGGGTGATGTTGCCATCATCATCATTGGTCAGCCGGCAGTCAAATAACAATTATATTACTAAGAAACACATCTATCTATGCAACAGTCCGAACAGACAGTGGCCCAAGGGGAAGGCTGAAGTCACACTAACTCACACACTTCACTCGCTCCCAGACTGGCCAGCATTACACCAAGGTCTCTCACCCTAGTTCTGGGCTATAATTTCATCCCTCCTTGCACCTTGCAGCACAAATCACATGACCTAGGAATAAAGACAGGAAGGCCCTGCTTTCTAATCTTTTGATCGATCGAGCGTCCATCATGTTTGTGGTCAGTGGTCTGGGTGTTATCTGATACATTGGAATACATGGGGTTTTAAAGCTAAGGCATTGGGGTGCTATAATTTAGGATTAGGGCTGGTGGGGGTTGGAGGCCCATGTCCTCATTCTCATGGGATTGTGCTGTTCACAGACACTCAGCCCTCCTCCTGTGGCCTTGCAGGGTACATTCTTCCCAAGGCACGAAAGTTGTCAACATTTTAGGACAATGAAGGGTTTTATGTGTCTGTGTAACTGTGGCTTTTCTCATCAGTGTCTAGGATTCAACATATTTCTTTGATCATGTTCACGGCCTGGGCCTGAGGTGCTGACTGCTGTGCTACATTTAAGCTGTGTGCAACAATATGGCTGCTAGTATCTAAGATCGCTTCTATTCCTGCATGTACCCTATGCCTACAGAACATGCAATAATATGATTGTGTAGAAGCCTGTAAGGGCACCCCAGTATCCCTGGTCTCGTACATTACCGATGATGGATTTTGCCTCATTCTAAAGCGCCTGGGGGCACGAGAAGATTGTGTCCCCTTCCCAACACTTTCTAAATCTCCGTTACGCTTTCCTGCAAATACCATCTGAGCATATTTCTTACCTTTCTGACCTCCGCAAATCTCTCCTTGTGCTCCCTAGTGTGAAGCACAATTCGGACTGTTTTTCTTGGGTGGGGGGGGCATGTGTGTCATTTTCAGACATGTAAAGACAATAAATGCGTGGTATCTCATACCTCTCCCAATCACTGGTATAGGTGTCACACTAAAGCAATATTCATGTGCTGTGCCACCCTTTGTCAGACACATGTGTTGTTCACCCATTTCAAATCACTAAATACCACAGACAGCATAGACTGGAAATATCAATCCTTGCCCTAAATCTAACTCCCTGAGACATCACTGCCTCTCCCTGCCCTTCTCCCTACTCATCTAGTCTAACAGCAGTTTATAAATGCTCCCTTCCCGTCCTATGAGTGTCTTCAGCAACAACCGGCTGCTACTCTGAAAGCTGCCTAGTAATGAAAATGAACTCTACTCACGTCGGCCCCTGTATAGACCACAACAAGCACAAATGTGGACACACTTCTAAAAAAGTTCATCCGAGTTTTGTCATAGTCAAACCCCATTAAAAACGTGTGATTTTGTGCTTGTGCACGACTAATTGGCATGTTGACGGTACAATGTCCAACCCAGATCAACGATAAGGTCATCTTTATAGATTTGTGGCCGTGGCCCATGGTATTTACAGATGGGTCTCTTCCAGGAGTAGTGTCTGCTGGAAAGTCATATTTCTTTTTTCACACAACGATAATATGTTTGAATATAAATAGGTCTATTGCATTCTTTTATTCCATAACATTATTTGATGCATTATACCATCAGTGTAATCATCAAACTGAACTTCGGATTTGGTCCAATGTTCTATTCGTGGATTCCCTTTGTGCCCACTTGTCCCCTGCTAATAATATGGGCAACTGAATCAACGTTGCTGGAGTACTCCAGGCATTTTCATAATGGACTGCTGAAGACCATCTGAAGTACATGACATGCTGCCCTGGCCTGTGATTGGCATGCCCACTGCCTCATGGTATGTCTCATCTAAAGAGAGTGCGCCTACACACACATGCACGCACAGTAGCTCACAGTTCTATGCTGATTTTTCCCATGAGTCTCTTATCATTAAATGACTCACCGCATCAAAGCTACTATGATACTAAATGAATACAACATTTAAAGGTCATACCGGGTTTGCCCACCAGTTTAGCTGCTTGTCTTCTCCATCCATCACCTTAAACAGGCATTGTATTAAAATGCTCCCCATCGCCCCACCCTCCTGATGCAATGTGAGTAAGGTGACATTGTCAAACAAAATGACTTCACTTTGTGAACTGAGAAATTGTGCCCATTGGTTTTACTTTGTTGTATTTCAAACACTGATCGAGTGGCGAGTGTATGATTTTTTTTTATATAAAATCAATAAACATACATTGTTAAACATAGTTTGGTCTCAGTGAGCCTCTATTGCTCTTTTTCTGCAGTTATGATGGCCTGTCTATTGATTCTTTTCTTGTCTTATTCCGAGGCAGTACTTTATCAGACACTGCCATGACAGGTCCTTTCTGAGGGATGCCCTGACTCTGCAATGATAGAGGAGGGAGGGCAGAGAGACCCTGGTCTTCTTTACACGGCCAAGGCTTTTTGCATCCGTTAACCGTGTTGCGTATCTTCTTAAAAAACACAAAGAAACAGGCCTTTTCCGCTTCATGCTCATACGTGCTTTGAGTTTCTTTTTCCTTAACATATTTTGTTTAACTCTAAGGATCCGTCTGAATTCCAGCAATCTTGGATATGAAGGTTCGTGTTGCTACTGTATTGATTTTCCAACAGTGAGCAAAAAAAAAATGAAGTGAAGTGGTAATTCTCTGTAAGCCAAGGTGTCACTTTGATTCACAATCCTGCTTTGAGTCATCCATTTTCCCCAGCAGACATTCAATGCATGTCCTTTGCTGAGTGTGGCAGGAGGGCATCTGCGCCTGCGACAGCGGCATCCGTCTATGCATCGCGCCTGTAATATATGAAGACCTTAGAGTTTTAATCCGCCGGAAGTGACGCGGGTGAAATGTCAGTGGGTTCGTGTTCATACTATTGCATTGTAAATGTTGTCTTTCCTATTGTGTACCTTGTTAAATTAGGACACGTTCTCAAATGAAATGTGCAAACGTTTCTTTTTTCTTTTGATATTATATACACACAGAGTACATGAACATCCTTCAGTCTAATGGGCATATCATTTGTGACTCTAGAAAATCAAAACTGCAACAACTCGACAACTATGGTTCCTAACGTAACCATTAATTCGGCCACATCATGCTCATTTCACGACATCTCACACTGTGGCTTTAACATTGGAAATCACCTCTTGAAAAGAAAGTTTACAGTGAATTTGTTTTTTTTCTTTGTTTTTTTGGACGGGAGGTGGGATTAATGTTAAAATCAATGGTTTACTACTGCTTTTCATCACGGCCTGTACCAACTGTGGGTACGTGGATGCTAGTAGTGATGTCATGTGTGACGTTTTCAAAGTTAATAGCAGTACCCGAGTTATGATTAATTTACGAAAATAACGCACGGCTAACAAAATGTTTTCACTGAATTTCGAAGGTGTTTTTTTAACATGCACTAAACCATAACTTCCCATTCAGTATCGTTTTTGCAGATTGCTTTCTATTGATATAACCAACCAAACCTTTGGCCATGCACCGGGCACCTCCGAGCCCCCAAATGCATGCACTGGAAATATACTGCAGCAATGACTAATCGATACTTTATCCTGGGCATGGCCAGTGCACCACAAAGAGCCCCAATGTTCCCATAGGGAACATTGGATTTCAGCCACACCTTAGGCACCTCATGGATGCCCCATGGGGCCAATGATCACTTCTAACGGAACATGGACTTAGTTTATGCTCCAGCACCTCCTGCCATCCGTTATGCCCACTGGATCTGGCTTTTGGCCATGCACATTGGATACTTGGCTTGGGGTATGGAGCTCATCCATTCATCAGGCTCCTCCCAAACATCCAATGGGAGCACTGGGAATGGCCACAGGCAATACCCATTTGTCACTTTGTCTTCGGCACAGTCAAATGCCAAGCACCCCCTAGACACCATTTATGCCCAGTGAGCATTTTGCCCACCGGTGAATGGAATTCAGCTGTGAGCTTCACTCAAAGACCAAATGTAGCCACTCTGCATGGCTTGTGATCATGTCCAGTTGAGACTTTGCATGGGGCACGGGCTTCTAACATATCACGGGCACCTCTTAGGCACTAAGTGTGCCACCTTGGCATGGCCTGTAGCCATACTCAGGTGATACCTCCATGGGCGGGTGCCCTATGGACATGCCTTGGGCACCTTCTTGACACCCGAGCAAATCCAAACCAGTGGACGTATCCACTGGTCATGGACCCATGCCATCCCACTATCTGCTTAGCTCACTGGCCAGTATCGTGTGCTCACTGGCCATGACCTGAATCAAAGCATAGTAGTGACTTTTACTGAGGCATTGACTGCATATTTGCGTCAGGCACACTAAAGCCACCTGATGCGCCTACTGAACATGGTGTATGGCCATTTTTGTGGCCACCCTGGCCCTAAGCCATACTCTATACACTCCAAGATACCTACTGTGGCCACTGGGCATTTCCTGTCTCAATGCCCAGTTGCCACATTGTCTCGATATGGCCAGAGGCTAAGCTACTGTTGTGCAAAAACCTTAAGTGAGGCATATTGCAGCCCTCTGAGGCTCCCCATGTCCCACAGAAGCTAAGGAGGGAGGTGGGGCTCACTAAGCTGTCTATTACTGCCGCCGGATTGGAAAAGAAATGTGCTCTTTTCTGCTGCTAGCTGGCCAGGCCTGTGGTCAGTGGGTCCATGAAAAAAGCATCTGCAGTTTCTAGCTATTTTCCAGCATAACTGACACCTCTACGACTGCACTGGCCTTGCCTGAGCAGGGCTGGGGGACTAAACTGTGCTCCTTTTCACAACGTTTGCAGCATGGTGTCTGCAAGACAACACTAGTTATTAATGATCTACAATAATGGATGTTCGGAAAGTGTACAAATGCAAAATAGTTGCAGGGCAAAAATGAAAACCAGAAACATTTGTCATAATCTGGCTACTTCCTGCCTTGCTCATGATGCAAATCATGGCAATTAAGATAATATCGTTGTAACCAAAGGTCCCACATGGCACAAGGTCCAAAAACTGATAAGGAAAAACAGAAAAAGCAGTACTTGCCTAGACAGTTTATGCTGAGTTTCATAGGGCTAAAACGAAACCAAGTCCTACAAATCCATGATGAATATTCTCAAGAGGCTATTTTCCACGTCATTAAGACCAATATGTGGCATTATGAGTGACCCCTGTAAGTAGCTGAGTTATGCTTGCGATGCAAATCTAACATCCCTGTCACTTAAGTTTTTCAGTGAATATACATCATATTCTGTTAAAGACTCCTCCCTACATTGGGTACTGTTGGGTATTTTGTGGATATTTGGGGCTTTGCGGTATTTTCTTACCGCCAAAATACCTTTAGCAATAATCACTCTCTGTATTTATATTGGATCACACATAACAATAATACATTGCATTATTTCAGAATTCAGACCTATTTAGATAATGTGCGCGATAATTTGCGTGGTTGGTTTATTTGTGGCCCCAATATCCAACATCCCTTGTTTTTTATCTAGATTGTTCTTGATCACTAGAGAGACCTCAGGCCTACATTTTAGGGATACCACATTTTCAGTGTTAGTGTTGTGTGCCACCATGGGCTATTGTGGTATTTTTGTGGTAATTTCCACTACCTTAAATACGGTATGGAACTATGTCCAGAGAGTCTCTCTTCCCGTTGGCTCATGTACCTCCAACAAGCTATGCTACAAACAGTCACTCACAACTGTCCATACTGAATATAATCATGCACACATCTGTTTTAAAATGACAATTGCACTATTTAAAAATGTACCCATGTTTAAACCTTTTCCCATGCAAAATGAAAGAGAGAAATAATACACACTAGCTATCTGTTTTCAGATATTTTTGTATTATAGAAATTTCCTTTAAACACAGTTTAACCCTTTTTTACAGAAATAAATGAAATGGTACAACATTATTTGTGATAAAATGAACAGAGAACTGTGAGAATATATTCAATTGGTAACATTAAATATGCTGATAAGGGACTGGGACTCCCTCGAATACACTGACTGAATAGTTTCGCACACTTTCGCACAGCTCCCACACTTCTGTAATTAGCTTATCTGTTCAGCATGAGTTTTCTCTGGCTATTCTCTTTCTGAATTTGGCTCCCTTGAAGATTAACCCCAGTGAAAACAAGCGTCTGCCGTTCTCAAACCGGGGTTATTGCCTGGAATTATCAGCTTTTGCAGCAGGAATGCTTCAGCCAGGAAACAGGTCCTTCTCCCAGCTCTGCAAGATCTCGATTGTTCTCCCGCTCTCCTCAAGCTTACCCAGCAAAACTCTAATCACAGCCTCTAGCATGATACTTGCTATGACGCTGCTCCATCAGAATCAATCATGTCATCTCCTCCCTCACTACACAATGGCTCATTTCTACAGTAAAAATTGTAACAAACTGATTTCCTGTTCCTTCGAGCTCTTTGCTTCCTGTAGTTATGTGGACAGGGCAGCAGAGAAAAAAATGAATGTGCGTTTAAAAGTTCACTTTCAGAGTAGGCCTAATTCTGCAGTGGAGACACATTTTTATTAGTGGGTTATGTTAAATGAAGTTGTATTAGTCAGGTTAGCTATTAATAAGGTTAGTTATTAATTTTCAAATGTGTCTTTTGCAACATAGGCATTTCAGGTGAAAAATAGTGTGCATTTTTGAATGTGCACATGTGTGCTTTTAACTGTAAAAATAGATTTGCATCTTATATGTAAAAATCGTTTTTGACTGAATAGCCTGTCTTGACTTATATGTCCATGTTACTCTGGCAACACATATAGCAATGCACCACACTCATGTGGTGGTGCTGCATCAAAAGAAAATGCTACCTGTGCAGTAGTGCTGTACTCTGTGCTGTAACACGCCAAATATCCTTACAGTACTGATAGTAGGCCAGTCAAATGGCAGAGGGCAACACGAGCTAGTGGATGTTGGGCAAAGATGAGGCATACAGGGCTTTCACAGACATATATATCCCCAGGTGCCCCAATCCAACACCCCAAACATCTTTATAGTGAAAGAATATTAAGTACAAACTCTAGGGTAGAAGAAGCTGCCAAAACCCTATAAAACGACCCAGGGTTAGATCATTGTTAAAATGCCCCTCCCCTTTAAGGAAAAGCTCACTCACTCATCTAGCATTTATGCGCAGAGTGTTTCTTGAAACACAGTTAAGAGACCTGCAGTGGGCCCATGTTGCCAGGAGAAAAGACATGTCTGCAATGTCCAGTGAAGACATACAACGACTCTTCCAACTTTTCATGGTGGTAGATTCCAAGTCCGATAAAAATATTGCAGAACATTGACGAAAGCAAGACAAACATACAACACCACACGACTGACATGGAAGTCAAAAACAACCTTTTCTCAAGGCAGAATGCAATGGCTTGCCTACAAGAGTGTTGCTTAATTGTGTTCAACGTTGGAGGGAGAAGGGTGGTACTTATCTAACAGGGCAGGGGGTTCCAAGTGACTTTAATATACTCTGTCAACCTGGCAGGTCTTTTGCCCCATCCTCTGTCCCCAAGCCAGCCTCAGACGTGGAGCATGAGACCAACCAATCACCCACCAATCGTCCTAAACTGTCAGAGATGCATTTACATTCCCACAGCACCACAAGTGGGGACGGTGAGGTCAGGCTGACAAATCTAGCATGTTTAGTCCAGGGGGTTGGAGTGTTCAAGAAACAGCGGAAGGAAGTTGTTTGGAGAACATTGTCATTTAAAAGTGTTATTGTGAAAGAGGTTGCATGGAGAGGTGATTAAAGGTTGAAATGAGAACGCTGCATTGAAGGAGGAAGTATATTGTCAGTAGAGAATAATATTGAATGAACAGGTGTATCATCTAGGCAGGGGTACATTGGAGGTGGAGAGTTGTAATCTGAAAATAATTATATTGGTCATTGTGATGGTCCTCCTGAGAGGGTTGTTTTGAAGGAGGACAGTTGCCACGTGGTGAGGGTTGTACTGAAGGATAAGGGGTATGGCAGATATATTGGAGTTGTCTTTGAGGAGGAGGGGACACACCTGGAACAAAGTATTAAGGAAGTCAGAAAGTGTGAGAGTTCTTCCCATCTGGAGAGAAGGAGGGTGGCGGCAAACCACAATGTGATAGCAGGAGATATGTTTACATTGCCTGATCTGGAGGGAGGAGAACAAGCGCCATAAATATCCAGTAGGTTCAGGGAGGCTCCATCAGACAAGGTTGGACAAGGGAGGATTGAAGAAGTGGGAGGAGGAATCCGATGGGCCTGTTATCTGGGAGAACAGGAAGTTATAGATACAGGTAGAAAGGATGGAAGTGATCCCTCGACTAGGGTCATAGTAAAGGGAGGTCAGATCTCTAAAGAGTTAGGTACATCAGACCTTTGCTTGTTGCTTTCCTCTCATCAAGTATACAGTGCAATCACCAGGGAAGCAACCCAGGTAGCTCAGAAGGTCGCCTGTCTTGGGGTCTTCTTCATTGTGTTAGAGAATCCTGAGAACCTACAATCTGAAGACAAACATCAGGTTATTTGAAACAGACTTCAGGAGATGCAGACACCTTTTAACTATTGTCAGAGACGTTTTATTATTAGTATTTGTATTTTTATTTTATTTGTGATGTATATAGAACAGTATGCCATGGCGCTGTACATATGCCAACTTACAGTATAGTAATGATAGGTTCAGGAAAAGTATTTAATCAGAATACATAGGAATGACAGACATTACAATAACAAAAAACAAAACATGAACACCAGGAAAATTGTGGAGTCTGGCCAAAGAATACCCTATATTAGAGAAGAGCCACAAATATTTGAAGAAGAACTACTCACATTAATACGCTGTTATAATGCTGCTTGGCCAGATATGAATCAGCTCATGAGGGTGGTGATGCCACCTAAGGCGAGACAACAACTTACAGAATGCACTTGATTGGCCAGCACAAGACCAGGGTACAGGAGATTCCCTTAATCAAGCAAGAAGCGATTAGTGAATGCCATGCCCCTGGAAAACTGATTGGACTAAGATAGGAAACTGTAAACCTAACAAGGAAGAATCACCTGCATATTATTTAGAATTACTGGAGATGGTGTTTGCCCAATACTCAGATACCACTGAGCCAGACGAGACATCACTGGAGCCCAAAGTACAAACAAAATGAATGGCTGGCGCATTGGGTGGTAGACCAAGCCCATGATGGATCTAGAGCAGCGTGAACCATTGTGTAGTGTTTCAAGAACAGAAAAAGTAAACCTTTAACAATAAACTAATGTCCCTTCAAATGCAGAGTCTACAGTGACAGGTTCAGAAAAACACTGCACTGGGCAATAAAGGCTGGGGCAGGGGAAGGGGAGCACACACATCCCGGACAGTTGTCACATCCAGGACAGATGGGATAAGCAGTACAAATGAGACCAGCAAGCCAGATGGGGGTATACCTAAATAGACAAGACTCACAAAGACAGCAAGGACAAAATGGTTGTGGGGAAACCAACCAAACATACCAGTATGTAACTACTGTAAACAGGTGGTACACTAGAAAATCAACTGCCCATATAAACCTCAGCAGCACTACACTCACGGTAATCAGACACAGAGTGCTCCACAGACCCACCTGTGGGAAACTTTGGCCATTGACAGGATCCCCTGTCAAAAGCATAACATATTTAAATACACTGAAATACATGAAAAGATATATAAACAAGTATGCCATTCATCAGCCTTTAGATGATGATACTAGCTGCAGCAATGATTTTGCAGACAGGAGAGCAAAACTCGCTACTATATCTGAAACAGAAGATGACTACAGTCTCCATATTAAAGTCAGTCCTAACCCTTCCCCATTTAAGACGCTAGAAGAATTGACAGAAATGCAAGAGAATATTTCGTCAAGTGAAAATGATAACTATTTAAGAAAGGGGTACACACATACTTTTTATGGAAAGATAACCAAGGTAGAGTAGTGGCAGCATAAATACTATTGTCACACCTCGTTAGGATGCACAATGGCCAAGCTCATGTGGCAAAACAAGGGATAGTTATGACTTTGAACCAATATTGGTTTGTCCTTGAATTCTGAAGCATGGCTCAGGAGTACTGTAAACACTGCAGCATTTGCTTCCAGAATAACTTGGGGAAGACGGTTCCTGTTACTCAGGGAGTACATGCTTCTCCTTTTGGACCTTTTATTAATCTCCAGATAGATTGTCTCCAGCTCCCTCATTGCAATAATTGGCACTATCTTCTTGTGATCTCGGATTTGTTCTCTGGGTGGTTGGAAACATATCCACTCCTGGAGTGTAGATGCTGTGAAAGTGGTTAATGTTCTGGTGAAGGACTTTGCACCTTGGTTTGGTATGCCTTTATCATTATCAGAGACCAATAGTCACATTGTATGAATAATGTGATAAAGAACATTTAAGAGTCCTGAATCCGAAACATAATCTACATTGCCCACACCATTCTCAGTCTGCAGGAACAGTGTAGAGAAGGAATGGTGTATTAAAAAATAAGCTGGCTAACATTTTCCAAGAATCGGGACTGAGGTGACCTGATGTACTTCCCCTGTTATTTAGCAACATAACTACTGCTAGTAGAGCAAATTGACTTAACCTCCAAGAGCTTTTATACGGGCAGCCAACAAAACCTCCTTCCTCTCCACTAGCAAAATCAGTTAATGTTATCCTACATTTGACTAATGAAATGTTGCTGGAGTATGTATGCTGTTAGATTTCTTCTGTTCACAGTATGGTCAAGCCTGCCCTATCTAAGGAACTGAATGAGGCCTGCCATACTCTCCAGCAAAGTGATTTTGTGCTAGTGACGATTCATCAGAGGAAGTCGGCTCTGTCTCCAATATGAAAGGAGTCACTATAAGTTCTATTAACCTTAAGCTCTGCTTTGAAGGTACAGGGGCATCCTATGTGGGTCCATGTGACCTACTGTAAAAGGGCTGAAACACAATCAATTGATAAAGCAAATGTCTGTTTTATGCATCTCATTTTTATTGACTTACTTGTTGATTTCTACTCTCTCTTATGTCTCTTCCTCTCAATGAAAACAAACGTATAATCTCTAAAATATGGCAACAACCTCTGAGGTAGAGTTGTGGCTGTGGTATGAATAGTGGTACTTTGAAGAACCGGAGGAGGTCCTCAATTCGTTCTCCCATCATCCTCCACTCTGGTGGCCAGGGAAGGGCCATTGCTCTTTGATCCCAAAAATGGGGGTGGAGATGTGCAGGAGGATCACCTGGGTAGAGGAGACTTGTGGAATGGCAGGGGGATGCCCTTAGGTGAGACACAGTATCCCCCATTCCCATTCACTGATGAACCCTTGCTCCCATCTGCATGTGTGTGATATTGCTATTCTTTACCCTCTGCCTAGAAAACCATCAAAAGACATTCCAAACATTGGAACCTTAGAAGGAGGGTGAAGAAGGGGAGACCTGCAGGCGAGGCACAGTATCCCACTTTCTCTTATGCTCTTATGAGAACTAACCCCGCACTCCCCCTTCCATTGGGGGCATTTGCAAAACATCTCCCTGTATTGCCCCTGCTCCAACCCACTGTAGTACTGGGACGAAGAAGAGGCGACTGGGAGTAGTGAACACTAGCAAGACATTTCACCACTCTAGTACTAAGAGGAATCTGCACACTGTTTTAAAGGGCAGGCATCTCTCAAGTGTTCCACTAATTGTAGCCAGGCAATTGCAATTTGGGACTCAAGTGGTTGCAGGCATATAAAAAAGGAGGAGACCAGCAGCAAAGAGTCCATCAGGGAATCCTGTGTGCGAGGAGGCAGCTGAGGTTGGTCCTACAGGAGTGTGAGGATGCCGGCAGATGACCTTAGGAAGCTGTGGAGTCAAGGGCAAGGCAGGCCGCGAGAAGGCCACACGTGTGGGAGCCTCATTAGTCAGATGTTTGCAGCCAGAGCTGTAGATGCAGAAGAAACAAGCAAAGTGACCATCAGCTTCCACGGAGAGAGAACAGAGCTGCCAGCGGGAGACGGAGGAAGAAGGAAGTGCAAGCAGGGCTCACAGTCAAAGAAACACATATTAGTAGAGCCAAAATGGAAAGCCCAGCTGCCCATAGGAGACTCCAGGGACCGGTGAGTAGAGAGGGAAGATCACACGAACCAGGGCGCTCATGGGGGCTGTGGGGAAACCAAAATGAACTGCCAAATGAATGAAAAAGCATGAGCAAGTTGATATAAACCCAAAGCAATGGGTTGAGAGATAAATGTTGAGAGATAAATAAGGACAATATAATGTGCAAGTGGCAGATTAACAGATCACAGATATTGAATACCGAACTGAATGAAAGCTGTTGGCAAAACTATGACCCCATGACAAGTGTTTGCAAAATTCATATACTGCCTATTCAAAAAGCACAGTTGTATGAAACATAGAAGGAAGAAAGTATGGAAGATTGCAGGAGAGCCTGAAAGCAAGGTGGTGAAGGAACAAAATCACCATGAAGTGAACTATATGTTAAAATACATTGTGGCAAGGCCAAAGACTGGCAAAGGACGAAACACATTGTGGCAAAGCCAAGAGGCTGATAAGGAAAAACCACCAAAGAGCGAACTACATGTGAATATACATTGTGGCAAGGCCATACACTTGCAAAGGAAGAAACACATTGTGGCAAAGCCAAAAGGCTGATAAGGCAAAACCACCACAATATGACCTATATGTGAAAATACATTCTGGCAAGGCAAAAGACTGACAAAGGAAGAAACACAGTGTGGCAAAACCAAGAGGCTGATTAGGAGAAGCCAAGTGAGTGTGAACCGTCACATAGGTCAAGATACAGAAGAACCTGTGTTGGCTAGAGAGTATAAGGATCCTAGTTGCATGAACTGTAATGGGTGGACCGTGTGGTCCGACAACTGCAGCTAGACGGGATACCCCAATTGTGAAAGTCAACGAGGTTGCTGAAGTGAAACAAGAGAAAACAATCTGATTGAACTATTAAGAAACCAGAAGGAGTGTAAAGTTGATATGGAGCTGTTTTTTAACATTGAAAGATTGATAGACGGTGCAAGTTGACTATCTTGAACTTGGCAAAGGGAACCCTGAGGTTTTGTGAAACTGTCTTGATCTTGGGGAAGGGAACCCCAAGGCTTTGTGGAATTATCTTAAACTTGGGGAAGGGAAACCTGAGGAATTGTGGAACTGTCTTGAACTTGGGGAAGGGATCCCCAAGGTTTTGTGAAACTCTCTTGAGCTTGGGGAAGGGAACCCCAAGACTTTGTGGAATTGTCTTGAACTTGGGCAAGGGAACCCCAAGGATTTGTGGAACTGTCTTGCACTTGGGAACGGGAATCCTGAGACCTTTGTGGCACTATCTTAAACCTGGGGAAGGGGAGCTGAAACGTAAGCCAGGAGCTGGAGGAAACTCCACAACTTTTTTGGAACACTATTTATTTTATTGCTGACATCCCTACACATTGTTTAGCTTTAGTTGTGAGGATAAATATAGGTTCTGGACAGACATTCAGTTGGACATTCTGACTCAGACTTTCCTTAGTTTCTTTAGGCAGGGAAATCCCACCTTAGTATAGGGCAAGTTAGGCCTTCAACCATCCTGACATTTAGGTTAATAAAACAATTCTGTTTGCACTTTGAATCTGTTGTCTGTGTCTTGCTTCATGAGGCCTTCACAGTACATACAGTGTTACATTGTTCAGTGGGAGGGAGGAGCATGTGACTTTATGGGAAGCTGCCAATGCCGTGTAGATATGTTACTATGTTTTCTCCCACTGACCTGTTAAGTGCCCCCAGGTGTGTCTCCTTATGACTGTGAAGTTCTCACAAACTGTATTTCAAATTATGATTACCTCTGTGTTTTGAATACCAAATCACAAATGTCAAAATGTATACCTACCCCATGCTTGTTATGAAAGAAAATGACTACCATTACAAAGCCAACCCCAACTCCTTAAATGTACCCTGCACTGTTCCAACATACTATTGTTATTCTGAGCATGGAGATTTTGAAGTCCATCTTCTGGTCCATTTATATATTGAACACTACGGTGGTGGTTAGAGAAAGGGTTCAAAGCACCAATGAAAGTGGTATTGGGAAAGTGTAGCATAGAAGATCAGACTGTAATGCTAGAAATAGAGTTTAATGATTCAATAGAACTATATTGTTTTCTACTACCTACTTTAACTTCCAGGAACAATACTGAAGTGGTAGGGATGTCCTCTAACTTCAAACACCACCTGCTTTATGGAGGTATAACTCCCAATTAGATAAATGTACATGTACTCTAATACAGTATTTAGTTTCACCTCCAATTGAGGATTCAGAGTTCATGAGAAATATACAGATATGTAGCCAGTCTTTGTGGTACAATACATGAACAATGTAGGTCAGAGTTTATATATGTTGTTCTGAACACCACCTTAGCATCCATCATTTTCACTATACCCTTATTTACATGTTGGGTCACAACACCATTTCCCAATTGCACGTATAGGACCTCTATTCACTTGCAGCAACAATCTGAGGAATTATACTGAGGAAGGAAGACAAGGGAAGTTCTGATTGGGTCAGGGATGGGGCTAACACAGCCTTTGCAGCTTGGACTATATACCTGTGGCAACAGTTAGCTGTCCATTTGGGCCAGCTAGAAGGAGTGGCAATGCTTTTCTCTGGGGCACAGCTCACCTATACTGCCACAAAAATAGGTGAGTTCACATACTTGGGACTCTAAGTATACTCATGAGGGATGGAATAATTCATCTGATGATTAGAGTAATTTCCTATGGGCAACAAATGAGTGGAACATTGCTGTGAAGAGCTGCAAGACTACCTGAATACATAACTTCTGGCATACATGAAGATGTAGAATGGAACATATGGCCAAGAATTTGAGGGAAATGATTCAGGAATACCAGAAAACATGTGGCCTTGGAGAGACTTCTGGTACTGCAGTAGAAGGTCCTGTAGACACAGAGAATGCACCTTCAGTGCAAAGGGTCCAGTGGGAGTTACCTGGGGCCCCACCAGTTGCATCATACCAGGCCGGTGGGCTAGGTACAACTGGGACGAGGTAACACACCAGAAATGTTTGGGAAGTGTGACCACCAGGTGATTCCTGTGATCTGCCACAGGGATAACCCCTAACTTGCGGTTAGGAATGGATTGGACTTGGAAATGATGGCCCCTGCTACCCCTTGAGTTGCAATGGGCCTCATTACGAGGTGGGCGCAAAGGGATACAGGCACCGTTAAGGAC
This sequence comes from Ambystoma mexicanum, assembly GCF_040938575.1. Classification (NCBI taxonomy): domain Eukaryota; kingdom Metazoa; phylum Chordata; class Amphibia; order Caudata; family Ambystomatidae; genus Ambystoma; species Ambystoma mexicanum. The sequence continues at coordinate 554,108,810 of NC_090928.1, forward strand.
ATCGTTGCCGGTAATCCCTTTGCGCCCTATTCCGAGGTCCCTTAGCGGGTCCCTTCCTTAGCACCTGGTTTTACCAGGCATTATGGATGGGGCCCGTTAAGGGAGTTCAGAGCTAATAACGGTACCGCAATTTGCAGTACCGTTATTAGCGCCTTCCCATTGAGCCCTATAGGGGCTCAAATGGGAATGGGGAATGGCTTTTTCAATGGGGATTTATCGGTCCCGCCGAGGTCGGACTGGACCGGTAGATCCCCATTGAACAGGAGCAGACACAGTACCGTTATTAGTGGTAGTCATGGCGTAATAGCTCCATGACTACTACCAACCTTGGAATGAGGGCCAATGTCTTAATAGTGTAGTGGAGTATACAAATAATGGGTACATTTATCCAACGTCCCAAAACCTGCACGGAAACATAAGCTGCAAAAGTCACTGTGAGGAAAGTTTGCTTTGACAAAGCAAGCAGCCCCATTTAACAAAAGCTTCATGCTTAGGCCAACAGAGCATAAATAGCTACGCTGCAACCAGGCCATAATGAACCTTTTGTAGACTAACATAGCCATGTACTTTTACTCAAACTCAACGTCATTTAACAATGTTTATATTGATGACTACATCATCGCTATTATTTTACATTAGCTGAATACATTACACGTAGATCTCAAGATTTTGTTAGCCGTACCTGAAGCCTGAAAATCTCCAAATCACCACATAGCAGAAAGCTGCAGTCAGTCCCTCACTGAAAGACACACAGTCCCAGTTGCAACATTCACACAGACACAACCTGAATGCTGCACAATGATTGGCTAAAAGCAAGGGGAGGCAAGAATTTTGCCCGGGTTTAGTCATAGTAGCGAGATCATGAAAGAGCAACGGAAAATGTTATAGATCCTCGGGTTTAAGGACAAGTTACTGTTCCCTGATTGAACAGACTACATCAGGCTTGCCAAGTTCCCATACTCATGTCCCAAAGAAATATAACAACGTGTATGCCTAGGCAGAATAACCAAACGTAGCTTAATGAATTGCACACCTTGGTAGAATTCAAGCAGTACACCATGAAAATGCATGTTTGTAGAGATAGACTGGTGGAAGCAAAAAACTGCCTCTTTAGGATAGCTTGTATTTTTAGAGCTTTTTCTGACAAACAGTTATGCAAAGAAACTGTTATCCACCACTCAGCTCTAATTGGGAATTAATGAACAACACAAAAGATTACACATAGCTCATGTCATGTGCATGCAACAATGATAATGATAACTTGTGAGGCCACAATAAACTGATATTACATACTTAATAATGATGGGAATATTATTCTGGTGCCAACCGCTTAGAACATTTAGGAAGGAACTTAAATGCTATAATTTTTTGTCACACTATCACATCTCACATTACAATTGGTCGAGAGTTCTGGGCTTACTCACCCCATATCTCCTCCTCCTGGGATAGCCAAAAGAGAACACATTCAGACTGTTACATGTTTTTAACACGCACCATCCAATCATGGAGCGTGAGAAGGAAGATGACTTCACTGGTCATCAGCCAACTAGCATGTACGTCACTGTTACCACATGTTTAGAATAGGCCAACAAAGTTGTGCAATGTATGGAAGAACATATACTGTAGCTCACACCAGCCAATGACTGTGAAGAAAGTTGTAGCAAATTGTTGTGTTTTGCCTTGAGTAACCGCATTAAAACAATGCATTAGTTCCACTAGAATTTGAATGTCTGTTAGATAATTCCCTGCTTTGGAAGTTACAATACAATTTAGTTTTTCTCATATCTCATGCATTGCATTTTTGGGCTCTTTGGATTCCTTTTTATTAACACAAAAGGGGACTTGCCATACAATAGGCAAGGAAAAGGACATGTAGTATTATAGGGCGTTGGATTTGTTGGGATGGAAGGTCAAGTGGATAATGGCTAACAGGCACAGTTTTTTTCATGGAGAAGATGTGTGTGTTGAGTTAGTTTCTGTTTCTGCAACCAACATTAATTTCCTGGCTGCATTAGAAAGAATGTCAGTTAGTCTGCATGTGAAGTGATTGAAGGTATGGCCTAAGATAGTGCTCAGAGGGTACAAGGACTTAGACAGGTTAATCCCAGATAGTGTTTAACAAACAGAAAATGGATTCTGATGTTGCTCACTGTATTCCATATGTACTCTTGATCATGTTCTTTGTTCTATTAGCACTGATATCTCTGAACAACGATATCTCACCATGACTGTATGTGTAAAACTGTCCTTTATTTTACTAACAGGTATCATTCTATTGTGCAGTGGGCAGTGAAATAAGAAAAGGGAAATCATGATTAATACAACACCCTCCAGATCCATCTGCCACAGTTCCATAAGTGATTCTCATCTGTCCTTTGCACTATGAGAAATTAGTGTGGAATCAAAAATGATTAAATCAGCTAATGCAAACTAAAAACATAGATGAATAAAGTTGATATTTCTTTTAGGTTGTATTTTGGAGGAGTAGTAAAGGCTGAAGTTGGATGAACCAATTACTGCAAATCTGGTAGTGTCAACAACATTCAAATGGTGGAGAAAGAAAATGTAGTATTGCTATGTTAGTTGCACTACAAGTGCAAAAGGGAAGTCAGGGAAATGACTACAGAGGGTTTATTTAACAAATATATAAATACATTCAGGGGTGAGGAAGACAAAAGGAAAATTGAGGTTGCTTCTTGTTTGGAAAAATATATGTATCATGACCCCAGTGACATTATTGTATGTCCCCCAATTTTACCTGTTTATTATTTTCCTTTGTATTCTAGCAGATTTTGGTTGGCAAAAGCCCTTTTCCCACTTTGTACTGGGCAACATGTGTCCATTATGAACCAGAATGTGCATGTGCACCAAAACCGCTGACTACAAACTTTCTGTCATCCTGAGATCACTGGAGCAAGGCAGTTGAATGGAGGACAATACAACATACCAGTTTAAGCCAGAAAACACAATGAGCACTTCAGTGGGGAAGGAAATTGTCACGGGTGTAGAGGCCCTACATCCCTCGCCAAAGGAGGAGGAGACCAGAAATGAAATTGGTCCACCATTTTGACCTGGAAGGGCATCATCCTGTGGTATAATTTTACATCGGCACATTTGTCAGACTATCCATCTGGATGAATGAGCCCCTTTATTTTAGACAGGGGGCTGGCATGAAATGCTGGAAGGCATCATGTTAGGGTTCTGGAATAATAGAGGGTCATGTGCACATTATGGTTGTTTTGTTATAAAGGTGATGGGTCTTTTTGTCAGGAGGGAACAGGTTAAAAACTAGGATGCCGTCTGTCTTGCAAGCAAATAAATGAATCTCTTTTTGTTTACCATCACCAGAGTTGAGAAGAAGAGACTGAATAACTGTCTTACCTATTCTCCTGAACGGCATCATTCTGATCCTTCTGATGCTGTTACCATGAATTGCTGTTTGCTGATAGGAGTTTGGCAGAAATCAGCAACAAATAAATACATGAACATGTACATTAATTACATTATATTTGCTTTATAAAGTATACTTTATACTTTGAAAAGATCTTATGATTTTGAGGACATCCTCAAGTGATCACTCCAAAACTGCCCCTGACAGAAATGCCCTGCTATATGTATGTGGCATTTGCAAAGTTAATAGATCTAGAAGTGATTGGTACCTTTTTAGTTCTCTGACCCACACCTCACTGCATTTGATGGTATTAGCATCTGTGAGATTCCTGTTTGCAACCTTTCTTTGCATACAATTGTACATAGAGATTTACTTGTTTGACCATCATAAATAGTATATTGTGTCTACTATGTTTGGTACAAGGTTGGTGCATGGTACACTGTTGTTGTATTAACATAAAATAACCATTGGGTCATTGGGAGAAAAAAAAAAGCCATAGTGGATTAAAAAAACCTACTATATCTACATACAATGTTTGCCATTTACATGGTCTTAAAGAATGTACATGTTACAGAACACATGTGTGTGATAGCATGGATATATTATGTGAGTGTAAGTGTAATAGGACGTTTGTTTGATACACATTGGCATATTCTAAATATATTGGATTTTACAAGATGTATTGTAGTATGGATTTGTAGTGCAAGTAACTGTGATGGCATATTTGAGGTGTATGAAGGGTATTTTTAGAGTACAAAATGCAAACAGAGACTCCTGGAGACTTGCGCCAAGTTATAATAGCTTTGAGTATTTAATTATCCATTAACAAATTGCCCTTATAGATGACACGTGCTCAAATCTGGGCATAGTGACAAACTAATAATGATTACATATGCATATTTTGCACACATATTACATGTATAAGAAAAAACATATTGTCAACAGAATCAAGTAATAAGTCAAAGCAAGATCATAATTTGACAGAAAATAAGGATGGGGTTGTGGGGAGAATTGTTAGGGGTGAGGAAAAAGAGTGGAGAAAAAAGTAAGAAAACATCAGTTAAGTATAGCACATATTCCTGTATACTGTTCACTACAGTTGTATGGAAAAATAATCTGGAGCTATATTGCTCTGTGCTTACCATCCATGTTAAGCTGCAAATTTGGGTTCATGTATTCTTATGAAGGGTTCAATCCCCATACAACTACAATAGGAAGTTTAAAGCGTGTTGATTAGTGAATCTATAGGTAATTATAATTTATATGTTCAGTCATTACACCAGATTGCATCCTATTTGTGTTCCAAAAATGTGCAGAAAGGTAACTGCCTGCCATTCCTTCCCATTAGTAAAGCACATTGTTAAAGTGTCTCTACATGTCTATGCGTTAATCCTAAAAGATTGCAAGTTTATCAATCTGGGTCCAAAAAATCGCTTTAGCACTTCATTTTATTCTCCTTATGTTTTTTGGGAACTAGATTACGGAAACATCATGCACATATTAATCGCCTTTGCATGTTGTTCTGCCGGGCATGTTGTTAGTACTGCACTACATGTATCCAAAAACGTGCAGATTGTTATATTCAACTTAAAATCATTGTGAATTAGTTTAAAGTAGTTAGATACCATTTGCTTATTCTAACTGTCTTGGATTTTAAAAGTACTATTGTAGTATTATGGATGTATAATTCTGGATGCAAACACTGGGTAATTGTGCTGACTCTATGCTGATCAGTGGTGAGAATAAATAGAAGATGTATAAGTAGCTGTTTGATGTTCCAGAAACTTTAGCAGCCCGAGGTACCTAAAAGGATTACCCAAAACCTTGATATCGTGAAAGTAAGTTGTGGTGGTTACACTGGAAGTGGCGCCGATCTTGTGGCAAGTATTGCGGGGCCGTTTAGCTGAAAAATCTTATTGCAAAAAGACAACGTGCAATGCATTATTCTATAAGTGCCTTTAATATTAAGTGTGCCCTTGGTGTTCACACGTGTTTTGTTCTGCTCCAGGTCGTTTTCAAAACTGGGTACTGAAGACATTTTTAAAGTAAAAATCACAAACAAAAAGTGTGTTATGTATCCGAATCACATATTAGCATTTAGCATCAAGAAAATAAAGAACAAAATGAATAACCAAAATATTGTAATCAAATTTGTAAGAGCAAGCATGGGCATACAGTTGTCAATGCCCAACTACACAAGAACACAAATCGAAGTACGCACATGAAATATAGAGGGATTAATAATGATTGGATACAGGAAGGGGTTTGCAGGGGGATTGAAAAGAATGGAAAACCAGAGTAAAAGAGAAACACAAAACCATAAGTGAGAATGGGTGCCACCTTGAATTGCAACAAGGTTCACTTTGTTTATGTAAGCATATGGTCATGGACCTAGCTGTATGCTAGGATGGCCTGGAAAAGGGGCCACTGAAGAGTTCAATGGTGCACTCACCTTGTGTGTGTCTGAGATTCACGAATAATGTGTGCCGCGTGAGGGACACATATCACTGTTTATGAAGCCAAATCCCATATTCCTAAAAGAAAAATCGGATTCTTCTGGACATTGTGCCTGGTATATGCATGTATTGCAATCATTAAAAAAAAAAAAACATTCCTAATGGTTAACAGAAGAAAGTGCAGTGGCCTGGATGATTTCATGAAGATTTGTGTGTGAAAAACAGAATTGAACACGCTGGGAATGAAAAATACGCCTGACTTGGCATATCGTATTGCATTTTGCATGAAAAATGCTGTTGCTATAGCAACGTCTGTATACTAGTGGAAAGGTCCTGGTTAGCACTGCAACTGCACCGCTGATCATAAGTGCAGATTCAGGAAAAAAGTCTCGTTAGGAGACAGAGCACCCTTACCTGTAGAAAAGTGATGTCTTCCCCCTGTAAGTATGGCAATCACTTAGCCTGATGGTATGCCGCGATGTGTTATGATCATGGCCGCCATCAGGTTTGTCCTAATGAAAGCGGACGTGGCTGTGTTGTCACGCGCATGTGCGCAACGTCATTTGTCAGTGATTTTCAAAACTAAGAGCCCCCAATTAAGCTCGAGTGTGTGTATTAGGGCTATATAATAATAACAACATGAGATCCATTACTATAATAATGTTAAATGCAGCAACATTGTGCAGTTGTATTGGTAGACAGGGTAAAATTTAAACTAGGAAATCTTTTTTGACAGACATTAGGAAAATATTGGTGTGCGTCTTCCCTAATGTTTAAATTAACTCTGCAGGTTAAAGACTGAAATCACAAAACAATTAACAAGAAGTGAAAACTGATTTAGCTGTAGGCCTTGCTGTGAACAGCATGGAGCTATTTGGATTCGTATATATCGGAGACATGCACTTTACAACATGTATGTCTAAGAACATTAACAGGGTAATTCATAGAATTTCGCAGAAAAGTGTCGCAAGCGGCTGGCGCAGAGTGTCCGCGTGCGATTGTCTGCGCCAGGCACGTGCGCTAAAACCGATTTCCGCGCACAGCGTATTCATGGATTTTAGGCTCCCAAACCAGCCGTGGCGCAGAGTATCGCAGCGACCCTGCAGCAGCGCCAGTAACGCCCCCAAGAACGCCCTCGCGCAAGGAAAAGCCATCAAAATCGCTAAATCATCGCAAAGGGCTGCGCTAACCCTGGACCAGTTTACAGGGCTGCCAAACAAGGAACGCAAAGCGGGTAACGTGCATATCAGGGGTACGCGTGAAGTTATACACGCGATTAGCCAGGCTGCCAGGGTACGTGTATTTCAGGGGTGCGCGGGAAGTTCAACACGCGATAGTCCAGGGAACGTGTATTACAGGGGTACGCGGGAAGTTCAACACGCGATTGTCCAGGGAACATGTATTACAGGGGTACGCGGGAAGTTCAACACGCGATTGTCCAGGGAACGTGTATTACAGGGGTACGCGGGAAGTCTTACATGCGATTAGCCAGGGCACGTGTAATACAGGGGTACGCGTGAAGTTATACACGCGATTAGCCAGGGTACGTGTATTACAGGGGTACGTGGGAATTATCACACGCGATTTGGCTGGGTACGTGTATTACAGGGGTACACGGGAAGTTCTACACGCGAATCGGCTGGGTACGTGTATTACAGGGGTGCGCGGGAATGATCACACGCGATTTGGCTTGGTACGTGTATTACAGGGGTGCGTGGTAATGATCAGACGCGATTTGGCTTGGTACGTGTATTACAGGGGTGCGTGGGAAGTTCTACACGCGATTGGCCAGGGTACGTGTATTACAGGGGTACGTGGGAATTATCACACGCGATTTGGCTGGGTACGTGTATTACAGGGGTACACGGGAAGTTCTACACGCGATTCGGCTGGGTACGTGTATTACAGGGGTGCGCGGGAATTCTCACATGCGATTTGGCCAGGTACGTGTATTACAGGGGTGTGCGGGAATTATCACACGCAATTAGGCTGGGTGGGTCCTCACAGGTGTTCCCTGTACACCCTCCACGGCCCCAGCAGGCAGCCCACAAAACAGGGGACTACCCTGCACACCTGCTCATGTCCCCCTGCACCCCCAGCCCCCAGCAGTGCAGGGTCACCCTCCACCAGGCCCCCACTCATGTCTCCCACCACCCCCACCCCCCAGCAGTGCAGGGGCACCCTCCACCAGGCCCCCACTCATGTCTCCCACCACCCCCCTGCCACCATGGGCAGCCCCCACCAGGCCCCCACTCATGTCTCCCACCACCCCCAACCCCCCTGCCACCATGGGCAGCCCCCACCAGGCCCCCACTCATGTCTCCCACCACCCCCACCCCCCAGCAGTGCAGGGTCAACCACCACCAGGCCCCCACTCATGTCCCCCTGCACCCCCACCCCCCAGCAGTGCAGGGTCACCCTCCACCAGGCCCCCACTCATGTCTCCCACCACCCCCACCCCCCAGCAGTGCAGGGTCAACCTCCACCAGGCCCCCACTCATGTCCCCCTGCACCCCCACCCCCCAGCAGTGCAGGGTCACCCTCCACCAGGCCCCCACTCATGTCCCCCTGCACCCCCACCCCCCAGCAGTGCAGGGTCACCCTCCACCAGGCCCCCACTCATGTCTCCCACCACCCCCACCCCCCAGCAGTGCAGGGTCAACCTCCACCAGGCCCCCACTCATGTCCCCCTGCACCCCCACCCCCCAGCAGTGCAGGGTCACCCTCCACCAGGCCCCCACTCATGTCCCCCTGCACCCCCACCCCCCAGCAGTGCAGGGTCAACCACCACCAGGCCCCCACTCATGTCCCCCTGCACCCCCACCACCCTACCACCATGGGCAGCCCCCACCAGGCCCCCACTCATGTCTCCCACCACCCCCACCCCCCAGCAGTGCAGGGTCACCCTCCACCAGGCCCCCACTCATGTCTCCCACCACCCCCACCCCCCTGCCACCATGGGCAGCCCCCACCAGGCCCCCACTCATGTCTCCCACCACCCCCACCCCCCAGCAGTGCAGGGTCACCCTCCACCAGGCCCCCACTCATGTCTCCCACCACCCCCACCCCCCAGCAGTGCAGGGGCACCCTCCACCAGGCCCCCACTCATGTCTCCCACCACCCCCACCCCCCAGCAGTGCAGGGTCACCCTCCACCAGGCCCCCACTCATGTCCCCCTGCACCCCCACCCCCCAGCAGTGCAGGGTCACCCTCCACCAGGCCCCCACTCATGTCTCCCACCACCCCCACCCCCCAGCAGTGCAGGGTCACCCTCCACCAGGCCCCCACTCATGTCCCCCTGCACCCCCACCCCCCAGCAGTGCAGGGTCACCCTCCACCAGGCCCCCACTCATGTCTCCCACCACCCCCACCCCCCAGCAGTGCAGGGTCACCCTCCACCAGGCCCCCACTCATGTCTCCCACCACCCCCACCCCCCAGCAGTGCAGGGTCACCCTCCACCAGGCCCCCACTCATGTCCCCCTGCACCCCCACCCCCCAGCAGTGCAGGGTCACCCTCCACCAGGCCCCCACTCATGTCTCCCACCACCCCCACCCCCCAGCAGTGCAGGGTCACCCTCCACCAGTCCCCCACTCATGTCTCCCACCACCCCCACCCCCCAGCAGTGCAGGGTCACCCTCCACCAGGCCCCCACTCATGTCCCCCTGCACCCCCACGCCCCTGCCACCATGGGCAGCCCCCACCAGGCCCCCACTCATGTCTCCCACCACCCCCACCCCCCAGCAGTGCAGGGTCACCCTCCACCAGGCCCCCACTCATGTCTCCCACCACCCCCACCCCCCAGCAGTGCAGGGGCACCCTCCACCAGGCCCCCACTCATGTCTCCCACCACCCCCACCCCCCTACCACCATGGGCAGCCCCCACCAGGCCCCCACTCATGTCTCCCACCACCCCCACCCCCCAGCAGTGCAGGGTCACCCTCCACCAGGCCCCCACTCATGTCTCCCACCACCCCCACACCCCAGCAGTGCAGGGTCACCCTCCACCAGGCCCCCACTCATGTCTCCCACCACCCCCACCCCCCAGCAGTGCAGGGTCAACCTCCACCAGGCCCCCACTCATGTCTCGCACCACCCCCACCCCCCAGCAGTGCAGGGTCAACCACCACCAGGCCCCCACTCATGTCCCCCTGCACCCCCACCCCCCAACAGTGCAGGGTCACCCTCCACCAGGCCCCCACTCATGTCCCCCTGCACCCCCACCCCCCTGCCACCATGGGCAGCCCCCACCAGGCCCCCACTCATGTCTCCCACCACCCCCACCCCCCAGCAGTGCAGGGTCAACCTCCACCAGGCCCCCACTCATGTCTCCCACCACCCCCACCCCCCAGCAGTGCAGGGTCAACCACCACCAGGCCCCCACTCATGTCTCCCACCACCCCCACCCCCCAGCAGTGCAGGGTCACCCTCCACCAGGCCCCCACTCATGTCCCCCTGCACCCCCACCCCCCTGCCACCATGTGCAGCCCCCACCAGGTCCTCACAATCCCCAATCATGTGCGTAATGGTCAGCCTCCACAGCCAAAAAGCCCTACCAAGTAACCCATTCACCCACATGGAAATGAAAACACATGTTACACCCCCAATGTTCATGAAGCAAATGAACCCATGTCCGTCACACACAGATTTTCAAATTGAATGGGAAAACACACAACATGACATTGTTATTGTTATTTTGTTATTGTTATTTTGCATTTATATAGCGCCTTATATACCATTGGTATGGTCTGAAGGCGCTGGTAGGTTGAACGCCCTTGGGAACCGAGGTTCGGGTCAGTGGAGCGATTAGAGAGAGTCAAAGGTGCGTGTGCGCACCAGGTATGTGTGCAGCTGGTGCGGAATTTCTGTGGTAGCTGCTTCCTAGCGATAGGTGTGGTGGTTGAGGAATCAGGGGTATGTGTTCGGTCTGGCAGGAGTTATCCAGTCCGTGTGAGGCAGCGTTAGGCCTGACGAGAACGCCTGGCTGGGGGTGAGAAACCAGCAATGTTTACTTAGAGTGATGGGGAGTTAGCGGCGGATGTTGATATGAGAACAGTTATACCGAGAGGAGAGAGTAAGCGTGGGGTGTGAAATGAAGTATGCTTTTACAACGGTTCCTTGCGTTCCACATCAAAGTCTGCACATCACGCAATTCAGAGGGGTCCGGTCAGTGCGATGTGTTTTGTTTCTCATCTGCTCTTATGCACTATTCATCGGCTCAGCAAATTCATCCGTATAGCATACTCCTCCATCTAGCATAATCATGCGCTCTGGTCCATTTATTCATTTGTTTCGTGCGTTCACCCGCTCCCCAGGCTCATCTGTTACGCACTCATTCGCTTCAGAGGCTCATCTGCCACTCACTCGTCAGTTCTGCATTCATCAGCTCCATTCACTCTCCGTACAATGTACTTATCTGTTTTGAGTACACTCGTTCTCTCGCTCTTATTCTCGTTCGTTCGACGCATACCCGTTCTCTCGCCATACTCAGCCGCTTACCACACTCGGTCGCCCGACAATACTCAGCTGCTTGCCATACTCAGCCGCTCGCTACACACCGTCGCTTGCCAGATTCAGCCGATAGCCACACTCAGCCGTTCCTTAAGCTCCTCCGGGGTCCATGTTCTTCCCCGCGTTACACTCAACTGTTTTCTACATTCATGTGTTCTCCATATTCATTCAGCCGCATTCTACACTCATGTGTTCTCCACATTCATCTGTCCACCACATTTATTTGCTCTTCATATTCGTTCGCTCTGTACGCTCACTGCCCTCCACAGTCATCCGCCCTCAGCAGTCATCCACCCTCAGCAATCGTCCGCCCTCCGCAATCGTCCGCCCTCCGCAGTCGTCCGCCCTCCGCAGTCGTCCGTCCTCCGCAGTCGTCCGCCCTGCGCAATCGTCCGCCCTCCACAGTCGTCCGCCCTCCGCAGTCGTCCGCCCTCCGCAGTCGTCCGCCCTCCGCAATCGTCCGCCCTCTGCAATCGTCCGTCCTACGCAATCGTCCGTCCTCCGCAGTCGTCCGCCCTCCGCAGTCATCCGCCCTCTGCAGTCATCTGCCCTCCGCAGTCATCCGCCCTCCACCGTCATCCGTTTTCCACAGACATCCGCTCTCCACAGACATCCGCCCTCCACAGTCATCTTCCACAGGCATCCACCTTCCACATTCATCCGCCCTGCCCGGTCGTCCGCCGTCCACAGTCATTCGTCCTCCACAGTCATCCGCGCTCTACAGTCATCTTCTACAGGCATACACCCTCCACAGGCATACATCCTCCATAGTCATCCGCCCTGCCCAGTCGTCCGCCCTACCCAGTCATCTGCTCTCCACAGTCCTCCGCCCTCGACAGTCGTCCGACTTCCACAGTCATTCGCCCTCCACAGTCATCCGCCCTCCACAGTCATCCGCCCTCCACAGTCATCTGCCCTCCACAGTCATCCGCCCTCCACAGTCATCCGCCCTCCACAGTCATCCGCCTTCCACAGTCATCCGCCCTCCACAGTCATCCGCCTTCCACAGTCATCCGTCTTCCGCAGTCATCCGCTCTCCACAATCATCTGTCAGCAGCGTTCATCTTCCATGCGCATTCCACACGTTGGTACTCTGCCGATCTCCCACTTCCGGCTTCTCACCCTCCACATTCCTCCGCTTTCCACATTCTTCCGCTCTCCACACCCTGTCGCTCCCCCATTCAGTCGCTGATACTTTTCTCTACTCATTACGCACATCTGCTCTCCACGTTCTTCTGCACTGTATGCTCTCTTCGCTAAACAAGCTCCTTCGGTCTGCATGCTCTTCCATTCTCCACCTTCCTCCACTCTCTACACATAGCCGCTCTCCATACTCGGACTGCTTTCTACAGTCAATTGGTTTACAGACTCATCCGTCATCCCCATTGATTTTGCTCGTATTATTCATCAGGTCTCCAGACTCAACCGTCTTCCAGACGCACCTTTCAACCGCTTTCATCCTCCACATTCATTTATACTTGTCTAGAATCATCTTTATTCATTCGCCCTTCTCACTCATCCGTTCACCATACTCATCGGCTTTCCAAGCTCGTCTACGCTCTATTTTTCTTTTATCCATTGATCATATCGTATTAATTACTTTACTGTATAGATCTACATTACTCGTTTTAATTTATTTTGTGAATATTTGATAGTGTTTTTTTTTTTTTTTTTTTTGCTTTTGCTTTTGCTTTAGGTGCTTCGCTGGGTTGGTGTTATTTTGATGATGCTAGAACGGAACCGGTTGGTTTTAGGGAAAGAGCCAGGTTTTCAGTAGTTTGCGGAAAGCTGTTAGCTCTTCGGTTAGCCTGATGTGGGGTGGGAGAGAGTTACACAGGGTTGGGGCTAGGGCTGAGAATGATGCTCCGCCCAACCTGGCTGAGTTTGTCTTAGGAATTACTAGGAGGCCGGCTGTGCTTGATCTAAGGGTGCGAGTGGGGTGATAAGCTATTAGTTTTTCTTGAAGATATTGCGGTCCAGTTTTATGTACTGCTCGATGGGTGAGGCATAAGGTTTTGAAAGCTACCCTACGGGCTACTGGAAGCCAGTGCAGTGTCTTGAGGGCTGGGGATACGTGGTCTCTTGGACCAAGCGCAAGTAACGCTTTGGCCGCCGCGTTTTGTGCTCTTTGAAGTTTGTTCATTTGGTAGGCATGGATTTCGAGGTATAGGGGGTTGCCGTAGTCGAGCCGAGAGATGACGATTGATTGTACCGCAGAGACTCTGTTAGGAAATGATAGATATGGAAAGACGCGCCTAAGGTTTTTGAGGTGGTAGTGGCAGGACTTTGAGACGTTGTTGACTTGGTGCGAGAGTGTTAGGTCAGAGTCTAGGGTGCATCCAAGATTTTTCACTGTGTTGGAGGGTATCGGCGAATTGCCCATGGCGGTTGGCCAGGGTAGTGGGTGTGGGAGAAGATCTGGGTTGCCGCACACCATGATTTCTGTTTTGGAGGGGTTTAACAGGAGGTGGTTTTGGGTCATCCAGCGTTCAATGTTAAGGAGGCAGGCTGCCAGGTCAGGTCGTGAGTTAGGATTCGTGTTCAAGAATTTTAGAATTAGTTGTGTGTCATCGGCATAATTGTAACATAGGATGTTGTGTGCATGAATTATCGGTGGGAGGGTGGTCAGGTAGAGATTGAAAAGGAGAGCAGATAGACACGCTCCTTGTGGGACTCCTGTGTCGACTGGTCGGGCTTGGGAGGTAAAGTTGGAGAGTGTCGTTATTTGGTGCCTGCCCTTGAGGAATGAGGCTATCCATTTGAGGGCGGTTCCACGTATTCCTAGGGAGTGGAGGCGATCGAGGAGTATTGAGTGATTGATCGTGTCAAAGGCGGCTGATAGGTCTAGAAGGATTAGTGCGGCGCATCCCGCGGAGTCAGCAGTCATTTTAAGGTCGTCCAAGATAGAGGTTAGGGTGGTTTCAGTTCCGTGACAAGTTCTGAAGCCTGATTGGGCGGGGTCTAGGAGTTTGTTGGCTTCAACAAAGGCGTTAAGTTGAGAGTAGGCGGTTCGATCAATGAGTTTGGCGAGGAACCTGGTGTTTGATATGGGGCGGTAGTTTTTGGGCTCGAGCGGATCGAGCGAGGGTTTTTTAATCAGGGGTTTGACGTGCACCAATTTGAATGCGTCTGGAAAGGTACCGGAAGAGAGGGAAGCATTTATGATGGATCTTGCGTGTTCTCCTGCGCAGGTGGAGGCAAAGATTTCTTTAAGGGTAGTGGCTGGGCATGGATCTAATGGTGATCCGGATGGTTTGCGGGCAGATAGGAGTTTGAGAAACTGTTCTGTTGTTAATGGACTGAAAGAATCAAACGTTGGTTGTGTGGAGGTTGCGGCTGATGAGTTGGGTGGTACGGGCTGAGGATTGTCTAGTGGCTGTAAGAGTGCTAGTTTGGAGGTTAGAGTATTTGTCCTTTCCATAGCTGTGGAGTAGAAGTGGAGGGAGAGTGAGTCACAGAGTGATTGCGATGCGGTCGGGATGGTTGTGTTACAAGCTGGATTGGTGAATTCGGAGATAATTTTGTGGAGTTCTTTACTTGGGTTTTTGCAGTTTAGGATTCGGGAGTTGTAGTGGGCCTTTTTTGTTTTCCGGATTTTGGCTTTGTACCGAAACAGGTGTCGGGCCAAGGTGGTCCTGCTCTCCTGGGTTTTCTCTTTATGCCATTTGCGTTCTAGGTTGTACCGCATGAAACCAATGAGATGAAACCACACAGTGAACAATGGAAAAAAAAAATGTATTGGACAAAAATAGGAATGGTAAAGAAAGAAAAATAACTACAATGTAAATGTGAAAAAATAAGCTGCATGTCCGCATAAAAACACAAAAGTAGAAAATCAAATCCATAAAATTTTGTCCAAAGTGAAATGTAAAAACTCTCCATGCAACAAAGAACTATGTACAAAAATAACAAGGGTCCATCATCACAACTGAACTAAGGAAACCTCCTAAAAAACCTACCTAAATATCAACTATATACAAAAAGTGGAGCAGTGTCCGTCGACTCCAAATCATAAGAAAAAACAAAGGAAACCTAAAACTAAAGAACTATATACAAAGGCGGCGGGCAAGTCCAGCGGCTCACTCCGTGGTGTTCCGGGCCAGGGCATCATCGAACTCCTGTTCGATGTCCCGGAGACGGTCCAGTTCCATGGCCCCGAGGGTCCGCAGGGACGACGCCGTGTCCTCCTCCAACCCCCTGCGGATTGCCTCGAGGCACTCGGCCCGCCTCAGGGCCCTCCGCATGGAGTTCTCCGCCCTGACCATTGTGAGCCGCGCCTCTTCCGCCCGCCGCCGCTCCGCACCTATGGCGTGGCCCAACCACTGCCACACAGAAGACACTCTCTGTCCTGGGTCCTCCTGCCCTCCGGCCGATGCCTGCCCCTCCGATGTCGAAGGCCCCGAGCCTTCATGGCTCCCACCATGTTGCTGCTGCTGCTCTGCCTCTGCCCGTGCACTGCCTCCTGCTGCCTGCACATCCTCCGCCGGCTGGGGTGCAGTTGTTGATGTGGCCACCCCTGCTGGACGTCCGACTCCCGACTGTGGCAGGGATGCCTCCTCCACCAGCCTGGCCGCACTGTCAGAGGCAGCTCCACAGGGCACCCAGGTGACTGATGGGTGGGAAGATGGCACAGAGGACGACTGGCGCGTAGGGGGTCCAGTTGAGGAGGGGGTCGGAACAAGCCCCATCAGACGGAGGAATCCGGTCTGGGTGACCTGTCCCAGCAGGCTGACGTGGTCAACGAGCCATTCGAGATGACGTGCAGTCTCTCCATGAAAAGACTGCAGGTCACCTCGCATGGCCCGTTGACGCAACGCCACACCAGCCAGGACAGGCTCAACCCGGACCTGGATAGCCACGTCCGCAGGCAGAGGAAGGCCAGTTGACGTCAGCTCATCCCCTGCCTGGAACGGGTCTGGACGTAGGCATCCCTGCTGGTGCAAGATGATGCAGGGACAGGATCGGGGACAGGATTGCACACAGGCACCTCCGCGGCGGCCTGTGCCGCCTCCTGTCCCTGGTCCTGGACTGCACCACTAGCACCAGTGGGATCCCCACCTCCAGACCCCGTCTCTGGTGCTTGCACGGCCTCCTCCTCCACCAGACCCCCCACCAACCTGGATGACTCTGTGCCATCTTCCCCTGTTGGGCCCTGTGGGGTCCCAGCTGCCCCTTCTGCTGCCGAGGAGTCCAACTCCAACCTCCGCCTCTTGGACCTCCCCCCGGCAGCTGCGGCCTGGGACGCGGCACCGGACTCCTCACTCCCCGACGAGATGACAACACGGGAGGGGAGCCGGGCCTTGCGTCTCCGGCTGGCGGTCGAATCCCCGCCGCTGTGCTCCACAGCACCTTCTCCGCCCTCTTCATCAGTTGACGCTGCAGACAGGGAGAAACAAAACACAGGCATCAGGGCACTGTACAATGGACACATACACACATGACAGTTGCACATGAGTGGCATTGGCAAACCTCAGACATGTCATCACAATCCCCAACACACATGTCATTGCAACTCGCACACATGAGCCATACCACAGCCATATCGCAACTGCCACCACCATCCATACACATACAACAGCATGAGCAGCCAAAGGTGACCCAGACATCACATGCAACACAGGAAGTGCACCACACATGTACACACACCACCACACTTGCATGCATGTGTACACCTCTGCCAAGTGTCGCACTGTTCAGACGGGCATCCATGTCACATCTGCCAATCAGGCTTACACATACCGCAGTCACATGCATCCATGTTGCATCACTGTTGCACCCTTGTCAAATACACACACATGCACATGTACACAGTGCTCATACATGCAGCCCAATACAACATACATGCGTGACATCACGGACATGTCTACTTACATACACATACATACAAACATGTGTGCACGCACAACTGCATTTGCCATGCAAGCCTACACACACAAGCACCATCCATGTCTCACACATTACAGCCCTCGCATGTGTCAGCCCCACGGCCATGTACACCCCCACCCATACTCGACCCCATACAAACAGATGTGCAACCTGCACAATACCGAATAATCACCACACGCACTGCTCACAATCAGGATGCATGTACACTCACCGCTCGACTCCAGACGGGTCTGCTTCTCCAGGACCTGGACGTGGAGCGCTGGGGATATGCGTTCCAGGACCCCCATCTGTTCTTCCGACAAGTGGCCCCGGCGCCCCTTGGCATCCGCTGCCTTCAAGAGGCGCCGGGCCTTGTTCAGGGTCCTGGACCTGAAGTACTCCCAGCGCTTCCTGACATGTTGTAAGTCCCGGACTGCCACCCCCTCCGCGTTGATGGCAGTCACGATGTCCGTCCAGATCCGAGTCCGTCCTTCCTTGTCGGCGCGGGAACTTCCGAAGAGGGCATCATACTGCCCCAGGACTTGCTCCACCAGGACACCAACTTCGGTGGCACTGAAGCTGGTGCCCCTCTGCCTCTCTGGCCGGGGGTTGTCAGTGGTCACAGATGGTGTTTGCCCCGACATGACAACCCCAGAGGCAGGAGTGGGTGGGCAACTGGGTCCTGGGGCTGGGCTGTGGAGCGATGGAATTCCAGTCGCGAGTCTTCGGTACCAGCAGGGGTGGTCACAGCAACAGCACCCCTGGCTGATGTGCAGGCAGCAAATGGCAGTGCACGTGGGCAGCAGGCAGTCAGGCAGCAGCAGATGGTAGGTGGGAGCGTGCTCGGGGCTCTGGGGGGCAGTAGTTCGGCCTTCTGGGCAGGAGCGTGGTCTTCCGTGTGCTTACGCGTGGCCAGCTTGGTACGGAGTGATTTGGCACGTGAAAATCCTGCATGTCAGCGTGAAAATCGAGGAAAGGCCCTTAGCGCGTAAGCGCGTCAGCACGCATACGTGATTCTATTGGACCAAAGGCCCTCAGCGCGTAAGCGCGTCTGTGACGTGACCCGCACGGGTGTTTCCCACACAGCACGTGATGACAGAGCACACGTGGAAAGACTGCACATCAGAGTCTCATCGCGTGTGATTGGTGGAAATGGCCCTACACGCAGAAGTGACAAAGCGTGTAATTGGTGGAAATGGCCCTACACGCAGAAGTGACAAAGCGTGTAATTGGTGGAAATGGCCCTAGCGCGTACACGCCGCGTAAGTGACGCTGGACGTGTGGGCCTGTATAAAAGGTACGCGTAGAACACCACTTCCTTGTACGTGCTTTTCGTGGAGAGCGAGTGGGTGAATTCTGTACTTCTTGTCGTTTCACACGCGATTTACTTCACAGCGTTTCAAGTTCGTATTCCCTGTTACCTCTGACAGCTGTTTCTCTTCTTTCGCTTTTACTGGTTTACCTGGGCCTGTTCCCTCAAACAGTGTTCCCTTCTACTGTTGTCCTGTCTCCTCAGACAGCGTACAAATCTTCTTTTGGCGGGGGTGTTGCCAACCAAACATGCTCCTTTTACACGCTCGTTTACCAGGCAGACGGTGAGTCACGCACATATCTAACATCTGTGCTTGCCCCGTGTGTAGCCTACCCCTTCAGAGGTCATTCTAGGCTGCGTGTGACACGCATACGTTCATTCTTGTGTTTCTGGGTGCCACAGCGTAGTGCAGGTTTTTCTTTCTGCACACATGGTCTAGGAGGGGTTGCGTGCACGTCATCTCCCTTTTTTGGGCCTCCTGTGCGTTGCGTGACCCGTCATCTTTCCCAGGGGTTACATTCAGCCTTGCTAGAGCACTAGGGTACAATTACCATCTGGTACCCAACCCCTTTGACCCCCAATTGCCCAGGACAATAGTCTACATCCACTCCCATACTCACATTAACATCAGTGCCATGGCTGGGAGGCGAGGATTCCGTAAGGGTGGCAAAGGTGGAAGAGCCACAAGTGGTGGCCGTGGTGGATCCGGTAGGGGACGTGGTCGTAACTTGCAGGGTGAGCCTGTCCCCCCATGTGTGGAGGACCAGTCACGGGCACCCATAATACCCCCCCCTCACCCCCTCCCATTGAGGCTGATGTGGCTGACACCATCCATGCTCAGCCCTTGTTGGACCAGCCCATTGTGGCACCAGACCTGGCTGACTCCATGGCTGACTTCCAGGTCAGCAGGGCTACGACACGTGCGCTGGTGCACGTTGATGCCATCATGCCACGTGGATCTGGGGCAGCAAGGTCATCTGCTGCACCAAGGAGGCAGGGCGGAGAGGCTGCAGGGGCAGCTGCGGCTCCATCCACCCCAGCCCTCACACACCCAGCCAGGACAGTGTCGGTCCTAGTCCATGCTGCTGACATTCCCCCTGACACCATCACACTAGAGCCAATGCCTGCACCAACTCCCATGCTGAGTGTGCAATCCCACACTCCTGATACAGAGTCCACCAGGGCTCCTGCCCCTAGTGTCCAGAGCGGCGCAGGACACTCAGGATCACCACCACCTTCCAAGCGGAAGAGGAAGAGTGCTCGTCCGGCACAGGCTGATGCCCCAGATACGGCTACACAGTCCGGCCCGTCCAGGAAGCCCAGCTTAACGGATGACGAACTGAATGCACTTGTCAAGTATGTGTCCGGACATGACAACAAGATGGTCATTGTTGCAGGATCCAAGACCACACCTGCACAACGCCAGGCACACTGGCAGACCGTTGCGGACATCGTAAGTGCCCTTGGAATTGTGAGGCGCACAGCCAATGATTGCTATAAGCGCTGGAATGACCTAAAGCGCAGGGCAAAGAGTAAGCTGGCCTCAAGTCATGCCGCAACTCTAGTGACTGGAGGTGGGTCTCCAGTAGTAGACATGGAACTCACTCCACATGAGTCAGTCGCTGGGACCTACGTCACGGAGGAACAGATCCAAGGCGTGGGAGATCTGGCTGATTACGAGGCATTGTCCGGTGAGTGCACATGCATGTGTGTGTCATCCATGTGCATGGTGTGTGTGTGAGGGCTTCTGTTTGTGTGCCAGGTGAGAGTGTGTGCACCTGAGTCGTATGGGTCAGCCATGTGCTTCATGCAATCCTTCCTGCGCAGCTGCATTTGGCCATAGCAGTATCCCTTCTGCCAACAGTAGACATCTAGCCCAACTGCACGCCAGTTGCCCTTGAAGTGTCACCTTGCCACAACATATTTGCTTATTTTTCACTGTTCATTCAGTCAGTTTGTTTGCATTCCACCACTTTCACTAGGCATGTCGCTGTCCACTAGTCACATGTCTGACATGGGTATGGTAAAGTGGAGTGACTTTGTTACCTGGATATCATTTGTACACACATGTCCCTGTGCAATTGGACCATTTCAGACTGGCAGCTCCAGGTGAAAAATTTGACCTGTTAGAATTAGAAAAGCAATTACATGCGGGAACTGGACTGAATGAATAGGTGCTGCCCTCCTCTCCATCTTCACTCAATAGCAATGGTACATGCCATCTGTGTGATGGCATGTGTGTTTCACCTGGCAATCACAGGCCAATGTGTGATGCCACTGCCAGGCAGCATGCAGAAAATGTGTTCATCTTCCATCTTGGTGTCATCAGTGTGTGCCATTTGCCTGCACTTCATACACAGTGAGGGTGCATGCATGGGAGCGTTTTAGTCATGTGGGACATGTGTCAATCAAGTACTGGTTCTCTTGCTTCTCAGCCCTCATTGTGTGCCATGATGCTAATGCCTGTTTCCATTTCTTTGTTTTCATGTCTTTGCAGGGGAAGACGCACCTGATACTGCTGGGGTTGTGGAGATGGTGCAGACCCAGGAGGGGTCCGAGGGCCGACCAACCACCAGTGAGGGATGTGGTGTGGTGGTGGGGGAGAACCCACAAGTGATGCAGGTCGTGCTCTCAAGGGGTGTCTCTGGCTGCACCTCCCCCGAGCTGTACTCAGGTGTTGATTCGGATGAGACCTACGTGCCGTCGTAGGTGAGTGTTCCAGGGAGGGATTCTGTTCTGTCTCACCCACCTGCACCAGGGTCAGAACCCTCCATGGGGATGTCAGTGTTGGCAGCTACGCCTTCGGTGGTTACGGATGCAGGGTCACACTCCGCAACATCTGATCCTGTTCCTGGGCCAGCAGATCAGAGGGGGAATGCAGTCCTGCAGCCTCAGGCAGTGCCGGCACAGCAAGGCGCAGTTCGCCTTGCCCCAGACAGGTGTGGTGCCCGCCGACGTGGTGGCCGTACGCCACCCGGCAATACCGCATGGGAGCAATCCATTTACGGTATGGCAACCCAACAGGCTGCATCATCCGAGATGATGGCTCAGGCCATGGATAGGGTGGCCACTTCCATTGTCCCCCCCAGAAAGGCTGATGGAGCGACTAGAGCAGGCAACCGACTCCATCTGCCAGTCACACAGGGAGGACATGTTGGGGTCCAACAGGGACAGGCGGGCGGCACTGGCGACTCTGCAGGAGGCCATCTCCATTGAGTCCCAGGGCCACAGGGAAGCCCTGAGGCAGGAGCTCCTTCACCTCAGGACGACTCTTGTTGAGCTTGAGGCTTCAACACACCAAAGGACAGAACAGCAGCTGGAGCGTCTCACCCGTACGCTCTCAGCTGAGATGCAGGCAACGAGGGCGGAGGTCCGGGCATCCCGTGAGTTGTTGCATGGGGACCTCCGCACACTCATCCTCCAGAACCAGACCTACCACACCCGCATGCTTGCAGCCATGGAGGAGCAGACTAGGGCCTTGCGTGGGCTGCCTCCCATAGTGCAACCACCTCCGGATGCAGCTGCACAGGGTGATAATAGCGACAGCAGTGATACTCCCACAATAGGGTAGCCGTGTGGGCCATGAGCCCATGGAGGTGTTTTATCTTCCCAGGATCCACGCAGGTGGGTTCTGGTGTGCATCCTGTCCTCGGACCTCCTGGGTGGCCTCCCCAACCCCCCCGGGCCCATCAATGGCCATTTTTGATTGTTTCTTATTTTTATTTTTATTTTGATTTCTTTTATTCCCAATTTTTTTGGGACGATCTGTTGGCTTCCGTGGTTCCTGTGGGCATACGCTGCATTGTGGCTGGGCACATGCAGGCTTGTAATGTATTTGGTTCAGATGCTTGGGTTTGAGTCACACACACCCCTCCTGCTTCCCGTTTCCATGGGCTTGCAAAGGGTGTGCCCAAGTGACAGTGAATTACACAGTGACGTTGGACTCCCATGAGCTGTGTGGCCAGTCTGTAGTCAATACTGTGTATACATTCCTAGTGCATATTGCTGTTGTGTTGTACACTGCATGTTGCATTGATGTGTAACTCTTCTTCTGTGTCTACCTCCCAATTTGCAGGTCCCTTCCTCATGTCCACACAAGGACCTCTAATCTGGAGATGGGGTCCATGTTGGCAGCAGTGCACCTACAACTCTACATGGCGACAACACTGCACAGTTGGTAGTGGTGGGAGTGCAGGCATTTCCAGGTGGTGAGACTACTAATATGTAACATTTGTGATGTCATGTTAATGGTAGTATGTGCTCAAGTATGTTGTTGGTCCGGCATTGCTGTGAGCATTTCAGGTGTTGCAGGTTTCTAATAGGGACACTGTACATAGTGAGACTGATGTCATGTTGTGGGGATTACTTTGTTTACCTGCAATTAGCATGACATGGCACGGTGTGTCGTGTGGCGGTGCTGTGGTTGGGTTGGCTGACATGGCACTGTCCTCTTGTTGCATTTTGCAAGTGGGTATTCATTTTAGCTGCTTCAATGTGTAACTTCACAAAACTGCATTGGTGGTGTCTGTGTGGATAGGGATGCACACATTGTGACACTTCCAGGTGAACAATCTCAGGCTGACATGGTATTCCAGGTTCATTCTCCAGACATTCAGGATCAGTGTCAGGTTGAGTCATCATTGATTGTCAGATGGAATGTGCCAGGGCAGTGTGCACTCCACAGAGGTGTGATTTCTATGTGAAGTAATTAGCCACTAGCTGTGTACGGGCTGCCTCCCCCGTGCCCTTTCCCCTCCCATGCGCAGCGGCTGTGCATGTGGTTGGGGATGTGGGGCCACCACCATGTCCACGGCCAGGCCCCGGCGTGTTGCAACGTTGTGCAGGACTCATGCTGCCACTATGATCCTGCACACTACTGGGGGAGCGTATAACAGCTGCCCGCCAGAACGGTCAAGGGAGCGAAAGCGTGACTTTAGCACTCCGAATGTGCGCTCCACTATGCCCCTGGTTGTAATGTGGGCTGTGTTATATCTTACCTGGGGTGGCGTGGTGGGGTTCCGAATTGGCGTCATCATGTGTGGGCTGAGAGCGTAGGCACTGTCCCCTGTGGAGGTGGTGATTGGTATCATTGGTGGGGTTGTGACCTTGCTCAGTATCCAACATGCATGCATGTGCAGTGGCATACATACTCACCAAGCAGCCATGTATCGCCATGCCGCCCAGCTTCTAGGTCCCGGCTTAGGGTGGACATTCGGTAAATGAAGCTGTCGTGGGTGGAGCCGGGATAGTTGGCATATACTGAGGTGATGATTCCCTTGGCATTACATGCTACCTGCACGTTGATGGAATGCCAGTGCTTGCGGTTCCTATAGATGTGCTCAGATGCCCTGGGGGGACGTAGAGCCACATGGGTGCAGTCGATGGCACCTAGCACTTTGGGGAATCGTGCCACAGCGTAAAAATCCAGGGCGGCAGCATGCCTTTCTGCAGGTGTTCTGGGCAGGTATATGTGCCTGCGGACTGATGGGCGTGCAGTGATGATGTTCAAGACCTGGTGTAGGCAGCGTGACTGGGTGGCCTGTGACACCCCACCCACTATGGCACTTGTCCGCTGAAATGATCCAGTGGCTAAGAAGTGCAGTACATTGAGGACCTTCTCCAGGGGGGTGAGTGCTTGGGAGCACAGGGTGGGTGATGTGAGGTCATCCTCCCACTCACTCACCAGGTCCAGTATAATGTGTGGTGGAAACCTGTACCTCCCATACACCTGGTCATCAGGCATCCCGAAAAGGCTGGTTCTGGGTGTGAATATTCTGGCCCTGACTATCCTCCTCCTCCTCCTTTGGTAGCCCACTGCCACTGCTGCTAGGAACGGTATGTTCATCCTGGCGTCTGAGCTTGTTATTGTTAAAGTCCGCAAATTTATGCTTTGCGCGTGTTCTAGGCGAGCGTGTGACCCGCGCACCCCTGGAATCCAGTTCCCAGTCCAATAGCGTGTGGAAATTCACACGCACCACGGGATACAGCGTGTGACCCGCGCACCCCTGGAATCCAGTTCCCAGTCCAATAGCGTGTGGAAATTCACACGCACCACGGGATACAGGTTTGCTGACGTACTTGCGTGTGTAAGTGCCCGCGCACCCATTAAATACACGTACATAGGCCAATCGCGTGTACGCGCACTTTTGTCCAATTACACGCGATGACACTCTGACGTGCAGTATTTCCACGTGTGCCCCGTCATCACGTGCTGAGTGGGGAACACCCGTGCGGGTCACGTCACAGACGCGCTTACGCGCTGAGGGACTCTGGTCCAATAGAATCGCGTATGCGTGCTGACGCGCTTACGCGCTAAGGGCCTTTCCTCGGATTTCACGCTGACGTGCAGGATTTTCACGTGCCAAATCACTCCGTATCAAGCTGGCCACGCGAAAACACACGGAAGACCACGCTCCTGCCCAGAAGGCCGAGTTACTGCCCCCCAGTGCCCCGAGCAGCCTCCCACATGCCATCTGCTGCTGCCTGCCTGCCTGCCTGCCTGCTGCCACCGTGCCCTGCCATTTGGTGCCTGCACATCAGCCATCTGCAGGGGTCCAGTTGCTGTGTCCACCCCTGCTGGAACTGAAGACTCCCGACTGGGATTACATCGCTCCACAGCCCAGCCCCAGGACCCAGTTGCCCACCCACACCTGCCTCTGGGGTTGCCATGTCGGGCACTTCCACATCTGGCACCAGTGGCAACCCCAGGCCAGAGGGGCAGAGGGGCACCAGCTTCACTGTCACCGAAGTTGGTGTCCTGGTGGAGCATGTCCTGGGGCAGTATGATGCCCTCTTTGGATCGTCCCGCGCCAGCAAGGAAGGACGGCAGAGGATCTGGGCCGACTGTGTGGTTGCCATCAACGCGGAGGGGGTGGCAACCCGTGACGTCCTGAAGATCAAGAAGCGCTGGGAGGACTTGAGGTCCAGGACCCTTGTGAAGGCCCGGCGCCTCGTGGAGGGGGGCCGGGGCCGCATGAGTTCCATCCAGATGAGGGTCCTGGAACGCGTACGCCCAGCGCTCCACGCCCAGATCCTTGAGAGGGAGGCCCGTCTGGAGTTGAGCGGTAAGTGTCCAAGCATTACTGTGTGAGACAGGGCATGTTGCGGTGTGCTGGTTCTATGATACTTGCCTGTATGTGTGCCATAGGCCATGTATGCATGTATGTGTGCAGGGACGTCATGGTAATGCATGTGCGACCAGTGATGTGTGATCCACATGGTTGTTGCATGTGTTGAAATGCCGCATGGGGAGCCCTATGCAGATTTTGAACATGAGAGCATGCCAGTCTCTGTACCTGGACATGGGTGGGGGTGAGGGATGGGTGCTGATGCCAGGTACATATATGGTAGCCATGTCTGTGTGCCTGACCTGCGTGTCTGTGACTTGTGCATGCCATGGATGCATGACACATGTGTGTGACAATGCACAGATTCAGTGAAGCAGCCAAATTACCCTTGTATCCGCTGTGTTTGGTGTGTTTGGGGCCAGATGGATGTGACTGAGGTGAAGTGTGTGCATGTGATAGGCATGAGCCATGATGCATGTGAGTTACATATCATTGAATGTTTCAAGAGTCCATTGGACATGCATGGAAATGTCCATGGCATGCACCATGCCTGTTACTGTGTGTGTTTTGCCTGGACTGACCCATGTGTTGTGGAGGGACATGATGGAAGTGTACTTTGACAGTGGTGCTCATCTGCTATTGCTTCCTGTCTAGGGGACCATTGTACAGTGCCCTGATGCTTGTGTTCTTTGTCTCCCTCTACGCAGCGGCTAGTGAAGAAGAGGGCGGAGACGGCGCTGTGGAGCAAGGCGGCGGGGATGCCCCCACGGCTGCAGCGGAAGGGGTGAGTGAGCCCCCACAGGGGCCTGCTACGGTGGGAGACGGTGAGGAGCCATCCAGGTTGGTGGTTTGCACAGAGGAGGAGGAGGCCGCCACTGGGGCACACATGGGGCCTGGTGGGGGCATCCCTGCTGGTGCAAGTGGTGCAGTCCAGGGCCAGGGGCAGGAGGCAGCACAGGTCACCGTGGAGGGGCCTGTGCATGTCGCTGTCCCTGACCCTGTGAGTGCACCACCATGCACCAGCAGGGATGCCCCGTCCCAAGCCTGTCCGCAGGTAGAGGGGATGTCCATGTCACCTGACTCCCCTCCACCTGCAGACGCGGGAACCCCTGGCCGTGCGGAGAAGGTCCTGATTGGGGTCGCGATGCGCACGGCTGTGATTCGTGATGCCGTGCGTGCTTCCCGGGAGGAGCACGCACGTCATCACGAAGTGCACCGTGCCGACGTGGCCCAATTGGGATCGGCCATGTTCGGGGGTTTCCTGCATGTGTTGGCCAATGTGGCGGCCCTCTCCTCCTCTGTGCAGGCCATCCACCAGTCGTTCCCCTTGCCGTCTTCCAGCCCAGATGCCACCAGGGCCCCCTGTGGACCTGCCCCGACCAATGCAGCCAGCTCGGTGGGGATCCCATCCCTGCCACAGTTGGGAGTCGGAGGTCCAGCAGGGGTGGACAACACAGCAACTGGACCCCAGCAGATGGAAGATGTGACAGCATCATCAGGCAGGGCACGTGCACGACGGCGTCGGTGGTTTCCATCAGCCTGGATGCCGTTGTGCTGGCAGAGGCAGTGGCGTCGGAGGCAGCAGCGGGCTCGACGTGGGAGGCATCATGTCTCGGGGCCATCAAGATCAGAGGGGCAGGCATCGGCCGGAGGGCAGGGCAACCCTGGGATGGTGGTGTCTTCCGTGTGGGAGCAGTTGGTCCAGCGGATAGGTGCGGAGCGGCAGCGGGCGGAAGAGGAGCGGCTCGCCATGGTCAGGGCGGAGTTCTCCATGCGTCGGGCGTTGAGGCGGGCTGAGTGCCTCGAGGAAGCTCGCAGGGAGTTTGAGTTGAACATGGGGTTATCCCTGCGAGACCTCGGGGCCAGGACAGAGTCCCGCCTCCAGGACATCGATATGGAGTTCGATGATGCCCTGGCCAGCAACATCAACAAGTGAGCCGCAGGACTTGCCCGCTGCCTTTGTATATAGTTATATAGTTAGTTAGTGTTAGGTTTCCTTTATTTGTTTTTATTATTTTGGACCGCTCGGACAATGGCCACTTTTTTGTATATATTTTTTTCATTAGGTAGTAGTAGGTTTCCTTTATGGTGTTGGGCTCATGGACCCTGGTACATTCCTGTATTTAGTTTGTTTTTTGAAGGAACATTTTCTTTTTTTCATTATTGTGTTCACCATGTGGAAATGGTTTTTCATTCTTTTGTTTCTACTTGATATTGCTTTGGTCAACATTTGTTTTTTTATTCCTTTTTCGTTTTTTGATTTTTACTTTTGTTCTCCAACATGGACCATTTATTTTGTTATCCACATAGTTGTATGTTTGATTTGTTTACTTATTTTTAATCTTTAATACATTTTTTATTTTTACTTCCACTTGTCTTATTTTGTCTTTGGTTTCATACATGTCATGATATGGGTTTTGACATTCACTTGCAGCCATTGTGTATGTGTGTGTGACGGACATGTGTTCATTTACATACTTGCCATTGGGGTTGTGTCATGTAATTGCATTCACTATGTGGGTGGATGCAATCCTTGCCTGGGTGTTTGTGCTGGGTATGCTGCCCATTACTGCCATGATTGTGTATCGTCAGGACCTGGGGGCAGGGGGACATGGGTGGGGGCCTGGTGGAGGGTGACCCTGCACTGGTGGGGTGTGGGGGTGGTGGGAGACATGAGTGGGGGCCTGGTGGAGGGTGACCCTGCACTGCTGGGGGGTGGGGGTGGTGGGAGACATGAGTGGGGGCCTGGTGGACGGTGCCCCTGCACTGCTGGGGTGTGGGGGTGGTGGGAGACATGAGTGGGGGCCTGGTGGAGGGTGCCCCTGGTGGCTGGGGTGTGGGGGTGGTGGGAGACATGAGTTGGACATGGGTGGGGGCCTGCTGGCAGGTGCCCCACAGTGCTGGGGGGTGGGGGTGGTGGGTGACATGAGTGGGGGCCTGGTGGAGGCTGCCCCTGCACTGCTGGGGTGTGGGGGTGGTGGGAGACATGAGTGGGGGCCTGGTGGAGGGTGCCCCTGGTGGCTGGGGTGTGGGGGTGGTGGGAGACATGAGTTGGACATGGGTGGGGGCCTGCTGGCAGGTGCCCCACAGTGCTGGGGGGTGGGGGTGGTGGGTGACATGAGTGGGGGCCTGGTGGAGGCTGCCCCTGCACTGCTGGGGTGTGGGGGTGGTGGGAGACATGAGTGGGGGCCTGGTGGAGGGTGACCCTGCACTGCTGGGGTGTGGGGGTGGTGGGAGACATGAGTGGGGGCCTGGTGGACGGTGCCCCTGCACTGCTGGGGTGTGGGGGTGGTGGGAGACATGAGTGGGGGCCTGGTGGAGGGTGCCCCTGGTGGCTGGGGTGTGGGGGTGGTGGGAGACATGAGTGGGGGCCTGGTGGAGGGTGCCCCTGGTGGCTGGGGTGTGGGGGTGGTGGGAGACATGAGTGGGGGCCTGGTGGAGGGTGCCCCTGGTGGCTGGAGGGTGGGGGTGGTGGGTGACATGAGTGGGGGCCTGGTGGAGGCTGCCCCTGCACTGCTGGGGTGTGGGGGTGGTGGGAGACATGAGTTGGACATGTATGGGGGCCTGCTGGCAGGTGCCCCACAGTGCTGGGGGGTGGGGGTGGTGGGTGACATGAGTGGGGGCCTGGTGGAGGCTGCCCCTGCACTGCTGGGGTGTGGGGGTGGTGGGAGACATGAGTTGGACATGGGTGGGGGCCTGCTGGCAGGTGCCCCACAGTGCTGGGGGTGGGGGTGGTGGGTGACATGAGTGGGGGCCTGGTGGAGGCTGCCCCTGCACTGCTGGGGTGTGGGGGTGGTGGGAGACATGAGTTGGACATGTGTGGGGGCCTGCTGGCAGGTGCCCCACAGTGCTGGGGGGTGGGGGTGGTGGGTGACATGAGTGGGGGCCTGGTGGAGGCTGCCCCTGCACTGCTGGGGTGTGGGGGTGGTGGGAGACATGAGTTGGACATGGGTGGGGGCCTGCTGGCAGGTGCCCCACAGTGCTGGGGGGTGGGGGTGGTGGGTGACATGAGTGGGGGCCTGGTGGAGGCTGCCCCTGCACTGCTGGGGTGTGGGGTGGTGGAAGACATGAGTGGGGGCCTGGTGGAGGGTGACCCTGCACTGCTGGGGTGTGGGGGTGGTGGGAGACATGAGTGGGGGCCTGGTGGAGGGTGACCCTGCACTGCTGGGGTGTGGGGGTGGTGGGAGACATGAGTGGGGGCCTGGTGGACGGTGCCCCTGCACTGCTGGGGTGTGGGGGTGGTGGGAGACATGAGTGGGGGCCTGGTGGAGGGTGCCCCTGGTGGCTGGGGTGTGGGGGTGGTGGGAGACATGAGTGGGGGCCTGGTGGAGGGTGCCCCTGGTGGCTGGGGTGTGGGGGTGGTGGGAGACATGAGTGGGGGCCTGGTGGAGGGTGCCCCTGGTGGCTGGGGGGTGGGGGTGGTGGGTGACATGAGTGGGGGCCTGGTGGAGGCTGCCCCTGCACTGCTGGGGTGTGGGGGTGGTGGGAGACATGAGTTGGACATGGGTGGGGGCCTGCTGGCAGGTGCCCCACAGTGCTGGGGGGTGGGGGTGGTGGGTGACATGAGTGGGGGCCTGGTGGAGGCTGCCCCTGCACTGCTGGGGTGTGGGGGTGGTGGGAGACATTTGTTGGACATGTGTGGGGGCCTGCTGGCAGGTGCCCCACAGTGCTGGGGGGTGGGGGTGGTGGGTGACATGAGTGGGGGCCTGGTGGAGGCTGCCCCTGCACTGCTCGGGTGTGGGGGTGGTGGGAGACATGAGTTGGACATGTGTGGGGGCCTGCTGGCAGGTGCCCCACAGTGCAAGGGGGTGGGGGTGGTGGGTGACATGAGTGGGGGCCTGGTGGAGGCTGCCCCTGCACTGCTGGGGTGTGGGGGTGGTGGGAGACATGAGTGGGGGCCTGGTGGAGGGTGACCCTGCACTGCTGGGGTGTGGGGGTGGTGGGAGACATGAGTGGGGGCCTGGTGGAGGGTGCCCCTGGTGGCTGGGGGGTGGGGGTGGTGGGTGTCATGAGTGGGGGCCTGGTGGAGGGTGCCCCTGCACTGCTGGGGTGTGGGGGTGGTGGGAGACATGAGTGGGGGCCTGGTGGAGGGTGCCCCTGGTGGCTGGGGTGTGGGGGTGGTGGGAGACATGAGTTGGACATGGGTGGGGGCCTGCTGGCAGGTGCCCCACAGTGCTGGGGGGTGGGGTTGCAAGGGGACATGAGTTGGTGTTCATTAGTTCAAGGAGACATGTGCCTTTGCTGGGGGGCATGCCCATGTTGGGTGGGCTGCCTGCGGGACATGACCAGGGATGCAGGGTAGTCCCCTGTGGTGTGGGCTGCCTGCAGGGGCCGTGGAGGGTGTACAGGGTACACCTGGGAGGACCCACACTGTCAAATCACATGTGGAACTTCCCGCGCACCCCTGAAATACACGCGCCCAGGCTATTCGCGTGTGGAACTTCCCGCGCACCCCTGAAATACATGCACCCAGGCTATTCGCGTGTGGAACTCCCCGCGCACCCCTGAAATACACGCGCCCAGGCTATTCGCGTGTGGAACTTCCCGCGCA
Source organism: Ambystoma mexicanum (assembly GCF_040938575.1). Classification (NCBI taxonomy): domain Eukaryota; kingdom Metazoa; phylum Chordata; class Amphibia; order Caudata; family Ambystomatidae; genus Ambystoma; species Ambystoma mexicanum. Next base: position 554,139,962 of record NC_090928.1, read on the forward strand.
CCCCTGAAATACACACGCCCAGGCTATTCGCGTGTGGAACTTCCCGCGCACCCCTGAAATACACGCACCCAGGCTAATCGCGTGTGGAACTCCCCGCGCACCCCTGAAATACACGCGCACCCAGGCTATTCGCGTGTGGAACTTCCCGCGCACCCCTGAAATACACGCGCCCAGGCTATTCGCGTGTGGAACTTCCCGCGCACCCCTGAAATACACGCACCCAGGCTATTCGCGTGTGGAACTCCCCGCGCACCCCTGAAATACACGCGCACCCAGGCTATTCGCGTGTGGAACTTCCCGCGCACCCCTGTAATACACGCGCCCAGGCTATTCGCGTGTGGAACTTCCCGCGCACCCCTGAAATACACGCGCCCAGGCTATTCGCGTGTGGATCTTCCCGCGCACCCCTCAAATACACGCGCCCAGGCTATTCGCGTGTGGAACTTCCCGCGCACCCCTGGAATACACGTAGCCCGCTCCCCCAGGCCCGATCGCGTGAGGAACTTCACGCGAACCCCTGTAATACACGTAGCCCGCTCCCCCAGGCCCGATCGCGTGTGAAACTTCACGCGAACCCCTGAAATACACGTAGCACGCTCCCCCAGGCCCGATCGCGTGAGGGACTTCACGCGAACCCCTGTAATACACATAGCCCGCTCCCCCAGACCTGATCGCGTGTGAAACTTCACGCGAACCCCTGAAATACACGTAGCCCGCTCCCCCAGGCCCGATCGCGTGAATAACTTCACGCGAACCCCTGTGATGCACGTACCCTGCTGAAATCGCGTGTTAGACTTCCTGCGCACCCCGGTATACACGCACACGTATTTTTTGTCAGCGGGTGTCCGTGTTTGTGGGTACCCCTTTGCACGTCATTTTTCCTGGAGGGCCACAGTATGGGACATTCATCATGGCAGTATATAGGTGCTATTTGTTGGCGCACCTTTTGGCGCACATTTCTTACAGCCGCAGAGACGCTACCGCCTGCTTTCTTGTGGCAGTCGTGTTTGTGCCTGTGCGCTGGTTTGAGCGTGCGCTTTTTTCCCCTATTCTATTCCATGAATACGTGTTGTAGGCGAGCGTGTGGGCGTTCCGCGCACTTGTGCCCTGTACTTCCCCCATGACGCCCACGTTTTGGCAAGTTGTTCCCCATTCCGAGTGTTACGCCCGTGTTCCGCCTACTTTTGTTGCGTGCGGCGCGCTATGTGCGAATTTCGCTGTGGCCTGTGCGATTTTCGCTGTGACCTGGCGCACGCTGTTAGATGGCCTGTGCGCCAACGTGCGCCGCGCACTTTTTTATCGCACATGCGCTGGTTTTCTCGCGCACGGCCTTCCATGAATCGACGTGCGCTGCTTTTCGTGCGATTTTCGCAATTGCACTGCGATTTTCGCTATTCCACTGCGATTCGCACGTTTTTGCCCACTTGCGCCGCGCTAATTATTCCATGAATCGGCCTGTAAATTGGTGTCAACAATGAAGCTGCAGTTATTGGTAATCTGGGCAAATTATAATCTTGAGAAAGGATATGGCTATGTTCCATGATGAGGCTTGTCAAACCGTCAATGTCCATTCTTGTGAATGTTTATCTCTGGTCCCACTCCTCTCCAGGCACCTGAAAGTGTTCTGTGGAAGATGTTAAAGTAACATGCAAGATAAATATTGCACACATATTAACACATTAGAACAAGTCAGAACATCAAAGAAAGAATCCCATTTCGTGATCTGTGCTCCGACCAGTTAGTGTTATAGGCATTTGGCAAATGATTCTTGACTTGGTCGTCTGTGTTTTCTCTCCTAGTCTCCTCCCCGTTTGCAGACAGACATTTCCTTGAGTCCAATGAATCTCAAGTCTTTCTTGTTGGCTGGTTGGTGTGAGCTTTGCCAGTGTGTTGCAACAGGAAATTTGGGGGCTTGGCTGCAAATGATGGACAAATGGTCTCGGATACTAATCCGTAATTCTCATATTGTGTCTCCAATATATATTTTATTGCAAATGCAAGCAATGGCATAAACCACATACTTGGAGATGTTGTTAATGTTATTAGTGATCTTCATGGTTTTACCTTGCAGATCAATAAATTGGTGAGTATCACTGTGCACATATTGGCACATTGTGCACGTGCCACACTTTGAGAAACCCTGATGTCGCTGGTTGGCCGATATGGGCACTCAGCAGAAAGGAAGGACTAAGAATGCTTCTTAATGTAGGTGCTTGTGTATTTATTATCTTTGGGGTATTGTCAAGGTGGCTGCAGCGGTCCATGTATAGCAATAAGAGACGACAGGTGTTTCTTGAGAATCTTGTACACCAAATGGCTGTCTCTGGAGTATGATGTCATGAATCTAGTATAATTATGTGACTGATTGAATGATTTTGGTTTTATGATACATATGTTAGCCCTGTCCATCCTGGAGGCTAGGCTTTGAGCTTTGTCTATGCACAAATATGGGCAGCCTTTTGCTTGAAATCTGTCCTTATCCTTAAGACGTTGGCATTCATGATTAAAAATAACTGGGTCTGAGCCGTTATGACAGGCTCTGATGAATTTGCCCAAAGGAATGTTTTCAATGACAGATCTACGATGGCATCTCATAGCAAAAAGTGAAGAGTTAACTTCTGTTTGCTTGCTGAAGGTTTGTGTTTTAAGATTCAGCCCATCAATATATATTGTTAGTTCCAGGAAGTCGATTTGACTCCTGTGACTGTGACTGTAATGGGTAAAGTTGATTCCATATTCATTGTGATTCACATTGTCAAAAAAGATCAGAATTTCTTGATTCGTACCCTTCCATATGATAAGGATGTCATCTATATACCCTTGCTACGTAAAGACATGGGAGAAGTAACTTTGGTCTTAGTTTATAAATTGCTCTTCAAACATGCCCATGAACACATTTTTCCAAAGCTGGTGCATATTTAACCCCTATGGCGACTCCTTTGGATTGTTGATAGTATGTTTCATTAAAGATGAAACGATTATGGTACAGTGTTAGTTGTAACATTTCTTTTAGCATCTCTACATGCCTATAATATGCAGCAGAACTATCCTTGAACATGTGATCAGTGGTTTTAATGGCCAGCACACCCCTTCCTATATCCATTCCTTCTTAATACCTCTATATTTCATGTGCATAATTGGATTTTGGTTCCTCTAATGTGTGCTTGTGTCGTTTGGCATTGACAACTGTATGCCCATACTTGGTTTTACGAATTTGTTTACAATATTTTGGTTATTCTCTTAGTTCTTTATTTTCCTAGATGCTGAAAGCTAATATGTGATTTGGATATATACCACACTTTTTGTTTGTGATTGTTATTTTAAAATTATCTCCAGTGGCCAGTTAAGACACAGAGAAGGTAGAAACACATGTCCACATCAAGGGCACCTTAAATAATAAAGGTACTTATAGAATAACACATTCTCTGTTGTCTTTTTGAAAAAGGATTTTCAGCAAAACAGCCCCGCGATAATTGGCACAAGATCAGCGCCACTTCCAGTGTACCCACCACAATGTATTATGGCTGTAGCTAGATACCCGTTGGTGTATTCTAACTACATTTGATCTTACAAGTACTATTGTAGTAGTATGGATGTATTATGCAAATATTATTGTGATGACATATTTGAAGTGTATTATCATGAAGGGTATGTTTAAAGTAGTTACCCATTGGCGTATTCTGTTTGTTGTACTATACTTTAGTGAGTACATTTGGGTTGAAGGAATATTAATTAGGCATTTGTTAGATTTACTGGTAACCTATGTTTTAGAGTAATGAAGTGTTGATAAATTCAAACCAAACACTTATTTTTTGACACATGCAGTATAGTTGGCTGAAGTGGTTGTGGCACCAGTGTGATAGATTATGCCTACTGTTGTGAAGGTTTTCTTGGCAACAGATACTTGGCCGTGTGTGAAGCTAGTGAGCTTACAGTTATTTGTAGTACCATCTGCATTGTACCTTAGAAGCATTACTATGACATATTGACCATGTGAGTTTATTTGTATGCTGGAATGATTGTCTGAATTGTAAAAAGGGCATATAAGCCATGATTTGCATTTTGCAGAAGCTGGTGAAATGCAATGGATTAATAATTTGGTATGGATATATAGACAAATCATTCATTAGGAATGTGCTCTTGTGAAACATGGTTGCAGTGAGTGCATGTATGTTTCCACGTTTATGACATCTGGATGATTTCATTTGTAGGAATGTTTTTGGTTTCTAGTACTTGTAGTAAGTCCATAAGGAATTCTTGTGGATCTTACTGTGTGTTTATGGTGAATGTTACCATTCCTGTACAGTAGTCAAATTCATGCCTTTTACCTGAGACACTGTAAGTGCTGTTAGGATTATTTTTGGCATATCATGAAGGGTGAGAATGTGCAAACCCAATTGGTCCACACCGTTTAAGTGAATGTTGTGAACGATTGGTGGCAATTGGAATAGAAGATTGATTGCTACTTTTGCATAGAAATTCATTCCAGTGGTGTTGCTGAATTTAAATGGATCAGAGAGTTGTGCCTCTGTATCCTTTGATGGGACTGCAGTTGTTTTTTGAGAAGAGACATTTGTCTCTTTGTCTTCTGCGGGACGTGCAGTTGTTTTTGAATTGGAGGTTTTTATGGCTGTATTATTTGATGGAGCAGCAGTTGTTTATTGTTTTTTTAGTGGCATTGCAGGTAGATCTGGTATAGTTTCTGTTTCTATTATTTTTCTTTTTAAAGGTTTTCTTTTTTGAGCTACATGGTACATATCTAGATGGGTGCTATACAGCACATGTAGCCTGTTGTATTCCACGATGCAAGGAATGTCTGCATTGACTTTCTTTTCATCAAAGTTAACTAGGAATAGACCATTGAGTCTACAGAGACTTGAACATGCTACATAATAACTCGGTGTTCAGTCATAATATCGAGAAAAAGAAAATCGAAAGACAATAACTTCGAAAAAATTATGTAAAAAAAAATCAAATTCTTTTTTTAAAATTTATATATTTTTTGGGGGGTTTCACGAGTAAAAAAAAAGGTAAAAACAAAAATAAAATAAAAAAGGGGATTTGGGAGGTCAACCCCCCTTTTCGAATAAAAAACGAAGTGAAAAAGAAATTTGTTTTCTTTTCAACATTATTTTTTCGAAATTATGACTTTCGACATTTTTGTATTCGATTTTATCACTATAAACCACATAACTCATATCTTATTTGAAGAAAGTGCTGCCAATGTCAATCAATGCATGATCTAGAGTTAGACCTTTGCGATTTGTGAATAGTGACAGCATATGCAAGTGATAGGGAGAATTGTACTCTGCGTACATACATATCTTTGAAAAGAAGGACATGTGTTATTGTCCAGCCTAGTCTTTTAAATGAAATGTGCACTCAAAAATGTTATTGTCCAGATCGTTTGGGCATGTGGTTTTAAGCAAACCGTGATCAATCGTAAAAACATTTCCTATGCACCTTACCTTAGTTTTCTGCACTTTTACACATGTGAAATCAATGAGCGGGGAGCGGCCAACCTTGTGCTAATCTTATCTGTGGATCGATCACCCTAAATTAAAGTGCCCCTGCGGCACTAAATCATATCACCCACCACTGAAGCTGACATCACAAGATGTGTACGGCCCATTTCACAACGCGACTGCAGGTCTCGTGTCAACGTTCTCTGTGCGCCAGCTAATGAGGTGTCTCCATGAAAATGGCAGGACACCTCTTTCTTCAATACGTATAAACAGACCGTTTCTCATCAGACAACATCAGATTTGCTTTTTCAATCATTTCAATGTTTATTTGTTGTATAGCCTGTGAGTTGTTTCTGCTGTGTTCAGCTATCTGCGTTGCACAGAGCTCCTGCAAACAGATACTTATACTAGCATTACTATGATTTCAATTTTGTTGTATAATGGCAACAATACAGCCCTACCAGTATGAGGCGGAGTATTCTGGGGCAGAATTACTTGATAGAGAAAGATGCGGAAACGATGGGGCATCGGACGACAGTTGGGAAGAGAAATCAATGGATCTTGATTCAGAGACTAATCGCATGGAAGACGTTTCTACCTGGTGTACCTGCAATCAGTGCAAGTTCATGCCAAACGAGGAGGAGACCAGCTGCTGCCAAGAAAACTCTGGATGCTTGGCCTTCATATCGGAAGAAGACACACCGCCACTATGCATTACCGAGCTGCATGACTTCAGGGCAGACTGCCTCACAAGGTCCGTATTGAGAATTATGATGGTGCTTATGCACGAACTTTGCGCAAAAGTTCGCCCTTGCAATCCAAGTAACGAGTAAGTGTACTCTGGATGTGATGTCATTTTGACCACTGAGGCCACTCACATTTCATGTTTGTCTCCTATATTGTCGTAACTTTGATCTATCACTGCCAAATGAATGTAGTCTGCCAACTGAATACATTTCTCACGCTTTGGGGAAATCAGAGTGTTCATCTTATGTGTCTTTCACGTTTAACTAAGAAACAATATTTCTCTGTGCCCCAAATGTTATGGATTGCATGGGTGTTCACTTGTGTAATGTGTCTACACTTCAAAGCCCAAGTTGATTGATCCATGAAGTAACATTTGTACAGGCAACTATGCCATAGGATACAGGGTGCAATTTCAAGTAAGGTTTGTACACTTATCAGGTTCATTTAAATACAGTATGTATGTTTCTCTTGCACAGGTGGTACAGGCTGGTGGCCTACCGTTCATTTACATGGTGGCTTCATGGGAGGCTTGGATTCCGCGTTCAACGAGTAATACCCACGTGTGTCGTTTGAGCCATTCGCTCCAAATTCCCCAGTGACAGCGGAGAGTACAGGGGATTTTCCGACACTGTGATGCAACCCTAAGTATGCAATTTGTAGTATATTTTTGCCATCAACATCAGCAACAAAATAAAATATAAAAGAGCTTTTATGATAGTTGTTTCAATTTTTCAGTGAATCAAGGACACGCTCACTTGTCTATGAGCGACATGAAAGAATGGTTGCTGCGCTTTTACGCTCGCCTCCTCTGCAACAATCCATCCCCCCTCCATTATAAACGGCCAAGGTGCCAAACACCATGTACACTTTAAAGGTATCTTCTGCACAGAGGCCATTGTACACATGGCCTCCCCAGACCCAGTGTCTCCAAGCTCCACTGAAGCAGACCGTGCCCCTGCAATCCACGTAAATGTGTCTCTCCCTTCACCAGTGTTCCAGCCCTTTTCTGCACGCCTCTTGCCCATCCATCCCCCCTCCACTATCAATGGCAGTTCGCACCTGTGGATGTGTGCTGCCAAAGGGGCTGGCAGGGATGGGAATGGCCAAGGTGTCAAACACCATATACACTTCAAAGGTATTTTCCGCACAGGGGCCATTGTTCACATGGCCTCCCCAGACCCAGTGTCTCCAGGCTGCTCTGAAGCAGACCCTGCCAGAAACATGTCACACATTCACATACACACCCACTTTTCTAATCCTTTATAAACCCCTTGATATTTATCCGGAGGTCATCTCTGAGCACTGGAAGTCAATTCTTGATCGTACTACCTGTTCTCCTCCTACTAACTCCCCTGCTTGCTGAATCTAATTGTTTGTTAGTCAAGGCAAGGGCAGGTCACTTTTCTGATCTCAAATTTTCTATCTATTTCGACTAAATGTACGCAATAGTGTAATATTCATTGATCTCAATGACTTTACCATTGTCTAATGTAGCAAGTGGTCTGATCTCGATATATAGTACATTTCATTAGTGTTAATTGTAATAGAATCACATCTTTCTCTGACCATGTCTACAAGTATGTTTCCTTTTGATGCATGAAAGTACATTCAACGGACAAGTAACATGTTATGATTTGCATCATATCAATCAATTCTGTTTATAGTTATCCCAGTGTATATTCGACTACGCTACACAGGTTTTGCTTCTCTGACCAAATCAAACATTGCATAGAAAGCTGTGATATAATTCCATCAATCTCATGCATATAGTACAATTTTTTTTAAATTATTTATAATTTTTATACAGCTCTTCTAGATTTTTCAAAAATGCCTGTTTGTATGGTTTTGGGTTGCCGTTCTAGGAGCCATGTCAAAAGCCAAGGCACAATCCTGCGTACATTGCCAAAGGATATTGATTTATAAGAAGATGTATTCGATATTGTGGTTTTGCAGTGGACGAGATTGAAAGTAGAGCCCAGGCTATCTTGGTAGAATTGAGGGCCAATTGATTCCGCATCTGCAGCCTGCACTTTACCCAGGATATGTACGACCAATCGAAGTACACAAAAAAGCGCCAACCCAGAATGTTTTGTAAATTGCTTCCAAATGCAATTCCAACTGTATTGATGGACACACAGCCTTAGGTCAGATGATGAATTAGCTGTAGGTGGTAGTGTACTGAACAGGTAACTTCATGAACGGATAGGTGCTTTCGGAGTAAATGTGTCTTACTAAAGTTTGCATATTAACCAGATTGTATTACACTTTAACTATAACAAATTTTACTATACGTCTGTCCCTGGTTTATGGAGCCTCAAATAAAGTGATTATGGAAAACATTGCCATAGTGCCCTTCACAAGAAGCATAATGGTTTTGTAATCGGTTGCTTGACATGTCGATTTTTTAGGAAAGCATACTGACGGAAGCACAGACCCTCGCAAGTGACAAAACCACTGACACGTCCAGTATACCAATGGTGAGCCCTAAAGACTTGCAGAAGTTCATATTCTCGACAGTTGGATCTTCCCACATATCTAATGCAAATCTAATTTTCCTTTTACCACTTTATGACAATGCACTGAAAATGAAGGAGCAAGATTCTGCATCCATTTATTTTCAGGAGTCAATAACAACTTCAAGCTCCGATCAGGTAATTTTCATTTCATCTTTCTGTTACGAGAATGTATTATGCTTGGAAATTCAAATAATATGAAATTGTTTATGTATCCTTTCGGTTGTTTACAATAGGTGTCATTTATGGGTTTCTCTTTAAATGTACCATTGTCTGTGAAATGAAGTGGGTCCCAGCCTTCTTAGCTAGATTTGCTAGGTTTATTACCAGCTTCATAGGTTACATATAAGTTACATTTAGGACAGAAGGTAAAACACCTGCAGCCCATCACCCAGGCATATCTGACCAACTGACCCGCTTAGAACATTCACACATGCATTCCAACACTCATGCATAAACATTCCACATGACATCACAACATTCCATCTACTAAGCCAAGCAATACACAACACATCTCTTACCTTTACATTGGCACATCACACGCAACAAAACCATGCCCTCTTTCCATCGACCAACAACAACGCAAGACACAACACAACACACCTCCACACACACCAACAATTTCCATTCACACCGACTTGCATGACCAGGGCAAGCACACAGCATGTGCACTAACACTCTGCCACTCATAGCATTCCCGATGCACTGGCCAGACACACCAGGATCATCAACTAATGTCACTGGTACACTCTGGACCCTGAAAGGTGGATCGAGTAATCAATGGGCGCACAGTGTAGCCAAACACAACCGCCTGTGTGCACAAAAACACAATGAGCATGGCACAGGACCACAAGATCGAAGTACATGTGTGACCCGCATGACCAATACCACAGACATACCCACACCAGAACTGGGGGCACTACCACCCGACTAACATACCTCTTTAAACCATGCATGACTATCATCGCAGTCACACCCTGACTGACTGGGGGCTGCCACTCAGCAATAATAGCTATAAACAATGCATGACTATCATCACAGCCACACCCCGACTGACTGCTGGCGCTACCACCCAGCATTAATAGCTATTAACCCTGCATGACTACTCCCACAGTCACACCCTCACTGAACTGGTGGCGCTACCAACACACACAAGCATACGTAGATTAACCATGCATGACTACTACCTCTGTCACACCCCCACACTGAACTGGTAGCGCTACCACCACAAACAAGCGTACATTGCTTAATCATGCGCAACCTCTACCCCAATCACGCCCATACTGTACTGGAGGCGCTACCCCCAGACACCACAATTTGTGGCATTACCTCCCAAATACCATTGTGGCATACACTTCCACATCCATACATGAAAACATGACTGAAGGCACTACCCCCAGAAGCCACATTTGGAAGACACAACATGCTGACCTGGTACTCATATGCTATCAGCAACACCATACTTACAGATCCAGTGTAAACCTCACCCAAGCTCACCAATATAGGAGGTGCTACCCCCACACAATCACACCTATACCATGAAGAACTGAAGAGGCTACTCCCTCATCAGATTGGGCACATCACTACACTTTTCCTGTGCAAAACATGTAGTAAAATGCAAAACATTCCCCAGTTCATACCCACTAACGGACCAAATAGGTTATGACCTTCAATCCCAGCTCATAGTATCCAATTTCCATTGTTGCTTAAGCAATGTCATCCAGTTTTGGGACTCAAGACATACACTAATACCATACCATACTAAAAGTCCATGTTGTCAAGGGACAAAGTAATTGCTGAAAATCCTCAAAGTAGTTAAAAAAACAAAACATTTGGGAAACACCAACTTTCATGCTCATCTTATACCATACCATACACTTTATTCCATACTAAAAGTCCATGTCGCTTGCTGTGACCCTAAACTGCAAATCCTTAAAAGTGTTAAATCTAAAACCCACTCACCCCATCCAAAGCATACCCGTAACTAACCATCGATTCTTAAAAACACCAGATACAAAACTGAGATCCATCTATGCGCATCACAGTAAATAAAACATGGATAAACACATAAAAAGGATACTCTAGGATGCTCTACATAGTTCACTTTCCTCCAAATCACAGACGAGCAACCTCAAACCATTTTGCACAGTTCCAGCCCACATAGATCTGTCCCACACTGTTAAATCTTGTTTCCTCAAAACGACGGTCCACCTCACCATGTCCCAAACCTATGCCGTTGCATCTGACTCTCTAATGCATGTCACAAGGCTAACTTACTGCGTGGCATTCCCAGTCCATACTACGACGTCCGTTGAAGCCAACAGCAGCTATATATATGTATACCGCTCCTCCTTTCTAATGTGGCAGAAGTAACGCAAGGCCAGATTGGCTGCCGCAAACAACCAACACAGACCGGGCTTCACTGCCATAGACGTCCTTGTGCAACTTTCTGGCCGTCTATGCCCACGTGAACCATTCAGTAAACCATCATGATGCTCGGATTTCTCTCCAGTTCCTTGACATACCTGCTTATCAGTGCCGCTTGCTCTCCCTGGTTCATAACAAATGATAGGGAGGGACTTCCAGGTCACTCCAGAGGACGTCCTTGGGTACTTTACTTCAAAGTACATGTCACGGGATTGAATCAACGCAGCGCCAGCTGCCCTCACAGCAGCAGGTAAAAGAATTTGGAGCGCTGGAATGCAAGAGAAGTTCCACGCTTTCACCAACTCCCACCAGCTGGCCATGACATCACCATTCCTCGGCGGGGCACAGGGTAGGATGCACCGCTCCTATCCCAACCATCACCATTACCATACAGCAAACTTAGTGCATAGAGCACCGCGGGGCACGCATGTGGGCTCCGAATCCAGACAAACCAAAAAAAAAAACATGCAGTCCATTTAACTCAAAGCTCATTGAAGTCGCTCCTGACTTATTACCAAAGTGTGTCCAATTAAGTTGCGACGAGACACACTATTATCCATAGATGGAACCATGCCAAGTCCACGTCCCCTGCTACACCAACATAAAAGCTTCAGATCATGGGAGCTTCCATCAGTTTAGCTTTTCGGAGATTCTTTCCTCCTCCAATATAATGGGGCACGCTTGCTCTCAGTGCCTGGGCAGTATTTTCCCCACTGGATATTGAACAGGGTGTCCATGCAATGCTGAGACGCTCCTCCTCCCCCTTTTTCCGCCCTCGGTGGTGGGCTTTACTTCTGGTGGGGGCAGTGTTGTCCTGTTCCTCCTTCCTGCACCAACTGCAGCAGGTTCAACAGTCTTTCCAGTGGTTTCACACGGCTTCAAGAGACCAGCTTGTCACCAATGAAATGAAGTGGGTCCCAGCCTTCTTAGGTAGATTTGCTAGATTTATTACCAGCTTCATAGGTTACATATAAGTTACATTTAGGACATAAGGTATAACACTGGAAGCCCATAGCCCAGGCATATCTGACCTAATGACCTTGTTAGAACATTCACACATGCATTCCAACACTCAGGCATACACTTTCCACATGACATCACAACATTCCTTCTACTAAGCCAAGCCATACACAACAGTCTGCATCCCATTATCTCTGTTCCGCTTCGCTCTTTTCATCAGTACTAAAACAAGCACTGTGTTACAGGGGGATGCTGGTACTTCGACTACAATTACATCATACTTTGCAGCTGGTCCAGAGTAGGAGGTATGCGTACTTACAGTTCCCTTGAATGAAAGAAAGTAAATCCTACATAGGATACTTTTAGTCAGTGACATTCATATAAACGTGCAGTGTTTCAAACTTTTCTGATTTCAGTTCTAACGTTACACTTCCTCCTAATGCAGAATACATCGCAAAATGTTTGAGGGCAACATTACAATCAGTATGTTTTGCGCAGTGATCTCTGATCAAGTACACTTGCCATCAATCAGGTGAAATTTGAAATGTATATTTTGACTAAATGACTTCACTGTTTGCGAGGGTATGTGTGTAAGTGCTGTGTGTGATGAAAGATTTTAATTTCCAATACAACTGACTTTTGTTTTTTTTTAATGACTGTTCTATTCAAGCAATGTACACAAGGTGTGGAATTAGAAATAGAGGCACATGGATCAGAGGTGGTGGATTAGCTTGCTGGTTCGGTTGTTACAGAGAAGACCAACGTTTCACAGAAAATCAAGAAAACAAGGGTAACTAACAAACTATTTTGTTTTCTAGAAGTGTTTTGGACTGGTGTTTTCTTCATAACATATTTTTGTATTTAAAGTGCTATCTGCTGTATGTGTGCTATATATTGAACATCATATACATCATATACAACAACATGTTTTTACAACACATCTCCCAGAGGCCCAGAAGGAAAAGAAGTATAAAGACACAGACAACAAATGAAACCAAATATGTGGCTTGCTAAACAGATTTCACCATGGAGCAACTACTATTTGAGGTGAAGCGCAATCCAGTCAATAAGCAGACTCATGATGCTTATGCTCAATGGCCTGAAACTGAATTGAATGTGACCGGCGAAGCCAGCAATGTGTTTGTGGACCATTGCTACAATGTGAGAACTCGACAAGATGAAACTGACTATAATGAAGATGCATTGGAAGTCCTCGCAGACTACTTGATACAATCTACACCCGCAAAAAAAGGTCCACCCAATAAACATTTGAATTTGACGGTTTCTCCAATTCGTGTGCAAATAACACAAGCTGAACTAACAGAGACTGAAGCTTCAATGCATTGACCAATGAACTTGCAAAAGATTTCGACTTCAGTTTGGCTATTTCGGGCGATTTGTCCACCACAGTTGAGTCACAAACCACATTCATGCAGGACAATTGGCTAATAAAGGAACAAAAATATATTGTATTCTACAGCTGCCTTGTAGACATTATACTGATGCTGAAATGTGTCCATACATTGAGGGGGAAAATATGCGGGCAGCCATTGATGCATGTATCTCGTGTATTACAAGACACTAACCTGAAAATCAAAGCCAGCTGTGTCCACCTCCATCATACATTTTCATGGTCCGCACAACCGATGCTGGGTAAAGGGCCAGGTGGAAATCTACTATGTTCAGCAGCTTTACTTTGCAGTGGGTTGACGGTAAAATGTCCAGTTTCTGTCAATTTGAGGGAGTTCAGTTCCTTGCTAAAACCCAGTACTACAAATTTCAAAGGGAATTCTTATTGCCCGCTATTATTCAAGAATGGAAAATTGAACAGATCTCAATTGAAAGCACATTCTCTGGCACATGGTTCAGGTTAGCTGACAACGGACAGTGTGACAGCCTGAGATTTTAAGAAAAGTACTGCACATACCACTTTCAAGACATGGAAACTAAACAAATTGTGAGTTTGGAGATCATTCAGGTGTCCCAATGTAAATCCTCAGTGGCCATTGAGAAACATGGTTTCATAAAATCCCTCAAACATCTTCAATTGATGGGAATGCAAATATACCTCATAACTACTAACAGACATGTTTCAATAGCCAAGGCCATGCTAGAGCAGTTGCCTAACATTCGTCATCAATTTGATGTATGGCACGTTGCCAAATCAGTGAATAAAAAAATCACAGCTGCTGGTAAATAAAGGGTTTGGAAAATATTTTACAATGGTCTCAGTCTTTCAGAAGCCATGTTTGGTGGAGCTCCAAAACTTTTGACGGGTCTGTGTTGAAATTCTACCTGAAATATGGTGCACAACTGTTCCAACGTTCATTCATGGACAGAAAACCAACATTTTCACTAATGTGCATGCGGACCGTTATCAGAGGAGAAGGAACGCAAGAAGAAGTGTTTGGTGTCATGTTCACCTCGACACAAAGCTCTTGAGAAGATTGTGTATGACAAAACTCTTTCAAGAGACCTAAAGGTACTCACATAATTCTGTCACACCAGAGATTTGGAGGTGTTCTACAATATGTGCCTAAAGTACAGGCCCAAAAGGTTGCATTTTGGCATAGACGGTATGCAAGCCAGAACATTACTAGCCGTATTAGCGCATAACGAGAACGTGGGTAGAGAACAATCGAGAACTGCCAGAAACTTTGGAATGCTTTGTTACACATTGGCCTTTTCAAAACAAAGCAAGAAATGGGTGGCAAAGCCAATATACCAGGAAATGGAATTTGATTTTGTGAAAGATCTCACTTTGACTGTGTTGGCCATTCATACTCATGGAATGGAGCCTAATTTTGTTCCTAGGACACATACAATGCCACAAAACATTGCAAACGAGCCTTGTCCACCGAAAGCGGAACTTGTTGAACAGTTGACTTCCCAGTATAAATGATTTGCAGGAGTCTCTTAATGTCCTCACTATAACTTTTGGAAAATGTTCCCCAAAGTTTGTACATTGTATACCAATAATGGAATGCTATTAAACGCGAATTTCAATGCTACAAAAAGTATTAAGAAGTGTTTAATAATGCAGATTTAATCCGGTTTAAGATTCATTAATTTATATCTTTTGCCTTCCCTTCATTATATTACTGGTCCTCGAATGATAAAATACAGGTCTGTGGTTGCTAGGTGCCTGTAAACCCCTTTGCTACACCCGAACCACATCCACACATGCAGTGCATGGCATTGATGGCCTAAATTGTCTTTTCAAATGTACCCTTTTTGTCAACATTTTGGCCCGCTCTTTTCCCCTTTCCCCCTCTACTGGACTTGTGCGATCATCTGCCCTGCTTGGGTACTCAGGATATAGGTAGACGTGTGTTGCTTTTTGGGAGAATAAATTACTACATGGGATAAGAGCTATGATGTGGGTCCTTGACTGATCAGGGCACAGGAGGGTCAGATGGATATCAGCATGAAAGGAACTGCGGGGTCTGAGCTCGTGGGTTCAGGCCTGGTGGGGTGGAGTTTGTTAGTGCACGTGAAGTTCAGTGGTGATGAATGGGGCACTTGGATTTATGACATGTCAGTGTCTCACATTATCCTCAGAGCACATTGCTCCCTGAGAACAGGGTGCACACAGATGTGGCAATGGGGAGGAGATGGTGTGGGCTGGCTGAACGAGCCGCTGTGGATGGGAGAGCTGTATTTGTAAAGAGTGATGGATTTGTGGGCCTAGTAGCAAGATGTAATTCGGGCTATGTCATTCAGGCTATTTGAAAATGGTTTCCTAATGCTGGGCTTGAAATGATAGTGTATGTGTTATTTGAGATGGGGTGTGGTGTAAAAGAATGTTGCAGGGGCTGGCTACACCTCCCCCCTTGGTTATTACATATGTTATGTTTTGAGATTAACGACGAGGGGGAGGGGGACAAGGATCGTCTACTTCCCAACACTAGTAAGATCATTGTCTCTGTCTTCTCTCTGCATTGCGTTGTTGCACCTTTAAGCACTTCTGCATTGGTGCATTATAAATGCAATATAATATCATCATATGCTATCACGGTCTGTTTCAGACAGACACAAATGGAATCTTAGGTTACACCAGACTTTCAGTGGCTTGTATTATCTGTTTTACTAACCTTCAGTGTAACTGGTGGATGCCAGCAAACAATTTGTTTATTTTTCAAACATGTTTCGAATGCCACATTGGTCGGCAGGGCTCATCGCTCCCATGGAGTGAAGGTCACTTTGTTTCATGTTGCTTGTGGGGAGTTCACACCGATGAGTCTTGTACAGTGTGTTTTAGATTTATGGCTTTACTTCACAAAAACAAAACCGACCAGGCATACACGCTCGAAAGAAGCTTCAATTGTTATTTGACCTTAGACGAAAGGGAGGATTAGCTATGGCTTGAAGGACGGAAGGTGTCAAATATCCACAAAAATGATAAGATTCACTATTTTAAAACAGGACATTGGAACATGCATTTTCATTCTATGCAAACCGTTGTTCTGAGCAGACACTCTGCGTTATGCCAAGAGAATGGAAATACCAACTATGATGTAAGTTAACTATTCATTTTAAATATGAGTTTACAGACGAACGGGTAAAGGTTTCATTTTCTGACCAGTATTGCTTGCTTACATTTTTATTGGTTGTTAGTTGGAGCATATTGTGATGATTATTCATCGACGACCCGCAAACACAACCTGTATGCAGGCTAGTTATATCTAAACCACTTCGTACCATGGCATATCAGTGTGTTCTATCAACGTTGTATTATTGGATGAGTCGGTGCAGAACATTTTCCACTTGGTTCACTTGTCGAAATTTGATGTTGTGAGTTCCATTAAATTTCTTTTTAAAGTAGCAGGTGCCCGTCGCTAGAAAGAACATGGCATGGTAACCTGTTATGTGTTTTTTTACACACTTTGAGTGTCCGCAGCTGTGTGTTTCCATTGTATGTGGCTTGTTTTCGTTATTAGGTTTCACCTGGTGCAGAAAGCAGGGTAAATGGATACATTTGAATAAAGAACAGCTACTAAAATATATTTTTATTATGTTTTATACACAGCTACATTTTGCCGTTCTGCGAATGCCATCGGTTCCAGATACCGACAGATGAATTCTACAGCAGTGGCAGATATGCCTAAACAGATTGATTTCCATTACGCTGATATGGGACGATCACCTGGGACCGATATGCCCTTTGCTGGTACCAGCAACAACTAGCAACCTGTCATCGTTTACGGTGATCTAGCAAGAAGCTGATGCCGAAGCCTTGCGATTCAAGGTATGTTGAATGTCCATCTTCTCCCGAAAGGAACACTGTGTGCCTCATGATAAAGTTTTGATACTGTAACCCAAGGCCTTTCAATAATTGCTGGTAAATTAAAATCACTGGAGGTTCACCAAGTGTATTTTGTGAAATAAAGCACATTGTAAATTGCTGAGTATTGATATTTCCTTTAAAAATAGTGCTGTGAGAGGATGTTTTTTGATTTTCTGGGTTCTGCATTAACTGACATTAAGACATAGGTGATTACTGGGTGCATTTGGGTATGCTGCCCAATAACGTCATGAAAATAGGTGGAGAATATTGCTAGGAATAGTGATGTCAGCTTCAGGGGCAGGTGATATGATTTAGTGCTGCAGGGGCACTTGAACTTAGTGCGATCAGTGCAATCCATGCACGGATAATATTAGCAGAAGATGGCCTTACCCGTTCATTGATTTGCATATGTAAAAGTGTGGAAAACTAATTTAAGGTGCATAGGAAATGTTTTTACGATCAATCACAGTTTGCTTAAAACCACATGCCCGAACGATCAGGACAATAACATTTTTGAGCGCACTATTCCTTTAATTTCTCCAAATTTGTCAAAGTGGATGTTGAAAACTGAGGGCCTCATTATGAGGTGGGCGGTAAGGGATTCCGGGCCCCGGTAAGGAGACCGGTGCCGGGAATCCCTTACTGCCCAATTCCGAGGTCCCTTAGCGGGAACCGCAAGGGACATCTAGTCAGACCACACCTCCCTTACGGGTCCCGTTAGGGGACCAGGGTGCTAATTACGGGCTTGCCATTAGCAGGCCCTTAATTTGCACCTTCCACATTCCCATTGAGCTCTACGGGGGCTCAAATGGGAATGGGGAATGGCATTTGGAATGTAGACTTACCAGGTCCGCCTAGGGTGGAATGTCAAAGTAAGTCCCCACTCCACCAGGTCAGACCCGGACACGATTTTGGAGGCAGCCATGGGGCTAATTGCGCCATGGCCACCTCCAAAGTCATATTGAGGCCCTGAATGTTGTTGTCATTTGGAAATGTTTGGAATCCAACAACTGTACCAATTGCCCAATTGACTAAACCTTGTTCTATGTCAAGGTTATGTTTGAGAATTACTCTGCAGTTTAGACACAGAGTTAATAGTTTTTCTAATACAGCTGTGATGGAGATACATTTTTCTAGCTATTTAGTCATGCTGTTGCTTGTTGACACATAGGGAGTGGCATGCCATGCACTTCTAGTTTGTCTGTGGAGATTATATGCACTATGGTATGCATTTCCTTTTTCAACATTGTATCATTGAATTGACTACAACTTTCAAGGTTTGGCATTAAGGATATGCATTTTATATTTTATTGAGTTAATTGTTACATGAAAATGGAATTTGTCCATATAGTTCATGGATTAGTCAAATTTTTAAGATGGATTTTGCATCTTTAGTAAGCAGTCGGTTCTATGCTTTTTTAAATGTTAGCATAAGTGAGATCTGCAGACTGACACATGTTTTGAGTTAGTTTTCTGTAGCAAAAATGTTGCCAGAGATGTACATTTCCAATGCTGTCAAGTGTATTACAGCACTCTTTGTGTCCTAATGTTTTGAAAATAGAGTGACCTTTTTACTGGTGTTAACCGTAGGAGATCTCCCAAAAATAATGAGGTGTTTTCCTCCAAACAGTTCTTCGTAGTCAGATTTTAGGACTTCTTGCATTGTGAGATTAATTAAAGCCATCATGAGGTTGGAAACAATGCTTACCTCATCATTCATCAGGACCTACATTTGTTTCCGAATTCTGCACACTTCAGTAGCAACTTCTGCTGATAATTTTTAGTATTCTAATTTGTTTTGTTTGTTTGTTTGTTTGTTTATTCATTTGTAATGCGCACCAGACCCGGAGGTATCAGGGCGCAGAAGTTACAGGATATGCAAGGCTTAGATTACAGGAGGTTACACATGATGAGCAGAAGTAATGCCTGTGCAAAACAAGAATAGGTCAATAAATACAGTGAAGAGGATATGCAGATATGGTACAAAAGTATGCGTCACACACGAGCAGGCCTTAATGAAGGAAGACTTTAGCCAGTTGATGTAGCTAGGTCTAAAGCTCTGATTGGGGGTGGCAGGGAGAGCAGGAGTTGGGCCGCTTTGACGTTTTGATGTTCTAATGGGAAGAGCAGTAGTCGGTGTAAAGTTACACCTCGTATGTTGTAGACAGCTATACCTGTGGAGGCTTTTACAACAGCTGAAATGTTATTGTTTGTTGAGTCTTGTAGAAATGTGCTGATTATTTTAATTAAGAACGTTTGTTTATTGGTATCATACAGTTCAATCAATACATTTTAATGCATCTCAATTCATCATAATATTATCATCAAATAATCACTTTTGTTTAAACCAAAAAATCAAAAAGCAAAACCAACAGGGAAGAAAAGAAAACATTCACACGTCTAAAACAAGTATAATTTCATAGATCTCTTTCCACAAAATACTGGAAAGGAGGTGAAAGAACATTCTCTCATCTAAAACAAATATAATTTCATAGATTTATTTCCACAATTTAGTATAGAAAATGACACAGCCTTACTGTGTTTCAGACAAAGATTTCCCAGAGAGCATCAGAAGTGACAGCCACGTCAAACCTTGATGCTCGGGTTGCTTTTGCTCAAAGTTCTACCACTGCACTGCACTGAAATAAAAGATGCCGAACTGATTCCAGTTCTGCATCTCTGCACAAGTGGCACAGTCTATAAATGCTTGGGATATTACGCCATTACCCCAGTGATCTCAAAGGATTTAACTGCATTAAAAGTTAAACGCATATATGCATATGTAGTGATTGCCAATAAAAGTTTGGATACATGAGGGGACCAGCTTTCGCCCTGAGATGTATGTAATGAACCATTCAGTTGTGGATTTAGTTGGTCATGGATGATGTCATCTAGGTGTGCCCTCATAGTTCTTTTGTAGAGGTTTAGATTCAGCTCTAACGGGTCACGCAGGGATCTCTTGATCCATACATCAGCTAATTGTTTAGTAGAGTTCCCATGAGTGTTTTCTTCTGTGCATCTGCTTGCTTCTAATCCATCGTCAGACAGTTCAGCATGATGCGCTCTCTGATCGGGAATATGCCAAATTCCAAATAAAACATTTCAGAAGAAACAAACAAGGGTCATCTTAGAATCCTACTAAGGTTGGCAATTTCAAGTTTAGAAACAGCCTCCAAATACCCGATAGTCCACACCGCTGCAGCATAGGAGATGATAGGTGACATTTTCACAGAAAACAGTTTCACTACAGTACCCACGGAATAATCACCTTCATTGGGAGAAAGGACGCTGATGGCCCCAGTTTTGTACAGTACAGAACTTAAGTTTGTTTAGATGAGAAACACTCAAGAATTTTGTGTCAAGGATAATTCCTATGTAAATGTACTGAGTTACAACTTCAATAGAGACACCCTTCAATTTCCAGTCGGCTCGAGCCGCATTTTTGTGTGGAAAGTCAAACAACATAATCTTAGTTTTGACAGTGTTGACTTTAAGTGAGTTCGCCGCTGAGTAGGAGTTCAGTTTGTCCAAAGCTGCTGGAGGTCCACAGGGGGTTAAGTCAAGAATAACAATGTCATTTGCATAGCCCATCCATTGTACTTGATCTCTAAGTTTAGGCGTGGAACAATTTGGATCGGCAAAGGCTTTCCCCATGTTAGATAAATATAAGTTAAATAACAAGGGTGCTAGTATGCAGCTTTGCTTTAGTCCCATATAGGTATGAATCTAGCCCGAAGTTCCCCCGTTGCCCTTCAGTCGTAGCTTTACCCATGCTCATTATGCAACAACATAATAATTGTAAGACATTTTTGCCAACCAGCTTCACTGATTACATATAGGAGCAGAGGATTATATTTTTTAGAGGTTAAAGTTGTAGTTTCATGTTTAAAACCATGTTCAATTACTTCAGTGACTTCTAGATAAATGGTGAGTTTTTCATACATTTTCAGTGATTTCAGCAATGACAAGTCTTCTTCAGATTGTTTAGACTGATACATGGTATTTTCTACCTCCATCGTGGCTATTTCTGCTTAATTTACAATTAGTGGTTCTCCAAGTGGTTCTTGGCTTCCTATAAGAGAAGGCTGACTGCCTTTAGGAGTGTCATTAACTAGTAGATGTTCAATTTCTTCCACTTGTTGGCATTCATTGTCCAAAATTTGTTTGTATTGTTTGAAATTGACATTTGTTATACTGCTTTCATTTGCACTGAAAGCAGCTTGAAATGAGCCTAGCTACCTCAGGGTTCAGCGCGCTATATAAGCAAACAAAACAAACAAACAAACAAACAAAACAAACTGCTTACCGCTACAAAGGAAATGTTGACTTATACTTCTCTCCTTAGGCTTGCATTACTAACCTCACTAATCAATCTTTACGCAGAGACCATGCCACGTACCACTACATCAATGGATCCAACATGTACAGCAGGCACCTACATCCACCTTGCTAATGGACTAGCCCACCTCTAGTACACCCAGCACCACCCAATACCATGCCCGACGCCATTACTCAACAAGCCTGCACCCTTCCCTCTCCACTCTCACCGAACTACCACTACTCCCATCACTAAGGATCATACTAAGGTCAACCCTACAAAACTTGACATCTCGGACACATCTTTGTCCGCAAACGGCCCTAAATGGCCCCTGTTACCAAGTATTGAACTTAACCTTCCTATTATAACAATAGTGACACCTCCCATTGACCCAATCCCATTGACCACCCGACCATCACAACCTATCACTGGCCAATTGAGAAGAAACTGATTAGCCTCTCGCAGTATGCACAAGAAGTATATGAATATTTGATCTTTGAAGGACCCTAATATCCATTATGGTCCTTTCACTAGAACTTCACCTAATCATCTGAACATAACCACTACCCTAATTCCCACTGCCCAAACCTACCTGATACCTTGGGCAACACAACCTATCACAGGCATACTGAGAAGAAACAGACCATCCTCTCGCTCACACAAGACCTTTGTGTATAAGCCCTACTTGCAAGATGCCCAACAACCTCCAACCAACATTGCAATTGTACAACAATCCAAGGCTAATATTGCTACCTCTCAACTTAATACAACCAACTACTCTAGTTACATCACAAGTACTACTATTGAGTCAAACATCCCACAGACAATCTCACTAAAAGGAGCCCTTACCAACACCAGATCCATTACAGCTCACACCCTGGACATGGCAGATACCTTAACAGCGAACAACCTAGTTTTATTAGCAGTCACAGAAACTTGGCTCCACTCAGCTTCTGACCCCCTTCTATCCCTAGCTATTCTGGAAGGCTACACTATATACAGAAAAGACAGATCCACTGCAAGAGGAGGAGGAGTAGCACTTCTAGTTAAAGAAGCTTTGGACATCAGAATATCCTCTCAACTACCTTTCACTAGGGTTAAGCCATGACAGTAAAAATCTCACTTACACCTGTATGCACACTTTGAAGATGACATTATGTCACTTGTGGCCGATAACCTGAAACCACATTCTAAAGCAATCATCATGGGTGATTTCAATTTAGGACTGTATGACCCCATAGATTTAAACGCAAGCTTCCTAGCAAGCTCGTTAGATGCACATGGATTTACTCAAATAATTACTTCATAAACCCATGACAAAGGGCGCACCTTGGACTGATTAGCTGATACCAACTGCTCTACCATTATCCAGTCCAGCACCCCTTCACCATGGTCCGATCACAATATTATCTCATTCACCACTACGATTATCACCAAAAATTTGAAAAAGCAGAACCCAACTTTTATGGCCAAATCTAGAAACCTGAAAAATGTTAACCGTTATAATATGTTACCACTAATTACCCCTATCTTAAATCCATTCCATCTGCACTGTAACCCGTCAACACTGGTCAGCCATTATAACAAACTATGACAGAAGCTATAGAGAAAATTGCGCCTCTTAAAAGTAAAAAATCCAAACCTCCAGCACACATGAATCCAAGGTTCATCCCTGAGCTTAAAGCATTGCGGGCACAAAAAAGATCAGCCGAAAACAAATGTATTAACATGCCTTCTCCTGAAAATAACATTCTGTTAAAGAATATAGTGAAGAATTATAAACTCGAAATTATCAAATCCAAAAGTAAAGTCTACAATCACAGAATCCTAATCTAATACTAGAGAACTATTGACAATTCTCAGGGAACTGGAATCCCCAGCTTCCACAACTGATCATATGATTAAAGATGCACAATGGTGCTCTAATATCCAGAATGCCCTTGCCAACAAAATCTCACTCCTACAATCCAAAATTGATCTAAAAAAATCCAAACTCAATCTTTAACCCTACATTACTATCTACAGAACTTCCAACAGATACCCCTAAGGTATCCACATTTTCTTTTACTCCACTTACTATGCTAGACACAATAAACATTATCAAAAGTCTAAAACCCTCTAGATGTAAAGTAGATACAAGCCCTGCAACTTTGGTTGAAGACTGTGGGGCTGATTCATGGAATTTGTGCGCTTAAAAACGGGGATTTGTGTGCCATTCTGCCTGCAAATCCCCATTTGTTAAACAGGGATTTGCATGCAGAATGGTACACAAATCCTGGTTTTTCGGCGCACAAATTCCATGAATCAGCCCTTGTGCATCAGAACTTGCACCATTTATCACCAATCTCATCAACAACTCAATTGCCTCTAACATAGTCCCTAATGACTTAAAAAACTGCCTGGGTTGTATCCTTGCTCAAAAAACCTACACTAGACCCTAACACCCCGACAAACTATCGACCTATCACAACCGTCCCCTTCCAGCTTACCTGCAAATCCAAAAACACCTTGAGGACAACCAGCTCCTAGGCTTAAGACAATCTGGCTTCAAACTAGGTCATGGCACGGAAAGTGCCTTGCTTGATTTGAAGACGCAAATGGATCACTACAATGATCATGGAAAGCTGTGCATGCTCCTACTATTAGATCTTTCCTCTGCATTTGACTTAGTAAACCATAACATCCTATGCCAACATTTGGACACTGCAGCCCTCTTCAAAATCCTAATGAGGACTCACAAATGTATTGCAAAGAAGGCACCCAAATACCTCAGTGACCTTATTTACAAAGTTAGTACCAATAGACCACCCCAGACTGCGTATACTAATCTGCTCAATATACCTAGATTCAGGAGAAAGAAAGCAGGAGGTTCTAGCTTTAGAGTGTTAGCGTCCAAACTGTGGAATGCCCTTCCACACCACCTGAGAAATGACACCTAATTCTGGTCATTCAGAAAAAAGCTAAAAACTCTCCTCTTCAGATGAAGACCCTTAGTAACAGCACACTGAAACCAGACACCTATTAATAGGTTGGCATCTAACAACACCAAACATGTAAATCTGCTAAAATCTGCATAATGATTTGACATGTATATTTTGTAAATATTATATTCAATGTACTATTTGTATTGCAAATTTGCAAGCTTGTAATCATATTCCTAAGTTCAAAGTAAAAATTACTGTGTTAGCACCTAGATTCCTAAGGACTGGGTGCGCTGTATAAATGCATAAATAAATAAATAAATAAATAAATAAAGTTGTCTCATCTGATGTGACATTGTTTTTGTAGGAGTCATTTTGGGCTACGTCGTACATGCACATGTTTTTCAAAGCAGTACTTCTGTTTGGGTAGTATGTGTTAATTACATTGTTCTTTAAAATGTCTTGCCTGTTGGGATCATTTGGGGCTATTGTTTATATTTCTTGGTAGGATTTTAGTACCCTTTATCATGATGAACCTATACAAAGGTTTAGCCAGACAATGTTTTCAGATTTCCCATATACGATTGTACCTGCTAAACGGTCTGCAGCTTTCTAGTACCTGTATTCTCTATAGAAGAGCATTTTTATTCCAAAGCTGTACACTGTTTGTGACAGTGTTTTGTCAGATGATATGTCATCCCAATAGTCTTTTAGATCTGTCTTCTCAGCTTTGGTGAGATAGGCTATGACAAATCTTGCAACTGCAGCGGAATTGTCTGCAATTTATTGTATGTCTATATTTGCATTCCACAAGTGGGCAATGATTGCATTGTTATCATGGATGTACTTGGATGTGTCATCCCTTTTAATGCTGTATGTGTTTTTATTTAATTTCTCTTTTACACTGTGTCTAAAAGAAAACATCATGCTATTTACTTGTCCTTTTGTGCAAACTGGTCTAGAGAAGCCAAAGCGACATTTGGTATAGTATTTCATCATCAGGAGTATATGCCAGCGTATGATTTGTGTGCGTAGGTCACGATGTCTGAAGAGACATCACAAGGAATGTATTTTGGAATAAATTGTAAAACAGTGGAATCACTGTCAAGGCCAAATTTGGGAGCATCTTTTATCCACAAAAACATGTTGATATGTGGTGCTCCTCTGGATTGATATTCTTTTTTCCAAAATAAGTTTTCCACTTTTCTGAGTGGAGGGCTAGTTTTATTGCAAATGAAGTGCAGCATGGCAATGAAGCGATGGTGAAATAACCTTAATACATTGACAGGGTCAAGAGAACAATGTCCTCCTGGTGTTTTTATATTGATGCCTTCTTTATTTCTGGTTTGCAGTACATAGGAATTAATGCAGGTCATCACATGCATATTCTGCACATCTTAAAGTAACAAACCATGTTGGTGAACATAGGTTCCTTAGCATACAATGCACATCGGCTTGACGTTGGAACCAGTATTCTTTTGCACCATGCATGTTTGCCAAGAGATTTGTGTTGCTTGACTGCAAAACTTCCTCTTTCATCTTTTGAAGCAGCTGGGTAGTGGACAAGTTTAAGAAATTAGAGTCTATTCTACATTTTGTCTGAATCTTTGCTCTTCAGAATACATTTGTAAAGAGCAATATTCTATGCACTAATTTATGTGGATCTTTCATCATATCTTCCTCCATTTCCTGTGGGAAAGAGTAGAGGAAAACAACATATTTCTACACTTTTCTCCCATATGCTCATTGGGGATCCCTTTGGCCTGACGCATTTGCTATGTTTCTAATGCATCTTCTATGGTGTCTTTGGAATCTAATGAGTGAATTGTATACTGGTCTAATACGTTGGCTGCAGTAACAGGATCTGCACATTAAAATTGGCTAGTTTGTGCTGAATCTGCAATTTCTTGGGTGGTTTCTCTTACGTTTTCCGCTATGTTTATATATCTGTAGTATTCATTGGTTTCTTTGAGATATTGTAGGGCTTGTCTGACTTTGTTTATGTTGACTAGTTGCTGCCAAATCATTTGGTCTTTTGTTGATACACCATTAAGTAGTACAATCAAAGATTGATCTATTGGTTGTCATACTCATAGAGTTTCTAGATTTTCTTTAAGATCTAATGGCAAATATACTACTTTGCCACAAATGCCTTTTAGTAACTTGGATGTAGGCAATTTATCAGTTTTGGGTTGAAGGTGTATGATAGTTTAAAATGGGTGTACTTTTTGGATTATAATGCTCTTATACATGCTGAGTTGTTGGAGAGCTTTTAGAAGTGGGAAGATTTCTAAGTTATTAGTGATAGCCAGTGATGGCATTTGGTTATTGTCAAGCTTTGCATTGCAGTACGTGCACAATATTGAGGGGTCAGTTATTTTGTATTTGAGTGGTGTTTGATTTTGTAGTGGGATGAAATGCGTGGTTTGGAATGTTGTAAGAGTAAGAGGCTTTATAGGTGTGATGGGCCTGGGTAAATATGAGATTGAAATTGGTTAGTGTTGTATAAAATAAGTGCATTTATATTCACTGAAAAAACTGTAAAAGGCACGTTAAGGTTAAGTTAAACTAATAAAAACCTATGAAATTCAGTGAAAAATCTGTTTAAAGGTACTTTATGGTTACAAGTGAAACCAAAACACCTCAGAAAGGACATTTGTGATGTCATCAAAACTGGCGAATTCGGGAGGTTTTTTGGCACTTAACCATAACTTTTCTTTTATCAAAGTTTTTTCAGTGAATATAATGGGTTTTTACCAGTGCATTCTAATTTCCTAGAACTTACTAATACCATATTTAGCCCAATATAGCAAAATGTTTGTCTACTTTACAAAGTTTCACCTTAAAATTAGGCCATTTCCTTTTCGGACAGCTTCATGTGACCGTGTGCATGTGGAATAATCACTTGTCTGTGAACGCATCTGCACTTTGGATTGGGTCTGTGCTTCACAGACAGATCAGAACTGCATTTTCTACTGACCTGGTTACTTTCAAGCTTAAAATGTACCTTTGCAAAGCTCCTACATCTATTCTTACTCATTATCCATTAACAATCTAGCACAGAGCACATACTTGGAAGAATATTGGCAAAACTGCTATTTATCTTAAGAATTGCATCAGCTATTGCCATCCCTCCTCATCAAAAGCCACAAGCACCACCATCACCAACTGGAGGACCTATACAACAAAAAAGTGCAGTACTTACAAAGACAATGAAGAGGACCAAGAAGATGAGGTAGAGGAAGTGCCTACCACTAGCATCCAGAGAGAATCATTGGTGTAGTAGTTATTTACCACTGTTGGAAATGTACCAAAGGCTAAAGCTACCAATGTGAAATGCACTCTGTTGCGGACTACCTGGACAGCACTCCTACGGGACCACCTCCATGTGCCGCCACACCAAATCCAACAACCACAATGCTCTCAGAAAGGTTGTCCCTTACTTAGCAAGTAGAAGGCTGTCTTCCTCCCCCTCATCTTCCTCAACCAATACTATAACCACACAGCCTACTTCTGTGGGACACAAAATCTTGCAAGCGATAAAAGAGGCTGTTGATCTGTATCTTTTCAAGACAACAGTACTCTGTATATAGTGCAAATAACACTCTTCAGGCGGGAGACATTTGAAAGTGCTTTTGATGCTTTAATCAA